>NC_090921.1:901397534-901708718 GCF_040938575.1 Ambystoma mexicanum
TCGGCTGATATCTAGAGTTCTATGACCGAAGCCTTCTTCAGGATCCATAACATTTGCTTTGCGGGGACCCTCTACACATCTATGGGCTAGTCTGCAGATAATCGAAGATCTCGATGGAATGTCATAAAAGGGTAAGTATCTCCAGCCGAAGTTGAACCAAAAAATCGGGAGGTAACAAGGATGAATTTGAAGATGGAGTGCTGTTCCTCTATGTGCGCAGGCGTGCCTCTGTCCTAACCCCATTTGGGTGACAGCCTCCACCTTGGAGGGCAGGGAGTTAAAAATGTCCAATAAACGTGGCGTGACAGAGCTACACTAGTTGAAAATTAAAGGACAATGCCCCATGGCTCAAATAGAGCGTGGCATACAAAATTGATGCCTTGGAAGCCAAATGAATGGCATGCTGTCCTCTTGAAAGTCAGGCAGAAAGACAACTCGATGAAGCAAAAGCAGCCCAGTGTAAAGGACCCCTTGTCTCACTAGCAGGTGGAATTTGAGTCTCGTTTTGAACAGTTCCACTGATGAAATGCTTTCATGGATGAGGTGAGAGCATGCTGGTGGTCTATAGCAAGCAGATCAAAGGTGCACAGGTCCGAAGGCATAGCAAAGTTATAGGGCCTCATTACGACCCAGGCGGTAAGTTACCGCCTGGGTCGTACCCTTGCCACCATGGTGTAAACTATGTTTACACCATGGTGGATGGCTGATTTACCGCCCCAATCCAAGGTGACTGGGGCGGTAAATCCCCTTTTCCCATTTACCCTTCCCCATTCCCATTTTTGCCCCATAGGGCATAATGGGAGTGGGGAAGGCGCTAATTACGCCACCGTAAATTACAGTGGCGTAATTAGCACCATGGTCCCTTAGCGCCATGGATTTTAATGCCTGCAAAAAGCAGGCGTTAAACTCACCATGGCGCAAAGGGACCTCGGAATCAGGCGTTAAGGGTCGGCGCCGTTTACGGCGCCATTAACCCCTTAATGCCTGATTCGTAATGAGGCCCATTGACTGAAAAGGAATGAAATGGAGAATTCTAGTGGGAGAGCACATTTACATGAAGTCAGTGATGTAGAAGGGGCAAGTCCAGGGATGGATTTAAGCACGAGAAAAAAGAATTGAAAGAGAGATACATATTGCATGTTGCTCTTTCCAGGGTGTAGATGGTGGATTGAGGTGGGGAGCATATGGGTAGGTTGAAAAGGGAACATACGACAAAGTGGATTGGTATGAGAGGTGTGGGCAGATTTTGGAGTTCTCTATCATTGGAAATGACAAGGTTGAGAACCATAATTGAGGGGGTGAAGAATCCAGGAGTAAACATGTTGGGAAAAGGGAGAGTGCTTTGATTGAAGGCCATTAGAAAGAATAATTATATTTGTGAGAATTTGAGCAAGGGTCAGCATAGAGCTACCTAGTGGTAGATTGCCGTTAGGCAGTAATAAACACATCTAATAGTTCAAGTGAAAGGGAGAGATATGAATACCCAGGGTGGATGTGGAAAGAGTTGAGAGTAGTGGACCTAGGACTGATGTTTTCAGAACAACAACAGGGAAGGGTGTGGGAAACAGGGGTTTGGATTTATGTGGGAAGGAGACAGAAAGATCCCCGAGATATTGAAATACAAACTCCTTGAACCCAAGGGAGGGAATATGCATAGGTTCATGGAGGAGAGTTGAGCATGGTGAGATGCGCTTGAGAAGATGGAAACAACCGTGCAGTAGTCTTCATGGAATGATCGTACCAGTATGCTGATTGGAAGTGGTTGCTAAGTGAGTCTACTTCAATTGACTATTTGTGATTTTAGAGTAGTGAGTAGGAGAGAGACAGGTCTGTATAATAAGGAATTGTTGGAGATGGCAGTGCTTATTTAGTAGAGGTAAGAGTATGGCTGTTTTGTAGCAGCCAACTGAGAGAGAGTAGTTGGATAGTGTGAGGTGACATGGGCAGGCTCATTGATAGTTTGGCAGGTAAAGAGGCAAGTTAAACCCAGGGTCAGTTCTCAGAAAAAAGGATGTCTATATATTTAGAAAAAAACACATTTTGAGGATTGTAGATGGGAAGAAGGAGGCAAAGCTATCAGCAGTGAGAGAGGAAGATACATAGTTATTCTTAGGGGAAAACATGGCCTGCAGAGACATGGATAGTTGACAAAGCAACAAAGGTGTGAATCATGAGAGGAAATGAAATCTACATTATAGGAGGATTTGTGTGAGTTCATAACAGTAATCCTAATCATGTAAGTGTTTTTTTAGGCTGTGAGGAGAGTGGGTCATTACACGGCCTGTGGTAGTGGCCGTGTAATTATGGTTAAATTGCTGAACTCATTGGAAGATAACTTTTTGGGCGGCTTATACCTTCGCTCCCCCTGGACAAATCCTTACCATACTTTGCAAAAAAAGTATACGGCCCGCTCTGAAGTTTTTTGGCAGGTTTGGGGAGGTTTCATCAAGGGGGGAAAAAGTTATGGGGAGGGCCCCATTATTTTTTTTTTTCATAGACATAATGGTATTTTTTTTTTTGCTCATGCCTACAGCCCAAACCGCTGGACGGATTTTCACCAAATTTGTGCCAGGAGTGGTGGCTTGAGCCCAAGAGCGTGCTTTTATAAATTTGGTCTTAATCCGTCCAGTAGCTTTTTTTAAAACAACCAAAAAGTAGGTCCCAAAAAATGGGTGATATCTCGCTCCGCAGACCCATTTCCCTTTTCGGTTGGGGGACAGGCATCCGATTGGCCTAGAGGGTGCTGTGATGTCCACGGACATCGGACACGCCAACTGATTGGATGGTGAAAAGTGTGAAGTGCACCAGATTTTTGGAAATGCCCACCATTTTGTATTCGCGGACATCCACCAGTGTCGTGTCCGCGGACACCGCGGTAGAAACATATTAGAAAAAACACAAAATTACACTTGTCCAACTTATCAAAAATCTCTGCGGCAGTGAGGGTTGATGAGGATGGAATATGGCCATAAGAATCCAAAAACAAGGTGTTTTCACCCCTGATGTCCGTGAACAGTCCAGATGTTCGGGGGTGGTCCCGTGAAGTTCGCAGACACTTCATATGTTCGGGGACATTTGTGTCTATTTCTGCATTACAGGGTTGGTGAAAAGCTGTTCTTGGATGGCTTATAACTTTGGCGCCACTCAACGAAACTGCGTGAAATTTGGGAATTTTATTTTAGACTTGATTCTGAATGGTTTTGGGAAAGTGTGGAGCTGTTTTGTCTAGTGGGAACATATTTATAGGGGGGGTCCCAAAATATTGTAAAGTCTTAGAAATGTGGTGCCAATTGACAAATGTGCACACAAATTTCCAAACGGTTTTAAATCTAGATATAAATGTTTTTTTTTTTAAGTTTGGTCGGATTTTCTCAAGAGGGGGCTGTTTAGATGGCTTATAACTTTGTTGCCATTTGACGAATGTGGACAAAGATTTTCAGAAAGATTATAGACCCAACCTTCAATGTTTGTGTAAAGACTGAATGGATTTCATGGGCGGATTTCAAGCAATCTCATGTAAGGAGCATTGGCAAGGACCTTTAAGCATGGTTTTGAAAATGTGCCCGTCTTTTATTTTTTGACAAGTGTCATAATGTAGGTACACAAAGATACAAAAACAAGTGATATACCTTTGGTGACTGAGGTATACCATGGGCAGTGGCCAGATTGTCTGGGAATTTAAAGAAAGGAAGAAAGAAACAGCATCATTAGAAAATGTTAATAGCATTAACGTTTATCTTCATGTATACAAATGAATTTTGTTTTTAAGGCCTGCCTATTTCACCATGTATGTAAACCATGAGCTGAGACCAAACCCTAAGGAATGTACTTTGAGAACATATGACAAGGTTAACGTCTAGATATACAGCACCTTCTGAATTCTAATATTCTGACTGTCAGTGAACAAAACCACCCGGCCTAGATATGTTGTTGAACAAAATCAAGTGGGCCAGATATGTGATGTCATCAGTGATGTCATCAATGACATTTGTGATGTCAACTTTGATGTCTTAAGAGTGCACAGTGGTGGTGCGAGTTATGGTTGCTTAGCTTACCATAACTGGCAAATTTCTGATGTTTTTTGATTTTACTTGTAACCATAATGATCCTTTAAATAAGTGTTTTCATTGAAGATTCATTTAGGCCAACAATGTAAGCAGTGATACATGGTTGTCTTCAGCAGTTAGATGGCTAGGGAAAGCCATGGTTCAGGGCACATGAGGGAGGCGATGAAGGAGTTGGAAGAATATAGATCGATAAAGAGGTAGACAGCACCAAGTTGATTTGGGAAATGTTGAATTCAATGAAGTGAGAAAGTGGAGAAGAGAGACATTGTAAGGAGACTGACTTATTTGAGAGAACGGACCATGGTGTTGGGCATGTGTTTAACTTGAGTGATAGATGATGGTGCGGTCAAACAAGGGTGTAGGAAAAGAAGTGGTGAAGTAAATGGGTGAGTTGTCGGATGGGTATGGGCTGACTGTGAATGAAATGTAGAGTGGTAGACAGGAAAATAAGTTCCACTGAGTTATCTTGGGTATAGGTGGGAATTATGTAATTGACGTTTAGTGAGTAATGAAATAGTGTAGGGTCTATTCAAGTCAGCCCTGTTGAGCCTGGGTCATATTGGAGAACATATAGTCCCACACTAATGTGGCAAGGACAACAGCTGTGAGGATTTCCAGTAACAGATCAAGATAAACAAAAAAGAGTTTAAGGGTGCCAGTTGGGCAGTAAATGAGAAGGACAGCAAGAGTGCATCAATCAAGGAGTTGGATTGAGGTGTTTTTCAGAGAATGAAAGAGTGGAGGCAAGAAGGTGAATGGGGGTGTACTGTGTGCTCTTGCTGATGATTAAATTAATACCAATTTTTTTTGCAAAGATGACAGAACTGAGGAGATGAAACAAAATCAGCGCAGAATGCTGCCATGGTGGAAGGTTTATCTGGGGGGATCCAGATGTTCATGATACCCACCACAAAAACCTTATTGGGATATGTGTCAAAGTGATATTGAGGTATAATGTTTTTGCAGAGGGTGAGTGTTACAGGGGTTGCAGAGATTGAAGAAGGAAGAAATGATTTTGTGAGTATGTCAAGGCAGTCTGTTAGGCTATTCAAGGTTTACATGGGTGTGGAGAGGTTGAGAGCTGTGAAAACAGCGGTGTTTGGTTACAAAATGAAGTCCGGTGATATGAATAGAGGCAAGGGAATAACATTAGTGCTAGGCTGAGTGGGGTTCGGGTAGAGGCCAAGAGAGAGTGAGAGAGAGAGAGAGAGAGAGAGAGAGAGAGAGAGAGAAAGAGAGAGAGAGAGAGTAGGGCAGAGGAGAATGATTGGCAGGAGAAAGATGATGAGCAGAGGGCAGTAAGATGAGTGTTGGGGTGGCAGCCTGGAGAAGTAAAGGTGGGTGTTGCTAACATTGTCAGGTAGGTCAGAAGAGCAATGAGGGATAGGTGTTGGGTATCATGTTCCTAACTGGTCAGATTGTGATAAAGCAGGAGTAGCCGTGAGATTGACCGCTGTGCACCGTGGATGCAGTGTCAATAGTGACAAACAAATAAACGTATGACCATAAGGCAGTAGCAATCAACAAGAACAAAATACAATAGGGACATTTCAAACAGGGATGAGATCAATGTCCAGTGAATAGGAGGAGATTGATCAAATAAAGTAAGCGCAGTACCAGCTCAGGGATAGTTTTGAGAGGGTGAATCTCAAAGGCATTTTTAAAATAATATATTGAAATGGTCCCTCTACAGTACAATTTTACGAAAAATGAGTTATATGTTTTAGAAAGTCCAAGCAGTTCTTAGTAAGAACACATGATATATTCCATTATTTCAGATGCCAGATCTGCCACAATAAAGAAGGGTATCTTCCTGTAACATATTGGGCCTCATTACGAGGTGGGCAGTAAGGGATTACTGGCACTGGTAAGGGCACCGGTGCTGGTAATCCCTTACCGCCCTACTACAAGGTCCCTTAGCGGGTCCCTTCCTTAACGCCTGGTTTTACCAGGCATCATGAAAGGGACCCGTTAAGGGACTTCAGAGCTAATAACGGTACCGTAATTTGCGGTACCATTATTAGCACCTTCCCATTGAGCCCTGTGTGGGGGCTGAAATAGGAGTGGGGAATGGCTTTTTCAATGGGGACTTACCAGTCCCGCAAAGGTCGGAATAGACCGGTAAATCCCCATTGAGCGGGACCGGACACGGTACTGGTATTGGAGGTAGTCATGGTGCTAATAGCGCCATGACTACCTCCAACCTCGTAATGAGGCCCATTGTTTATGTTTATAAACAAAAGGGGCGCCTGGTCATACCCTGGTCCTCCAGGCTAATAACAATAGCAGAATCAACAAAATGGACCGGTGGGATAGGGAATGGTCCAAGTTTCACATTTATCTTTTTACAAAGTCCAACAAATGTCACGCATTAGATTCATATTAATTTTATTATCATATATATATAAAATAGCAATTTATAAAAAGAACTCATATCACAAAAAATACATAATACACTAAATCAACTGACTCTCAATCATTCCTACCATTCATTCATTTTTTTTTAAGATCTAAATCACATGTAACTCATTAACCCCTTGGTCAACAGATCATCAATTTCTATATGCAAGTATCCTCCACTTCAGTGGCAGATGGTACTTTCTGTGTTTTAGACAGTACACATAATATATAGTCTACATATGTTTCGGTTGACTGATAGAACATCGCAAATTCATCCTCGTGTTAATGCAACCTTCTTCAGGACTGTAAACATACAACATTGTCCTTAATGCTTCTGGACAAGCAAGGGGTCACTTTTTTGGATGAGACTTTCATAGACTGAACTTGACTAGAAACATCATCAGGAGTTACCAGAGATAAGGAGGCGAGAATGATGGGAGGGTGGGAGCCCAAGGAGGGCCTGAGAGAGGTAGAGGGCAAGAGATGAGAAGACAAGGAAAATGCAGACAGGACGTCCTGGGTTTTAGTGATGAAATAAGAAGCCAGAGCTCTGAAGAGGGCCTGGGTGGGTGTACAGGAGGTAGATACTGCAATATGATAGGCAAACTCCTTTTAGATTTTGAAAAGATTGACTCTTTGGTAGAGGCCACAGAGATACATGCTTGAATATGATCCCTCTTCTTAGAGAAGATAGAGAGTCTGTAATGCCTTTGGATCAGGCAGATGGCCAGTTTGTCAAAGGGTGCACCTGATGACCCCCACTTCCACTCAGCTACTCTGCCCTTGTGTTTCAGAGCTGCCAGATCGGAGTCGTACTAATAGTTGCACTTGGTGGCAGGCTTCAGGTGGATCTGCATGACAGGGGTAAGGATATTCAGAGTGGTAGAGATCAAAAAGTGTATTTTGGAAAGGGCTTTGTCAGTGTGGGAGTCAGCCTCATGAGTAAGTGGGGGAGAGAAAGTGGAAGCAAAGGGGGCCACTGACACTCACATCATAGGTTGAATGGCCACGAAGGAATGTGGCAGTGCTGGGTGGGGCTTTTCCAAGGGGATAGAGAGCTTGAAGTGAGAAGAAAGAAGGACGTGGTCAGTGTAGGAGAGAGGAGTAGTAAGAGGATTGTTGAGAGGGTTGTCTGAAGAGATGAGAACATCCAAGGTGTGTTTGCCTGAGTGTGTCGTGCCAGAGGGTAGAATGGAGAGGGAAAGAGAGTTGCATAGGTTGTAGAAAAGCCCAGAACAGGAGTTTGGGGAGTCCAGGTGGATGTTGAGATCTCCAAGGAGGAGAAGATGAGAGGGAGAAGAAAGCAGAGAGGAGGTGAGGTCAGCCCATTCAGAGAGGAAAAGGGTGACCTGGCCAGGTGGCCTGTAGATGGTGACACAGGTCAGAGAGAGGCTGGAGATACAGAGCAAGCAGACCAGTCATTCAGAGGAGGAATAGGGCTGAGTGGTGATAATGGAAAGATCATTGCCGCTCCCTTTCTGGGCCTGTTGGGCCTGGGCTCAGAGAAGATTTTGTATCCCTGAGTGTGTCAACACTTGTGACAGAGCTGGCCTTGAACCATGTCTCGGTAAGAGTGAGAGCATGCCATTATAAACTACATCAGCTTCAAATATTGTGGGAGGGAGAGAGAGTAACAACAGTTTCAGATAACTTGTAACAAGATATGTTTGCAAGTGTTCCTGTGTTTCTTTGTAGCTTAATAACTTGACTTTTCTTAAAAAAATCACAATTTGAGTTTCTAGTATATGCAAGAGAGCATTCATCTCATATCACATGGCATAGCATGTGCACTGGAGTGCTGTGCATCTTATGGTTCTCTTTGGTGCACTTAAATATATCAAAGTTAAAATCATCATGCCAATCTGACAGTTTATACATTGAAATGTCAATAGTGACTTTACATTAACATGCTAAAGTCAAACTGGCCCAAAAGTTCATATTTATTAATGCCGTTTTCAAAAGAGACAAGTAAGTGTGGCTCAGTCAAACACATTTTCAAAGTGGTTTTCTGTCCTGAAAACTAGCATGTCAGTTTCAACAGTACAATGGACCTCATTATTGGATTGACGGTATCCTGGTGGAAAGATCTGCCATGACACCGGCAATGTACCTACCGTTTCCGTCGCCTGATTGCCTGGCTTTACCAGGATATTACAGGTGGCGGAAAGGGTGGTAAATCCCCATTACATGGGGGATTTGCCAGTATTTTTGGCACCGGCAATACCGGTTTCGAAAATATCAGCTGTTTTATGCCAGTGTGGGTGTGAGATACCTACAGTTCTTGGCTGGCTGAAGTTTTAACAGTGCTGAGACTGATTTGGTCCAGTTAAGCAATGTATCCTGCTTGTCTCTGCATTTCCCCATAAAATATCAATTGCAATATCAATTGCAATTCCAACAATATACATTTTGCCTCCAAACATTTACCCATGTAATTTGCACATCACCTCAAACATGTAGCACCAGGCCTCTTTCATGTAGTCTTCAGAAAATCTGCCTTTGAATTATTCACATACCACAGAAAATAACCTCACATCTGTAAAAATGTGTCTAGGAAAACTATCAATTTCATCTTCTCTACATTGCCAAAAGAAGAATTCTGCATGCCCCTTTCTCATTGTCCCAGAGAATGTTCCAATGCAATGCACGTTGCATACAGACATTTCCTACATATCCCTTCCACATTTCTCCGAGAATAAATTCCCCATACCTTCACCTTGTTCTCAGCATATTCGACCATGCCACTTGCACATTGACATATTGACAAGAGAACATTCCATAATGTCAGCAGTTTGCACATTTCAATTTAAAGACACGTTTCTCCATGTCACTTCACAATGCCATTCACATGTAAGACATTTTTAACAGAGCTTCCATACTTGAGCTAAGCCACTTCACACTGCCACTGGAAGAATGCCAAATTCAACTTCACATTGATTTCAGAGAATTGTACCAATCTTCTTCCATACATTCTTATCAAAATTGTCGACTGTGCATCTTCCATTGCCTGCATCTTCACACTGAGCCTAGACTATGATCTTGCCACTTCTAATTGGCCCCAGGAAATAACTGAGCTAGAGCTCATTCACAACTGAAGAAAGAACTGTGTTTATTCCCCTTCTCGCTATTTTCTGGATGGCAAGGCCTTTTTCATAATGCCTCGAGATATTTTACATATGACCTATCACCTTTCTGCATTGGCTTGGCAAGCTAATGAACAATGATCTGGTTGGTTTACCAGAGCAATGCCAGAGAACTAGATTAATTCAAAATCTTCCAGCCATCACTTCCTTTGTTTTACTTTCCTTACCCCAAGTTGAACGGGTACGCACAGACCAGGGTCCTGAGTCTGCTGGCACTTGAGACCCAAGCTACATCTCACTGATGATGCCCAATGAGTCCAAACCTTGTGTGGGATTGCTTGTGTTCTTGTGAATAAGGGATGTGACCAAGCATTTCACACTGGACTGCTCCTTTTGTGGTGGGATCAAACCTGATTTACATATGGTATTTACCCTTTATGTAATGGCTTGGCAGACCAAATAACGATGGTCTGGAGGGTTGCCCAGAGCAATGCCAGAGGATTGGATTAATTCTAAATATTCCAGCCATCATCTCTTTCCAGCCATCATAATTTTGCGTCCATTTTCAAACTCGCCGGACTGACATGCACCCATGCTATCATAAAACTCTCTTGACAGCTGATATGATGCGTTGCCATTTCCACATTCACATAAAGGCACATCTGTCTTGCATTATGCCTCATTCTAGCCACTCCCAGCATGACAGATAGCAGAACTGAGGAGCAGGAAGATTCTATGATAGGCACAGGGTCACACACGTGGTAAATTATGGAGTCAGGGTGAAAAAGTTTTTCTAGTTTGAAAGTCACCGCTTTTCTCTGCTAGCCTCACATGCTGTTCATGGTGTGATGATAAAGATGTTACTTCATAGTTGTGATGTTGTAGAATGCTAGTGAAGCTGATGTTCCATAAGGGTGGGTATGTGATGGTAGCTCTTTTAAGGTTGTCCCAGAGATGATCAATACATATGGCAATGTTACAGTTTCTAGCAAAATGGTATCAGATGACAATAATGAAAATGTGTTTAAACAGAATAGTATATATTAGTTAAGTTTTTATGTTATTGTATATACTTTTATAGGTATATACATGACTATTCACACAATTAAAAACTGCAAAAATATCAAATCAAATTAAGACAAATATAAAAACACCAGATTGCTAACATTATTTGAATCCACTTTTCACACATTGAGAACGCAAAGATAAGATATAAAAATACACAAAACCCCAAGTCAGCCACATATATAGCTCATATCCAGTTAACTTATAAACCATGGAGTTCTGTCTCTTTGGGAATCAATCAAGGTGCCACAACTTTCCAAACTCACGAGCGGTAGCACCTTTGCAAGACTATGACCAGAAACGCATCTAAACCAGGCATTTTCAGTGCCTATTGCCTTTATATGCTTCACATGGTTTCCATAGTCACTCATGTAAATGCTCCACATTTCAGGGCATGCTGTTGTCACTTGTCTGATTGTTTCAATTTCATTTTCATCTCTCCACAATCTGCATGTACGTGTGTTACAAGGTAGTCTCTGCCATGCTCCCTTATTAGCCAAAACCTCCAATTTATTAAATCTAAGACACATGAGTATTCTTCTCAAAGTGGGGCACAGATATATGTATCTTTGAGGCTTCTTAAAGGGAAATTACATTCTAGAATACGTGTCAAGGGATTTCAATGTAGCTATATTCTCATGACTGGCAGCTAAATCCCATTTTTCAGCGCATTTCTTGAATGATTTTTAAAGCAGTGCATATATCGTGTTCCCAGGCAGGCCTCCAGCCTATAGGCTGAAAAAAATACTGTTTAACCCTTTAAATTCGACTAGTGCATTGCACTTCTTGTGCACATGGCTGATCTCAATATCCAGAGTAACGATCGTTCCTCAGCAGACATATCATTTTGAGGAATTAATTGCCTCGATTAATCTTTATCAGGGTAGGAAGCGACGTTGAACCTAATTCCATTCTCATCGCCGGTCATAGCATTTGTCAACCCCAGGAATTTCCTCCATACCAGTCCCTCAACTATTATAATAAAGTATAATCTCCCCACATGCATATTACATGATGACATTGATGTTACACTTTCCACAGCAATGGTCGGGGGTGGACTGGGAACTAAAAGAGGCCCTGGAAATAATTACTGGGGACCAAAAGAGGCCCTGGAAATCATTTTCAAAGTGGCCCCAAATGACACCTTTTCAGCAAGCACAATGCTTTTCCTATGCGAAAAAATGTGGAAATGCCACACAAAAGAGGCGCAGGGTGCAGAGGCCCACCGGGAAATCTCCTGGCAATGGTGTCTGATGATTTTTACCTCTCTGTAGCAGTGGCATGTAATGATAAAGACAAGAGTATCCTTGGTTCAGAGGCCAGCTTTTATGGTTCCTCTGTGATCATTGGAGACACCTGACCACAGATCCTACGTCTGAATGGCCTGATAAGTGTACTTCTCTTTACATAGGATGGGAAATGTTGGGACCTGTGCTAACATTTCATTGGAGGTATTCTACGATTATGGTGATTATTACATCCCCACAAATAAGGTGTGTGATTATCTTGCTTTTGAAGTCCCCTCAGAGATGGTGTGTAATCACAGTGATGTCAAGTCCCCACAGTGACATGTTATTATGCTGATATTAAGGTCATCACAAATATGGTCTGTTATGATAATCATATTGAAATCACCACACAAATGGTGTGTGAAACTATTAAAGCCCCCCAGAGATAGTTAGTAATCATGGGGTGTTGAAGTTCCCCCAGAGCTTATCTATGATTCTGCAGAGATATTGTGTGAAAATGAGGATGTTGATATCCGAACAGATATTGTGTGTGATGATGGTTATCTTGAAGTTCCAACATAGTTGATGTGAAATCTGACCTTGTTTGCTGGTTTATTACACTGTTTCTAAATTGAACTGGCCATACTACGCAAGGGGCACTCCTTATTCCCAGTACACACTTATGTTGTTTAGACAGCTTCCTTCCTGCTTGGATTGTAATAATATATGTCCTTTGCAATCATCTTTTTTTCTGCTCTTTTACTTGCAATTACAGATCTCAATAGCTCCAAAGCTTGAGAGGGATCCGATGTCCCACTCAAATTCTATTTGCTTTAGAAGCACTATGAAGCAACTGTGAACACAGCCAAAGCCTATAAAACTCCAATGAATAAAGTCTGCACAGATGCAGTGTGTGGTTATAGCGAAATTGAAATCCCACAGAGAAAGTGCATGATTATGTTGAAATTAAAGTTCCCACAGGAATCATGAGTTTGAAATCCACAGAGCCATGCATGCTGTACTACAGTCTCCATGGGAAATATGAATGGTGATGTTGTTGTCCTCAAAGAGGTGGTGTCTGGTGATTTCTAAGTCCTTTTAGAGTGGCATATGTTGATAGAAAAGAGGTATCCTTGGAGTAGAGGTCAGCTTATATGGTTCCTCTGTGACCAATTAATCCACTGGACCACAACTCTTCCATATGTATGGCTGAATGATGGGTATGTTTCTATCTGTTTTGGCACTGTTTGTTTTGGGACCTGTGATAACATTTCAGTGGATGTATTATGTGAATGTTGTAATGCTTATGTCCCACAAAGATGATGTGTGATTTTGGTGCTTTTGAAGACCCACAGTGATGGTGTGGGAGCACTGAGATGACCTGGATTATGCTGATATTGAAGTCCTCACAAACATGGTGTGTGAGATATGTGAACTCGAAGTCCTGATCAAAACGATGTGTGATGCTGTTGAAGTCTCCCAAAGATAGTTTGAGGTCATTGGGATGTTGAAGTCCCCACTGTGCTTGTGTGTGATTCTGCTGAAAGTAATGCCCCAACAAATATCATGTGTGATTATGGAGATGTCGAGGTCCACATAGAGATGGTTTGTGATAATGGTGATCCTGATGTTCTCACATAGCTGATGCAATCTGTGGCTGTGTTGTTTGGGCCCACTGCTCTGTTTTTGAATTGTACATATCATACTACAGAAGGGAAACTCCTAATTCACTATATGCAATGTTGTTGCTTTTATAGAGATGGTGTCTGATGTTGGTAATTCTAGTTCCTTCACATGGGAAACTATGCTTTTATTGTAACTGATGCTTTATCATAATGTATGATGTTAAAGATCCCACAGGGGCAGTATGGTAAGATACTGAAAGAAATGTATGGTGATGGTCTGATTAACATTCACACAGTGATAGTGTGTGTTGATAGTACGCCTGCAAGATTCTAGTATATGACTATGTGAATGTAAATTTCTCCACAATTATTGGATAACATTGATAAAATACCCACAGCAATGGTGAGTGATAGTGATGACAAGGTCTTATGGGCAAAAACAAGTTGTAGTGAGAACAAATTCCCTGAAAAAACAGTGTAATTAAATTGAATTTATAATCTCCACACAGATCATATATCATGATTATAAATGTAATGTCTCCAATGAGAGAGTGTCAAATGATAGTATTTGATTTCAGAGTGAGCAGGCATGATGTTGTGTAAATGATTTGTCCCTCTAATTGATGAGTCAAATCCACAAAGAAATGGTGATGGATCATTATCAAGTTCAACTACTCCCATGAATGGTGTGTGATGATAGCACGTTTAAGCCCACACAGAGATACAATTGTGTATGTTTCCTGGTACAATCCATTCAGGAACTTCAATATTATCACACACCATCAGCATGGGCTTCACTGTGGGGCTTTAACATGATCAGAAATAATCAATGTGTGCACTTTATATAATCTTGTACACACTTTCCCGAAAGGAATTCAGTACCATCTCACATAGTTTTTAACCAAAAGGGGTGCCTGATTTAGGTCCCTGGAATAGCCACTCAACACATTATCTATTTATAAATACCAATAAATGCTAAATATTCAATTCAAAATCTTTTATTTTCATATCAAAATATATCAAATACTTTTTTAAAACATTTAAACAAACAATTATCTACATATTCAACTCAACATAATCCTCCCCTGTGAGGGCTTTAACATAATCACCAAATACCATCAACATGAGGACCTCAGAATTACAATATTGCATACCTGTTGGTGAGGGCACTTCAAGATCCTTGACCAATAATGGCTCCCTGTTATCTCTCTGGGAAATTCATTATTAACAAATACCAGTATTGTGGGAGTTAAGCATCCCCACACCCTTTCTTTGGGACGTCACTGCATTTTATGCCACTCCTGTGTCAATTTAATATCAACAAATACCTACACGCTAAGGTTCAACATAAGGTTCAACATAAGGTTCAACATAAATTAACCTCAACCCTCTATTAACCTTAATACTATACTATACAAGCTCTGTGAGGACATCAGTATACACACATACAATGTAATATATTCATTTAAGAGATTTAGTATTAGGTTTCCACTATGTCAATGAACATCAACGTTATGTCTACTTTAATATCAATCAACAGAAGCACTGGGTGGTCTTTAGTATTATTACATGCCATCTCGTGGAAACCTTCAATGTAATAACAACCCAACCTGTAGGCAATGTAATACCATCTCACACAACCATTGTGGAGACCTGAGGATCTTCATAAATAATACATGTGTGGACTTCAGAATTATAGTGTACAATCCCCTTAGGCACATATATATCACCACATGCCACATCGGCTGGGAGTTTAACATATCACACACCAATCATTGGGGGAGAATCACTCACAGATACCATTATTGTGGGGACCTCAAGATCATGACCTACCACCCAAACAGGAGCACCAACAGAATTTCATACCATGTCTGTAAGCATACCATGTCTGTAAGCACTTCAATGGCATCATATACCACATGTGTGATGATGTCAATAATATCGCATACAATTGCTGGGGGTTCTTTAACATTTACACCTACCAACTGAGTTGTCCCTTTGGTATCATCATACACTCCCCATAAAGATATAAATAAATACATATATATTACACAGCCACGGTGGTGGCTGTGTAGTTATGGTTAAGTTGCTGGCTCCATAGGAACACCACTTTTTGGGCAGCTTATAACTTTGCTCCCCCTGGGCGAATCCTTAACAAACATTGCAAAGTTTGGTGAGGTTTGGTCCAGGGGGGGAAAAGTTATAGGGGGGTTCCAAAACTTCTTTTTTTTCCCATAGACTGAATGGGGAAAAAACTTTGTGCACGCCTACAGCCCAAACCGCTGGACGGATTTTCACCAAATTTGCGCCAGGAATAGCAGCTTGGTCCCGAAAGCATGCTTTCATCCAATAGTTGTTTTTAAAACGATCAAAAAGTAGGTCTAAAAAAATTGTGATATCTATGTCCGCTCCGCGGACACACTTCCCAGTTCGCTCTGCGGACAAGAAACCAATTGGCTGATCGGCTTGCGTCATGTCCGCGGACATGCAACATGTCAGCTGATTTGGCTGGAGTGAGGTGTGATGTGCATCAGATTGTTCCGATGCGCCCGCCATCTTGGATCCGCCGACAGCGCGGCGGTGAACAGATGCAAAATGCAGTTTTGGGGAGTGTTTTATGTGTGAAAGAGTGCTTGAGGAGGTTTAGGGAGTAAGAGATGGGTGAAATACTGTATGTGTTTAGGTGGCAGGTGCTACTGATGTATTCACCATGCCGAAGGCCATGCACCCAAGAATGAAGTTATAAGCACTGAAGTTATAAGGCACCATCGGTGTGATATGCTGTAGTGGTTGTGGTTGTGGTATGCTGCGGTGGTGGTAGCAGGACCTAGAGTGTTGGGTGCATGGACAAAGGCTGTAGGCTATACACCCAAGACTCTAGGCCCTGGCCACGACCACTGCAGCATATCAGACCCATAGATCACACCCATAGAATTGAATATCTCTCATGTGGTTGTGGGCAGGGCCTAGAGTCTTGGATGCATGGCCAAAGACCATGCACCCAAGACCGAAGTTATAAGTACTGAGTTATAAGCCAGCATGGGTGTCATATGGTGTGGTGGTTGTGAGTGTGATATGCTGCAGTGGTTGTGGCCAGGGCATAGAGTCTTGGGTGCATGGGCAAGGGCCATGTAATCAAGACTGAAGTTATATGCAGTGAAGTTACAAGTCACCATGGGTGCCTTAGAACTTTGCTCTCCCTGGATGAATTCTCACCAAACTTTGAAGAAAGTGTGATATCGGTGGGCCCATATAGACAGTTCAAATGTTTGATTCTATGGGTGTGATCTATGGGTGTGATATGCTGTGGTGGTTGTGGCCAGGGCATTGAGGATTCGGTGGATATGTAGTTTGATGACCTCCTTCTGCGTGACAGTCTGTCTTTCAGGTCATTTTCAGATATTATATCATATGGGTACGATTCTGTAAGTGCTGGTTGGGGTGCTGCCGACGTGCCAGTCGATTGCCCTGCTGCCAATATGTCAGCCGATTTTCCTGCTGCCGATTTGCAGGCCGAGTCTGTCCCCACCTTGGATGTTGCTTTCTGGAATCACCATAAGCGCAGAATGCAAAGTTGCCAGGGTGCAAGTACCTCTCCATGATGCCTGAAGGTGCAGGAAAGCTTGTTTGCCACACACCCAATATGTGTCCATGAGTGCAGCTGTACCTCTTTTCATATCGGGGATGATGATGGTTTTGTTGCATCGTTTGTTTGTACCCATTGGCACTTTTCCTTCTCCATGGAAGCAAAGTTCATGTGCAATGTCCTTTTGTGTTTTGATGGGTTTTTCGAGAGCAGTAACTCATGTGAGTTTTGCAATATGCTGGGACCAGACGGGGGTGCATGTTTCCTTGACCCATTGGAAGCTTTCTTCAGCGAGTCCTCTTAGTCCTTCAGCTTTGCACTCGATCGCCTCATCCTGCCATTTGTTTTCAGCAAATCTCATTCCCGTTATGAGGAAAAATGGCTCTTTGTTGAATATTACTCCTTGGCGTTTGCTGTGCATGTTTTTTCATTCTGCAGCATTTCTATTGTAACTGTGTGTGCCTGGAAGGTGCTCCGAATCCTACATAACACGAGATGAATTAAACATTGTGGATCTTGCAAGGGCACTTCCTGAGGTATAAGTATTTTAGTTGTGCCTGATGCGTGCGATATGAGAGAGCAAATGTAACAGCTCTCGTTAGTGGCTTGTTTTGCAGTTGCACTCATATCTGAGTACCATTTGTTAGACTGGTCAGGGTGGCGGGTGTCTTCTATTTCATCTAAACCCAGCCCATGGTAAGAATCATATGTCTTCCCTCCTGCCCCCCTTTTTCATCTCCTCCTCCCTCCTTTGTGATTTTAGGACATTTTCACTTTTCGATAGTGTATGGGAAATACCCCTGCCCATGCCGTGTTAGCATTGTTGTTAGAAGCTTCCCAGGCTTGGGTGTCTGGCATTTCTGGTCTACTAGTAGCAGCAGTATTAAAGTGCATTACAGTGCTTTGAGAGGTAGGTTCTATGTTTGTCTGTGCATTAGTATACATTAAATCATGCTCACTTTCCCAAAGATAATCCCCATCATATTGGTTGGTCACATTTATAGTACTTGGAAGTGGAAACAGAGGCATTGGTTCAATTTGATTCTTGTGCAACGTGGTGAGATTTACATTGTCAGAGGTACTGTGTTTCCACATTTTATTAACCCCGGCCCATATCAGTGCTGAGCCTTCTCATATTAGGTTTACCCCACTGCCCCCTTCTTTTATATCTTCTACAATAAAAGAAATGGTGTAGTACCAGGCCATACAAAACAACATTACAGAAAATAATATAATTGAATACTTGATCCCACATTTGTAATTATACCACTTGTTATTTCTAGTAACTACCCTATCACTAACTAAAATTGTGTCATCCCCGGTAAGTGCAGTTCTTTCTGCCATTGCGTTACCTGAAGGGGCAATATAAATTGGTTAAGCAACATGCATATAAAACATTTTTATTTTCACATTTATTATTTTCCCCTATTCTGTTATTATATTTACTATTTCTTCTTACATAGTTATTCTACTTACTGTTTTTTCTTAGATGTGCACACCTCTACATTACGTTCCTCTCTTATTTATCTTACACATGGTATATTTTCTTACACATTATTTTTCTCAAACCTTTATTGAATGGATGCGCTGCGCTAGGGAAGTAGAGAGGTAGAGTAGAGAGGTAGTGAGAGGGCGAGAGAGCTAGAGAGATGTAGGGAGAGGTCGAGAGAGATAGAGAGATGTAGAGAGATGGAGAGAGATGTCGAGAGAGATGGAGAGAGACCCAAATCCATGCAGACAGGGAGATAGAGATAGATATCAATTTATAAATGCATACTTTCATTTTGTTCTCCATTATTTTACGTTATTGTTATTTGCTCTTATGAAACTTCATCCATACTTTTTGTTACCCACTTGCAACTTCATTGCTGTTACCCTGGTCAATTTGAGGGATTTCACTATCACGTGCCTTTCTCACATCTGACAAATGCACCCAACACTTCAATCCTTTGACCTTTACTGCCATGGATGGATTTGGCGTACAATGACCTCATACAGGCCATGAAACCTTGGAGAATTCCATCTCCTTACAAAACTTCGAACATACACGTTCTCACCTGGAATCAATTGATCCTTGGTGCTATCATGTGCGGGCATGGCAGTATCTGTCGCAGCATTCTCTGTGAATGGGGGTGCAATTTGTCTTGCTATGCTGCACACTGCGCGTGTCAGATTTGTAAGCTGTTCCTTGAACTCATCCCCCAGCACTGTGGCAGCTCTGTGAGCATACAAAGCTCCTCTTGTCGGGGATAGGAATGTATGAATGCACCTGCCCATGACAATTTCATGGGGGCTTAAATGGTGGTCTTTGCTGGGTTGCGTTCTGAGTTGGAACAGTGCTAGTGGTAAGCAGTATACCCAGTTCTTTTTTAATGTGTTACATAGTTTGGAAAGTTTGCTTTTCAGTAGGCCGTTGATCTTTCCCACCATTCCGTTGGCCATTGGATGATAAATGGAACACAGTTTGTGCTTGACCCCCAGTAATGTTGTCACTTCTTTGAAGAGGTAATTCACGCGTGCCATTATCTGATCTTATCACATCACAAATTCCCCACCTCAAGAAAACCTCCCATACTAGAAACAATTAAGTATCTCGCTCCACTACACCTCTCTCCCATTTCTGCATAATCAATATGCAGCTCTCTAAATGTTCCTGTTGGTCGTGGCAGTGTTCCTCTTAATGTCCTCAATGTCATTCCCAAACTGTATGTCTGACTGGTAGTGAACTCTATTGTAAATTTGGACAGCTGCTCTTGTAAGTTCGGAATAAACCAATGTTCCTGTATGTCTGCGGCAATGTGTTGTTTTGTCACATATGTTGGGAAATGCAACTGCTGAAATGTAATTTCTAGTAGTTCTACTGGCATCACTACCTTCCCTGTTAACGCTTGCCTCCATATTAAATCAGTCGCTGACTGCTTGCACCCTCGTTTAGCCCATAATTCCTTTTCCTCAGTGGCCGCTCGCTTTTGAAGTTCTATTACTTGGGAAATTGGCGTATTGTTATATCCTTCTCCCTGTATCTCTGTTGTTGGTGTTTTTACAACACATTCTGTTATGGGTGGTATATTGAAATACATGGCATCTTTTGCTGCTGCGTCTGCTGCCGCGTTTCCCAATGAGATGAAATCTGTATTTCTTTTATGGGCCCGGCATTTTACCAAAGCCACTGCCGACGGCTCCGCCAGTGCCTGTATTAATTCATTTAACAGGGTTGCATGCTGCACTGGTGCACCATCTGCCCTGCAGAACCCTCTACATCTCCATTGTGATAGTCCTGATGAACCGCTGTTGTTGCATATGCTGGATTAGAATATATTGTTACTGCACAGCCTTTAGCAGTGCACAGTGCTTCAATAAGTGCTGTTAATTTGGCTGCTTGAGCCGAGTAATGAGAGGGTAGGCATTTCTGTACAATGATCTCATATTCTTCCTCTAACATTCTTACAACTGACGCCCCCACATGTTTTTCTCCCGTTACACTGTCTATTGACGCTGATCTGTCAACAAAATATATCTCTCCCTCCTGTAGTGCGTTTTCACTGGCCTTAGGAATATCATCCCCTTCTCCTTCATATGTAGTGCAATCGTGTATTTTAATGTCTTCCACTGTGCATGGCTCTGTGTTGAACGTGGCAGGGTTTACTGATTTGCACATGACCACATGGACATTGCGACTGGAGATGATCATTTCATACGCTGTTGCTCTTTGCGTTGTCAATGTCGACTTTGATCTCTCTAGTATTTCAAACAGCAAGTGCTCAGCGTATAGTGTTACCGAGCATCGCATGACAATTGTGGCACTTTTTTCTATTGCGAAGGCCACTGCAGCGAGACCTTGTTCGCATGCGAAGTGGCCCTGCATTACAGAATCTAGTGTGCTGCTGTAATATGCCAATGGCTTGTGGCCCAATGATGTTTTTTGCGTGAGCACTGCAGTCATGAGTATACCATTGCTGTGTGAAAAGGGATAAAATTCCCGATCATAATAAGGGTTCACTAGCACACCTGTAATTTAAAAAATTGTGTCATCATTTCCTGCGACAACTTTATTGGGACATTATTCTTTAGTACGTCTTTCAGGGCCTGCACCAGTGGGCATTTGTAAACTGCGTAATCCAAAATCCATGCACAGCAGTAATTACATATGCCGAGAAATGTTTGCATGTCTTTTACAGTTTTGGGTATGATCATGTGACGTATTGCTGCTGCCCTATCTGGTAAGATTCTTTTGCCATCTTTTGAAATCAATTGCCTTAGGTGAAGCACCTCTGTTAGGCAATATTGCAATTTTCCTTTGTCTACTTTGTACCCTTTTCTGGCCAACAAATTTAACAGTGCTATCGTGTCAGCCCTGCACTTTTCTTCACTGTCACTGCAGACGAGTAAATCGTCTACGTATTGTATGATCGTGCTCTCCACGTCAATGTTGCCAAGATCTTCATGTAATATCCTATTGAAAATACTGGGACTCTCACAGTACCCTTGTGGTAATCTGCAGTGCTTGTATCTGTTACCCCCTAGTGTAAATGCTGTGAGGTACCTGGAGTTAGCGTCGAGTGGTATTGAGAAAAAAGCATTTTTCAAGTCTACCACTGTGAAACAGGAAGCATCTTTTGGTATGCTGCATAATATTGATGCCAGATTGGGAACTAGTGGGAACTCTTTCTGTATGATGTCATTGAGTGAGCGTAGGTCTTGGATCATCCTCCAAGCCCCTCCCTTTGATTTCTTGATCGGGAAAATCGCTGTATTACGTGGTGAGTTCGATGTCACTATTGTTCCTTGCTCGAGCAATGCATTTATAGTTTATTTTATCCCTTCCCCTGCCTCTCTCGATAAAGGGTACTGTTTTACTCTAGGTGGGAGGGCACCTGGTTTTAATTTTATCCTGATTGGTGTCACTTCTTGTAGCAATCCTACATCGTGTGGGCCTGTTGTCCAAATTTCTGTGTTGGATCATAATGTCACATGGCACACTAATTTCCATTATTATCTCTCCATCACATTCATTGTCAGTAAATAGCTCCTCATCAGTTCGATTGCGCAACATCATGCTCGGGTCTATGCATAACCCTGTTCGCCATTCACACCCATGTGTGTCCAGTCCTATCACCGCAATACGTTTACTTGATACTTGTACTGCTTCCAAATCAATAGAGAAAATTGTTCCAGGGACAGTGTCTGTATTTACAATTGGGCGGAAAACAAAATCTGAAGGCACCTTCCATTCTTTTCTTGTTATCTCATACACCACCTGTGCCAGCACTCTGATACCACACATGAACATGTCCCTATCTATAGGTACCCCTCTGACCACCACCTCATTTGTCATTGTGCTAATCATTTACATTGCCCGCATGGGGCATACTCCTGGGGTGGAACAAACTATTCCCCGCTCAGTGAAGGAAATGGTCATATTCAACTTGCTTAGAAGGTCCCTTCCCAACACATTTATTTGCGAGTCTTCATGATACAATAGGGGTGCTCGCACTGTTTTTCCCCCACTGTTATGTCAAGGTCTTTTGTGTAATGAACTTTTAAAATAGCCCCAGAGAACCCCTGTGTTTCCAAATTTCTGCCTGAGAGCGGGAACCGGCCTTCCATGAGGCACGATTTTTCAGCTCCCGAGTCCACCATAAAGATGAACTGTTTGTTGCCTATCTCCGCTGTTAGATAGAATTCTCATTTTATGGCTAATTTCCCTTACCTATAGAGTCACCCAGCAGCTTTGCTGGATTTGAAGGGTTTGTTTTGTTCTCCTGATACGAGTGTGACTCATTTTCCCACTCTTTTTTGCTATGTGTATTCTAGGCTATTTTTTGTGTTTAATGTCTATGGGGTTGTTCTCACCCTCTTAGGAACCATCTTTATGCACATGTGTTACACAGCACCCTCAATGCAGTAATACAGGGGTGTCATAGTGACCCCCAAACATAGACTCCATACCCTGGGACTGACTACTGTCCCAATTGACTTTACTAGTCATTTTTTATGAACTAAACCAGTACAACCCATCTTACTATAGAGGTACTAGGAAGGGTTAATAGTTTTTCCCTGGTGTTCATTTTCGAGAGGGTACCATAAAGTCTCTCTCTCAAAAGTTTCTGGCTGGTGGCAGTGGTTACTACCGTAAATATTTAACCGCAAATATTTTCCCATGGGATTTTCTTATTGTCGAGGCTACCACATTTTCTTACAGCCTCTAACATACCGCTGGTTTATTTTAATATTAACTTTACCCGGTAGGTTTTATTTGCCAGAACTTTAATATAACTTCTTTCTCGTGTCTTTCTCTAAACTCCTAATCCAGGTCGGGGATCCTTTGTTCGTCCTTTTGGTGGACTTCTGCCAAGAAGCCCTCCTTTCGGCGCCACTGAGTCTGGGGTGGGTCCATTGTGTGGGAGGGGGAGTAGGACTCCTATACAGGGTTGCCTCAGCAACCCATGTCACACTCTGTCCTGATAGGCTGGAGGGTCTCACACCAAGATGACCACTCCACTGTATGAGTGATAGCTAGGCTGTATGAATGGGGATCTTTTTGCATAAAAGCAGGGTCCTGAGGACTGGAAGAGCAAGATGTTGCCACTGGAACTAAGAAGCCAAAGAGGAGAGAAGCCAAAGACACCTGCAAGACTGAACCACCGGTGAAGCCCTGCTGCAGCGTCTCACCACTTTTCTTCACACAACGAGAGAAGATCTTCATCTGCAAGGGCCTTCTTCCCTTGAGCTGGTGGGGCCAAGCAGTTTGCCAATCACCTTCCCTGACCTGCCCTGATCGAATCGCCAATATCTTGTACTCGGAGACTGGATAGCCAGGCACCCGTCCACCCAGACCGTGATTTAAAGGAGCCTACCTTTTATTCGTCGGCCAGCACCGTGGCTGGTTTCATCCCTGGGTAGTGCAGTAACTCGGACCTTCCTCCATGACGAGAGCCTCTCTTCCTCTGCTGGATCCACCGAACTGCAGGAACTACCAGGAAGAACCGCCACCGCAGGAGCCACTTCTTCATATTAAGGTACATTGTTCCGCCAGGCCGCCCTTTTCGTGTGTTAGTGCTAAAGGTGTTTTAAATGCTTTAAATACCTGTTGAGTTGGACGCCCTTATCTTGTAAACATTGTCTTTCACCTTCTGCATCCACCTTTTCGAATCGTTAACCAAAGACTTGACTGCAGCTACAAGAACAATTTGCTCCTGGGGCCTTTGCCCTGTACCACTGACTCTGGCACAGGCCTATCGACTCTGGCTAAATGTGTTAGAACTGCCTTCTCTAGATTGCTTCTCAACTAGAAAGAAATGTGTTGGTGCACCTACTTCTTATAAGCACCTTTTCCTTCCCACTTTTTAAACTTGTGAAGTGTCATTTTGCTCAATTTTCATTTCAGTATTCTCTATGCTAAAGTACTACCTTGCCTAAACTTGTTCACAAACTTATGGGAAGTGTTGCTAGGGTGTGTAAGAAGATATTCCTGTATAACTTGTGCTTTCCCTCCCTTGTGAGAAATTGCTAGAGTGCCATTTGTGTTTGGTTTTCACTGTGCCGTTTTGCTCAGTTTTCATTCTTGCTCAAACCTGTATACAATTTAACTAGGGAGTTGTGTATACTTTATTAACTGTGATAAATCTGTTGAACTACAAGTGTGTAAAATAAATATCTATATTCTTGTAAATACAATGCTTTGGTCATTGTTTCCTTGTACCATAGCAATGTACCCCTATTGTGTAAACCCTGAATACTGCTCATCTCCCTCTTGAGATAAGTTTGTCTGCTTAGCCACAGCTACCAACTAAATCTTTGTGGTACAGACTGATACCAAAGGGGATGTATTGCTCATACCTGTAGCCTTAATCTTCTGTAGTGCTCCCCAAGGGAACTGCACAGGATTCTGCCTAACATCTGCCCCCACTAGTGGTTCCTCTTCTGCACATAGAGTGGTGGATAGGACTGGACACACAAGTGCTTTCTGTGGGCTGTCCTAATCTGCATATGTCTCAGTTCCTGGAATGGAGAATACATTATCCCCTACTACTGTTACACCTCGGAAAGGTGCTGGTGCACCGTTTGCAGATGTTGCGAAGATATTTTTGTTTGCCTTCACCATAGTGTTTTGTCTTGCCATCTGCTGTGGAATACATCTCTGCTGCACATGCTGCTGTGCTGGCTGTGTCTGTTGTATTTGTTGTTCATTATACCCTTGTCCTTGTTGTCCATTTCCACCCATAGGTAACCCGTATGGACTGCCTGGGTTGGGGTGGCCATATTGCTGCTCATTTCCCATGGGGGGCTGCCTTTGGTAGTATCCCATAGGTCTCATCCTGCATTATCATGAGTAATGCCCCCACCTTCCACAGTTCCAACACAATCCTTGGGGCCCTCCCTGGCCCCAGGTCCTCCAAATCCTCTGTTTCCCATTCCTCCGAACCCCCTCTCGGCCCTCTGTACCCACCTCGTCCTCTTTGTGTCCTTCCTTGCCACTGTTGCCCTCTGTATTGCTCCTCTCCATCCCACTGTTCTTACCCATTTCCTGTCCATGTTGCTGCCATTTTTATTGGGCCGCTTCCACCCTCTTCTTTTCCTTCCTCCTTTCTGGCTGTTGATGTTGTAGCATTCATAGCCGCAACCTTCACTAATTTATTCTGTACCAATTTTGATTTGTCTGCCAACCTACGCTGAAATATCTCTTTTTCCCTTTCTTTGATCCTCCTTCAGTGGTGTATAATTATCCTTTGTATCTCTGGGCAACCTTTGGCTTGTATCTCAGCTATTTTATCCAATGCCTTCTGAACCTCCATCGGGAGCCCTTTCTTTATTATAAAATAAAATAAAGCTGTTGATTGGTCCCAGAGAGTGCCAGTTTCACTTCTCCACAGGTCTTGCATCCGAAGGATGAATTGCATAGGCTCCTCCTCCTCTCCCATAGTGCATTGCATCACTAAGTATAAATCTGGAGTATCAGGAAACGTCCTTCGTAATGCTTCCCACACCATAGCTCTGACAATCTTAAATGCTGATCCGTCATGGCTGTCACAACTCATAGTCACTCCTGCGAACCCTGCCTTTACCCATACTGCATTTGATTGGTCACCTACCGTTGATACCAACAAACTCTTTACATCCCCTATTGATAGCGGGACCCCTGCCATATGTTTTTCAAATGCATGTATCCACTTCCCCGCCCCACCCGAGAGTGGGGGGAGGAGCTTCACAAGTTGTTCTTGTCCATTTGCACCCATGGTATGTAGTTGGGCCTCCCTGCCCCCTTGTGTATTAGAGGCATTTGTAGTTTTGTCTTTCCCCCTCTTTTACTTACCGTTCCCTTCTTTGTTTTACTTACCAGCATGCTTCCTATTGTCTGCCTCAACCTCCCTTGCCACCTTGGTGGCGATCTAACATCTCCCTGATCAAAGTGGAATGGCAGTGTTGTTCCCGCTGCTGTTGCTTCTTCCTCATATTCATCTAAATCACTCCACACTTCCTCTGCCTCTTCTTCTGCCTCCCTTTGCCCCTGCCCTTCTCCGTGTTAGCTGTCTGGTGTTGCCGGTCATATTAGCCTCACCGGTTTGCCATTTAAATGAAACAAGAACTCTCCAGACTGCCACTCTTGCTCTTGTCCCGTTGCTATCTGCACAGGTGTTGGTGGTGTTGGTGTCCCCCCACAACACTTTCTCCAGCAATACTTGATCCCGCCACACTCAACGGTGGTGTGAGTTCACCAGTTGTCAATGGTGGCATTTCCCCTCCCCATTGCAACATTTGGCTCATGTCACACAATGCTCTTAACCTTGTTATCTCCATCTCTGCATGTGCTAGCTGTCTATCTAAGTCTCCTGTTGGTTGTGTTATGTTCACCGGGGGCACGATAGTTGGTCCATACAGCCCTCCTCTCTCGTAGGGGGGGTGGGGCGGTGGGAGATGCTGCTGTTCTTGTGGTGCATGCTGGAACATACAGGGGCTCACTGTACCCCACTGCAGGCATTGTCAGCAATGGGTACATATTTTGTCGACTCGTCTCTTTTGGTAGTGTTAAACACTATCCCCCTACACACCCATCTCCTCCCTCCTGTATCTCTTCCTTTTTTACTACTGTGTCTTTACTCACCTCATTGCTAGGTGTAACCTCCTCGAACATATACCACAAATCTAGTACCTCCCTTCTGTTTTGCAACTGCTTGCCTTTATATTTCGCTAGTAGATGTGTCGATACCAGACTCTCGCGCCTTGAAACACTTGTGTATAGGTGCGTTACAAATGCCATATCATATTATATCATATCATATCAGATCCAATACCCTCTTATCGAAGGACCCTCCTTCCGGCCATATGGGCTGTACGCTATCTCCCTTTATTTAAGTCACCCACTGATCATGGTTTTTCTCTATTTTCTTGCTATATAAAGGTAGATGCTGACAAATATGTGCTAGTGGCATGCTCCCTCCCATAGTGACGTTTGTGTTTACCTTGGCTCGTTTTTAGCACCTCTTTTTTCTTTTCCCCTCCCGGTCAAATAAACTTTCTCGATTTACCTTTCAACTTCGTTTACCAAAAGAAGATTCCAACAACTCTCCAATATTCAGAACATTTTTGATCGTCAATCACAATTTTGTCAGTACTATTTCTTGTTAAACATTATATTTTTTGGACCACAAATGCAATGGTACTTACTGACAGACAAACATATAACTGAAAAAACAAAGAACATGTAACATAAACTGCCTTCTCGTTATCCCCTGTTTTGGCTTATTTAACCCTATTGCCCCTCACTCTTGCTGTCTCACACACACTCCCCACCTGTAAGACCCCTCAGGCTACCTTTCCACCAACTCTGTTCACACGAAAAAGAATAATCTTAATTACTACTCTTTATCTTCACTTGTTCCCTGCACTGGACGAGACAGTGCTATGCGGCGCCGCCTTCTACCCCGTTCGGGCTAGGCTTCCTTACTTCTCTCTTACTTCTTTTTACCACAAAAATCTAATGGCCATATGAAGGATAGATAAGAAAAAGTCTGAGTAGCATTCACACACACCCTATACTTTGTCCCCACTCTTCTGTGTGTTTACCGACACCATTATCTTAGTCCCCTTTCTACCCCAATCCCTCTCTTGCCCTTGCAAAGTCTTGCAGCCAGTACTCACGTGTTCAGTTGGGTGGTGCAAGAGCCACCACTCCCGATCAATCCACAATCTGGTCCGCACCCCAACCAAGCCGTGGCCCGCCCTGGCGAGCAGTTTTCAGTTGGGTATTTAGCAAGTGGGAACCCTTGGACCCACTCTTTTGTGCGGACAAACTGGTCGACCGTGGAGGCAATGGTTTTGATGGGGGGTGTCCCGGATCTCGCCACACAGCAGGGGGGCCTCGGGGCACCCTTCCAATCATGTTGCGCGGGTCACCAAAATGTAGGCCCACTCCCCGACTTACACGCCCAAGATACAAAAATTAATATAACACACTCCAGCGGGGAATGAGACAAGGAGGACAGGCTGCAAGAGTTAGTCATTTATATAAAATTTGGCATCCAGAGAACTCTGCTGTCCAAGAGCGCTCTGGCAAACATTACAAGTGTGGCAGCTTAAAAGGGTAAAAATCGTCATATATGACATCATGATATAGGGGGCCGCATACACGCAGTATTGGGTAAAACATTTGGTGACATATATCTGAGTTGCTGTTGCTCCCTCTGGATTAGTTGTTCTGTTGGCGGGAGGGCGCCTGCCACGAGGTCCAGTTGCCTGTGTCCGGGTGGGGTGAGGGTCAAATCACGATGGAGCAGATCAGGCACTAACTAATCTAACATAGCATATTGTTTTGAGCATGCACTAAATAACAATAACTACGGCTCCTTTGAGCAAATCATTATAGTCTATAAATTCTACATTTACGATAACACCATTATTCACTGGGGGCTTGTGGGGTTTATCAGGACTCAGGGGTCTCGTCGGGTTGGGATCATTGATCATGGAGCGGGTCTGGGCACATCAAAAGAACCAAGGGGCATGCTGACATTTGTTAATTCTAAGGTGCAATATACTGCGACAGAGGTTGGCTTTTGTTAGTTGGGGAAGACTGGGGTGGGCATTACACTAAGGTTAGACGTCTGGCACATCAAGAGAATACCTAGCGGGGCCATGGGGTTGTACTGGCAGTAATTTTCCAACAGCGCGGATAAGATGGCACAGGCATTTTTGTGGAGATGAATGGGCTACGAGGCCTGGTTTGAGCCGGTTCACGCACTGGACAGTGATCTCAGAGGAAGGGTGAGGTGTTACATTTATATTGTTGCAATTACCTCTGGCTCAGGCGTGAGAATGGAGCTGCGTGGCTTTCAGACACAGGGAAAAAAAGGTGTGGGCCTTGGAGTGCGCTGTGCGTGGTGCTGCAGAGGGGAGAGAAGCCTTTTCGTAGTATCGCAGTGAGGCCTAGTCCAAAGATGGAGTCGAGGGTGCCCAAAATGGATGCCAAGTGTCTCCTACAACAGCCCCACCTTTGTCGTCTTCAGCATGAGGGCTGGTTATGCACACAGGGCTAAGGAGGCGTCACCCACTGTTGCTTGAGCAAGTGATGCACCTTGAACTGAATGGGTGAGGAGGGGCCAAATGGTCCGCCACTCCCACTCATTACGTAGAAGCATTAGTATTACGTAGTTACTATGTGCTAGTATTAGTAAGGTGGAGCGATTATCTGAATTGCAGGTAGCACATAATCTACCATGGTTTGCATTTTGTACAAGTTGCTGAAATGGAATGGATTCACAATTAGGTATTGATACATATACAAATCGCTCATTAGGGATATGTTCCTGTGTCACATTGTTGCAGAGAGTGCATGTATGTTTCCACAAGTATGAAATCTGGAAGATTTCATTTATAGGTATGTTTTTGTTTTCCAGTACTTGTAGTAAGAAATTCTTGTGGAAATTCTTGTGAGTTAATAGTGAATTTCACCATTCCAACACAGTAGTCCAATTGTTGTCTTATTCCATAAACACTATACGTGTTGTCAGGATTGTTTGTTGCGTTTCTATGAATGACTAACATTTCAAACACAATTGGTCTGTAATGTGTAAGTAAATGTTGTCTACAATTGGTGGCAATTGAAATGGAATATTCATTGCTACATTTGCGTAGCAACTTACACAAGTTATATTTGAACATTTGAATGGAACAGATAGTTCTGTGTCCAAGTCATTTTTTTGGAGTGTGTGTTGCTTCTTTGAAGAAGTACCTGAGTTACTTTGACTAAAAGTTTCTTCTTTGGTTGCGGTAATAGATGAAATATTAGCTTCTTTTACTTTCTTTGGAGGATTTGCAGTCAGATCCTGTTGCATTTCAGTTTGAATAAGTTTTCTTTTAGATTGTTTTCCTTTTTGTGGAACAGGATATGGTTTTAGATGGGGGTGTATCGTGAATGTAGTCTATTGTATTCTAAAATGCAAGGAATACCAGCGTTTACTTTACATCAAAGTTGATTAGAAATAGACCCTCAAGTGTATGTAAGCGTGATAGTGCTATGAAGCTCATGCCTAATTTAAAGACTGTGTTACCAATATCTATCAATGCTTTGTCTAGGGTAAGACCTTGGGATTTACGAATGGTGACTGCATATGCTAGAGTTAGAGAAAATTGTTCTCTGCCCACATACATGTCTTTGAAGAGAAGGAATCGAGCTGTTGAGTGCCCTATCCTTTTTACTTCTGAAAGTTTGTCAAAGAGAATATTGACAAACTGAAAGTTGTTGTCACATGGGTATGTTTGAAAGCCAACTGTACCCAGTGCTCCATTTACTAGTGCTTGCTCCACATGTCAAGGTTACGTTTAAGCATTACTCTACAGTTTAAGGATAATTTTAATATTTTCTCCAAACCAGCTGAAGTGGGAGAATGGAAGACCAGGCTCCCGTCCTTCACCTCTCGCGCTTGGCCTAGAGGGTCACGACCCAGACACCCGCCGCGAGAAGAGTTTGTCCATTTACCAGACGACCAGGTACCCTGGTACAGGAACATACAGATGTGTCCATCTGCCTGCCCAGCAGCCCGCACTGGCCATGCCGACACCTGCGGCACGGATCAGCTAGACTAAAATCTACACGTCGTTAGAGATGCCATGACGACCTAGACAACGGGAAGCACATCTGTACAAATATACACACTGAACATTCCCACACCAATCTACACGAAGAATATACTCAGTGCTATGACGTAGGCGACAGGCATATTCACGGACGTGCATCTTTATTATTTTTACATAGGCTTTCAGAATGCAGAAACGCAAGACGCGTCATGAACTCATCTATAACGCTTGCTCACGCTTCTCTTGAAACCCGTTACCACCATGAGAGGTATAATGGAGACACGATACTGGTCATGGAACTATATGCTACTATAACCTAAAGCACCTATGCACCAAACGGACTACTTATGCACCAGGCCCGAGTAGGCCTCAAACAAGAGCTCCCGTGGACATTAACAAAGCAAGAGTCAGGTTGCTGATCCTGCAGAAAGAGCCCGGTGGAGCAACCAGCCAAGGTCGCAATGTTGCAAACCCACATTCCAAGAACAAATCATCAAAGGCACGATGTTGCAACCTCGTACTCCGCGCACCAACTTTAAAGTCACACCGGCAAATTAAACCAGACGCGCAGTGGAAAAACAATATTAATTGTGCAGAATTCTGCCTCTTTCACGGTCCCTCCCCACGTGACCAAGCCGAACCTGACGAGATGCCAAACCCAGGAGAGTAGAGGCGTCTGGATCTATCGCTACGGGACACAGGCAGATACACATGAAAGGCTCAATGGACATCTGTGACAGTGGGAGCAGTCAGCCTTCCAGCTATGAATAAGTCCTCACATTGTCTGCACGTACCCATAGTGAAACATTGTTGTAACTTGCAGGTACACCGAGAGCTGGGAACAGCGGTGGTCCAAGGCTGGGAAGCTCACGGGCGCACCAATCAGAACATGGGGCTCCTATCACTGACGTCAGTAATGTTAACCAATCCCCAGGAGTCATCATGTAACAATTCTCATGTATCTAATTGTAGGGACAACCCAGATATACCACCTGACTACCCTTTGTCCACTAACATCATTCTCTATATGTGTGCTATACTAACCCTACCACTCGAGCAACCAATTAAGAGTGGCGATAGGTTTTTTGTTAACTTACTGAAGTGACGCAAGTAGCGCGTCATAATACAGTAAAAGGGCCTGCGAGCCCCACGATTGTGTGTGTGTCAGGACGAACGCGTACGCTCCTTGACCCATCCCTGCCGTTTTGTCTAATAAACAGCAGAGTCACCTTGCTCCTTGTGTGTGTCTCATACTCTATCTCATCTGGGATATACGGGAGGAGTTGGGGCCTCCCTGCCCGGAGGTCTGCGGACGGCCCGGCCGACCCCGGCAGAATTTCCCCCCGACACAGCTGTGTTTTCTAATGTATTTAGTCTTGTTGGGGCTTGTTGACACATGGATAGTGTCATACCATGTACGTCCAGTTTGTCTGTGGAGCACATTTCAATTATTGGTTGCATTTCTTTTTTCAACATTGTTTCATTGAATTTGGAACAGCTTGCAAGAGTTGGCATTAAGGACATACAATTGACATTTTTGTGCGCTAATTGTTCCATAACATCAGTAGCACATGAGTTATCGCCATAAAGTGCATGGATATGCTGGGTTTCTAATATTACTAGTGCTTCTTGAGATAGTACACCAACTCTAATAGTTTTTAAAATGTTGGCGTAAGTGAGGTCTGCAGATTGGCACATGTTTTCTGTTAATTCTCTGTATTGGAAACATTGCCACAGGTTGACATTTCCTATGCTGCCAACAGTTTTACGGCAGAGTTTGTGTCCTAAGGTTTTAAAAATAAATTCACATTTCACTGGTGTCAATTGAAGAAGATCTCTGAAAACAATAATGTGTTTTCTCCAAAGAGTTCTTTGTAGTTGTTTAAAATACTTCTTGCAATCTGAGGTGAATCAAAGCCAACATTAAGTTGGAGACCATGCTCACTTCATTTATTAGTAGCATTTTCATTTGTTTTAACACTCTGCATAGTTCCATTGCAGCTTCTGTAGAAAGGTTGTAATAGTCTAATTTGTTTTGGTGTTCTACTGGAAGAATGTTTTGCCTGAACCAGCTTCACCACTGACATATAGTAGTATAGGTTTGTAATTTTGGCATGTAGATTCTTTATTTTTCTGTTGTACACCATGTGCAATTTCTTTTGTTACTTTTTCAAAAATGGTGTGCTGGTCTTTGTTAAGTTTTGATTGAAGTACAGTTAAGTCGTCTGTATCTTCTTCATAGTGGTGTTCTCTACTTCTGTCTTAGCTAATTCTGCCTCATTTGCTATTAGTGGCTGTCCCAGTGTTTCTTGGCTTCCGGTTACAGAAGGTTGACTACTGTCAGAAGTGTCCTTATCTAGCTGGGCCTGGAGCTCTTCTTTGCGTTGCTGTTCATTGTGAAACATTGTTTTGTACTGCGTAAAGTTTACATCGGTGATAGTGCTTTCATTTGCTTTGAAAGCGTCTTCATAGGAGTCATAGTTATCTAGTATCTATGCTTCTTTTCTCCATGTTTAAAAAGTTGGAGCTGCGACATGTAACATAGTTCTTTCTGTTGAGGTGTTTTTAATGATAATTTGATATGATTAATTAAGCTTTGTTTGGTAAGTTTCACTAAACTGCCTTCACAATCTGTCACTCTATATCTACCTTTTTTCATCAGGTTTTATATTATTTTTGTATGCAAAGTTTTGGGCTATGTGGTGTAGACACATGGTTTCCAAAGTGGTACTCTTGTTTGGATAGTATGTGTAAATTGTTTTTCAAAATGTCTTGACTGTTGGGATCATTTCCGGCTATTGTTTCTATTTCCTCATATGATTTCAGAACTCTTTTTCTAGATTTAGCAGGCCCAAGACTTAGCCATACTATATTTTCAGATTTTTCATACAAAGCAGTACCGGTTAAACGATCTGCAGATTCATAGGAGCCACATTCTCTATGAGAGATCATTTTTATGCCTAAGCTGTACAATTTCTGAGATAGTGTTTTGTCTGATGATAGGTCATTCCAGAGGTCTTGAAGCTCTGTTTTTCTGCTTTTGTTAAGTAGGCTGTAACATATTGTGCAACTGCAGTGGTATTGTCTGCAATGTACTGCACATCTATGTTTGCATTTCATAAGAGGGCAATGATTGCATTGTAATCATTGATATATTTTGATTCTTCTGTTCTTTTTATGTAATACGTGTTGTTAGGTGATTTACCTTTAACACTATGTCTAACTGAAGACATGAAGTTGTTCACTTCACCTGTTTCTGTAACTGGTCTAGGGAAAACAAAGCAGCATTTGGTGTAGCATGTCCCTTTGTTTTTGTATTTGCGACGACAATATTTGCCACATTTGTGTCTTTGAAATTGTACAATTTGTGCATGAAGGTCACTATGTCTCGTTTGTGAAGGGATTTCACAAGTGACATATTTTTGGATGAACTGCAAAACAGTGGCATCACTGTCCTGATGAAATTTAGGAGCATCTTTAATCCATAAAAGCATATGGATATGTGCTGCTCATCTGGCTTGGTATTCTCTTCTCCAAAAAAAGTGTTGCACTTCTTCAAGGGGATGAACAGTTTTATTACAAATAAAGTGTAGCATAGCAAAGAAACGATGGTGGACACATCTTGAAACATTAACAGGATCTAGAGAGCAAAGTTCTCCAGGTGTTAGTATATCTATGTTTGTTTTGTTTTTGTTTGATATGCGTAAGAAATCATGTAAATCTTCCCATGCATATTCTGCACAACTTAATGTAACAAACCAAGTGGGTGGTCCAAGGTTTCTGAGATGTACAACGTACATCTCTCTGATGTTGGAACCAGTATTCTTTCATACCACGCATGCTTGCAAACAGATTTGTAATGCTTGATTGTAAAACCTCATCTTTTTCTTGCACTTTTTGTATTGATTGCGTAGCTGACATATTTTGAAAGTGGGTTCCTGATTTCAATATGTGTGCAACTCCGTAACATAGAGTTGCTAGTTCACTTTCAAAGAGTAGGTGGAATATGTATTCCACATTTTGTCTAAATCTGGGATCTTTAGAATACATTTGTAATGAGCCATATTCTGATGCTCTTATCTGAGTGTGTTATCGTATATTCCTCCTTTGCCAGTAGGAAATAGTAGAGGAAAAGCATGCGCTTCTATACTTTTTTCCCATATGCCCATTGGTGATGCTTTGGTTTGATGCATTTGGTACGTTTCTAGTGCATCATCTATGGTGTCATTAGAGTGTAATGGATGAATTGTATAATGGTCTAAAATATTGGATACTGCAGCAGGATCAAGAAGTTCAAATAGACCAGTTTCTGGCGGCTCTTCAATTATTTCAGTTGTTTCCCTTAAGTTTTCTTCAATATTTATTTATTTGTAGTATTCATTATTGTCTTTTAGATATTTCAAGGATTGTCTAACTTTATGTGAGTCCAAAAGTTGTTGCCAAGTGTTTTTTTTTTTTTGGTACACCCATTTACTAAGACAATTATAGATTGCTCTATTAGACATTGCACTCCTAGAGTGTGCACATTTTCTTTCAGATCTAATGGTAAATAAACTACTTTGCCACGAATGCCTTTCACAAATTCAGAGGGAGGTAATTTTTCTGTTTTTGGTTGAAGGCGTATTATTGCTTGAAATGGGTGCACTGTTTGAATTAATATGCTCTCATATAAATTGAGTTGTTGCAGAGGTTTGGAAGTGGGAATAATTCCAAGTTATTTGTGATAGCACGTGAAGGAGTTTGGTTGTTGTCAAGTTTTGTACTGCAGTAACTGCAAAGTATTAAGGGGTCAGTTATTTCATATGTGTTTTCTGCTAAAATGTAGAGAGCTAATTCAAACCATTTGGAATCTTCACTGTCTTCTTTTTTGCATGTTACGTCTATAGCTTTTGTGTTACTTTTATAAAAATTTCTGCGGCGACATACACACACATGGTTTGGTACTTCAGCAGATGTACTTTTAAATTTTAGTATTTCTTTTTTGTATGTGTGTAGTAGAAGGTTGCCATGTGCAGAATTGTTGCTAGTCTGTTGTAAAGCTATTGCATTTTCTAAGTGGCTTTCACTTCCAAAATATTTTCTCTGGATACGGTCGATTCCTTCTTGAAGGTTTTTGGCTGTACCATGTAGAAGAGTGTTATTTAAATTGCCTAGTTCTAAAGCAGGACTGTTAGCATAGTATGGTTTATAGACTAGATTGCTTATAGTTGAATGATGTGTTGATATCATTTTGATATGATGGAAGGTGCTTTTGCAAATAGGTCCTGAAATGCAGGCTAATGAATGTCCTTGTAGTCCTGTGTATTTGCGTACTGGACAGGTATCCATATTTTGCAGCACTTTCATTTTGATTTTGTCTTTACCTTTTACATACTGATTGAGGAACTGGAGTAAAGATTTGAAAGAATTGTTGGGAATGTTACACATTGACGTGCACGGCAATGTGTACACTGGACGTTCTGGTTCAGTCGAATGACGAGGTAATTGTGAGTTTTCTGGGGATATTTTTGTAAGCAGTGTTTCTTGTTCCATTATGGTATTATTAATTTTTTCATAACCTCGTCTACTGCTATGGATGGCAATTGTGTTTGTTTGGTTTTGTTTGTATGCTTCTTCATTAAAATATGGTTCTGTGGTCGTGGTGTGACTCCATTCACCTCCACAGATATTTAAGAAGTTATTTTCATTGACATTCCATTTAGTGAGACTTTTTTTTTGTAGTTTAGTACTTAGTTTTGTTAGTGGTTTCATCCTGTTTAAAACTAAAATAAATAACTTCCTTTTGAGAAGAATTGCACTGTCTGCGAGAGCTTCTAGGATTAATTTTCTATGGTAGGTTTTAAGGGTGTGCAGGATTTTGTTCCTGTTTTTATAAGATTCTGAAGGACTCTGTGGTGGAACATGTTTGCTAAAATACCTTTTTTGGTATGTTTACTTGGTAGTATATCAAGATTTATAGGAGCAGTTTTAGCAGTAGTGTATGCATATAAACAGAGTAATGCCACTAAACCTGTATAACCTTTAAAATGAACGTATTGCAATTTTTCCGACCTGCTATAATCAACTGTCACTTCCAAACCTGTCTGCTATCTACAATTTCTTTTACACACACCTATCTAAAAAATTATAATATGAGAAGATGAGAGAAATAACAATATTATTGTGGAAAAACACTTAGTAGCGTATTATAAAATTACACACAGCCAGCGAGGTATAATGTCAATAAGGCTGTTCATGCCTTTCTAAGAGATGTTGGCATGTCCTCTTTTCCCAATGAAAATATTATGTTTTGTAGCACATATATTTTTCTCAGAGATGGAGTCCATCTTACTTATAAGTGTAATCAGATTTTTCTGAGAAATGTACAAAATGCATTGAAACATTTTTTGGAAGAACAGCCATCCATTTTGCAGTAGGTGTTGACCATTTCTAGTTTTTCAAACATAAAAAAATACCACCAAAAGGCTCTTTTCAGAGCCACCACTTCCTCCCAGAGAAAAGTGCAATGGTTTTAATAGGGCAGCACCCCAACATTTTAGATGTCTGCGAACTGTCCGCGGACTTCAAAAAAATGCACAGGGTCCTGCTCAATTTATTTACTACTTCTAATTTTAGACTGTGAAAGGTGGCTCTGAAAAGAGCCTTTTTTTGGATTTCTGTTGTTTTATATTTTTTTGTTTTTTACAGAAGACACACTAGGAGAGGAGGGGTAAGGAGGGTAAGGAAGGGACACCAACAATGGGTATAATAAAGGGCAGGTGGAGAGAGGAAGATGTAGGGTGGGCCTTATTTAGGTACTGGGCAGGCCTTCTCATGCTCCTTGATCGTATTCTCGAAAGCACTCTGAAGACTCTCCCCCCTGCAGAGTACTGCAGGGGGGAGAGTCACTGTCCCAGAGGAGTGTCTCTTGCGGTGACAGGAGCGGAAACTGAGGATATGGTAGAGGAACTCAACATACTACATTGATCACAAGGTACAACCTTGCGAACGGCCCCACTGTGGAATGACCTTAGGTGGTGCTTAATAGATGTCGTACCAAAGATGTACGAACCAGGCCTCCCACGACTCAGCACTATGTGCCACTGATTGAAGGTGACCTTGTTCGTACACGCTTTTGGCACTCTACCCTGAATGGTAAACAACCGCCACACCCAAAACTCACGGCGAGTGCTGGTAGTAGGGACTACCACTACATGATCCTTGTCATCCTCTTCATCCTCATCCTCTACATCCTCACGCATGTTCCCCTCTTCAGGCCCTTGGGGAGGTGGTGGTGGTGGAGGGGGTGGGGGTGGTGCTGAGACAGATGGAGCACCAGCTGGAGCAGCAAGTATTAGTGACATCAGGTTTGATGGAAAGCAGAAAGAGCAGCAAACTCTGCAAGCATCCAAAGTAGACAATGCTATGTCAGATAGCCAGAAGCACAATGAAGATGAGCTCTGGGGTGTAGCCTTTTATAGGGGTGTGGGTGCACACTCCGTGGACAGCTGTGCTGTCCCCGGATAGATTGAACACCCTAAAAAGGCTCAAAAAGTTCCAAAATGTATGTATAATGTCAGGGTCATTGTCTGGGACATGTTCTATGGTGTTTTTTACTATACAATACATTGGATTGCCTGAAAAGTACTTTAAAAATGTTTGCAGTTCAGAACAGTGTCCGCAATTCAGGACACACGCTCAGCGTGGGTGGAGTCACAAGATGATATCGCGAACATGTCAGCGAAGGGTAAGGGTGTCCACAGGACACCAAATGGACAGGAACGGCTGTGAGCACGGCTTTTCTACGGACAGTGTTCGGGTCCTGAAAGTAATTAAAAGTGCAACACAAGTGAGATGGACACTTACGGACAGGCACAAAGTTCGTAGGACTTATGGGTGTGGTGCGCATGTGCGTAGATGTTCTAGAGCTATTAGGACAGGACTAGTGTCCTTAGGACACACTCATTTTGGATAATTATGGACATTCCGGACACCGCGTGTGTTCTTAGAACAGTTTCATCTTGCCTGCGGACATTACAGACAGGTATAGTGTCCTCAGGACACCTCCATTTTGGTTAATTACGGACACTCTGGACACCGCGTGTGTTCTTAGACCAGTCTCATCTTGCCTGTGGACATTAAGGACAAGTTTAGTTTCCTCAGGACACAGCCATTATGGTTAATTACGGACATTCCGGACACTTCATGTGTTCTTAGAACAGTTTCATCTTGCCAGCGAACATTATGGACAGGTATATTGTCATCAGGACAACTCCATTTTGGTTAATTACGAACATTCCGGACACCGCGGGTGTTCTTAGAACAGTTTCATTTTGGCTACAGACATTACAGACAGGTATAGTGTCCTCAGGACACCTCCATTTTGGTTAGTACGGATATTCCGGACAACGCATGAGTTTTGATAACAGTTTAATCTTGCCTGCGGACAGTACAGACAGGTTTAGTGTCTTCAGGATATCCCCATTTTGGTTAATTACAGACATTCCGGACACCGTGTGTGTTCTAAGGACAGTTTTATCTTGCCTGCGAACATTACGGACAGGTATAGTGTCATCAGGACACCTCCATTTTGGTTAATTACCGACATTCAGGACAAAGCGGGTGTTCTTAGAGCAGTTTCCTTTTTCCTACAGACATTACGGACAGGTATAGTGTCCTCAGGACATCTCCATTCTGGTTAATTATGGATATTCCGGACACTGTGTGAGTTCTTAGAACAGTTTTATCTTGCCTTCGGACAGTACAGACCAGGGCACATCCATTTTGGTTAATAACAGACATTCCGGACACCCGCGCTGTCCACAGACATATTAACTGCCTTTTAAAAAAAAATAAGACACAAAGGACTGAATTAAAACACACATAACATTTGTTCTTATCATGTACAGATGTAAAATTTATGAAAGAGAGGGGGAAGCAGAAACTGACACAAACACAGGGGAATTGGAGGTTTGGAGGGATGGATAGGAGGAGATGAAGTGATGGAAGTCTCATCATAACATTTTTCTTGGTGGGGAGGGTTTGGGGATAGTTGACTGGGATATGGAGAGGGGGAACAGGTACATGAGGGACAATGATATGTAATGTTTTCTTTTATGTGGTCCTGAGCATGTCCATTTTTTGTTCCATGTGCTGCAGAGTATTTTCTAATGTCTCTTTTGATATATTATTTTCAATGTTTGTATGGTCTGTTAAAAAGAAATATATATGTTAAGAGCACATAAAGTAATGATTATTAATTTACTTATATAGAGAATATTTTACTTTTAGTGTACCTAATACAGAAAGTTTAGAAATATATAAGAACAATGAAGTTTACTTACTAGCTTCTGGTAAATTGTGTTCTAAATGTTCTGTAGGTCTGCTGTTGCTCCTAGTTGTGCAGTTTCTGTGGGGTAATTATGTTGGAAGCATAACATTTTTTGTTTTGGTATATTCCATTTTAGTACATCTGGTATTTAAATGGATGGTTGATGTGTTAGATATATAGGTTCCACTTCTTATATATTATTATATATAATGTGTTTGGGTGCTGTTTTTTGAACTTCTGCAGTGTTCATATGGCATGATTGAACAATTTAAGATACCCCCTGAGTTTTTGGGCAGTGTTGATGTTGTCCGCGTCCGTCCGCGGACATACGCACAGTCCACGGACACCAAAATCACTAGCTGGGGGTTCAGTATGTTCTATGTTACATTTATAAAAAGTAAAGGAATCCTAGTAAACATCTTTCAAATTTACACTATGAATATGTGTATTCAGTAAAATAACTTTGTTAAAGGGACGTTATGGTTAAGTTGCGCTACTAAAAACCTTTGAAATTCAGTAAAAAACTTTGTTAAAGGGACGTTATGGTTCAAAGTAAAACCGAAAAACCCCTGAAATTCGTCAGCTATGGTAAGCTAAGCAACCATAACTAGCGCCAGCACCGTGCACTGCTAAGATTAACACTCAGGACATCAAAGATGACATCACAAATGTCATTGATGACATCACTGATGACATTACATGTACATTTACTTTTCATGAAAAGTCTGTACAAGGCATTCGTATTATAACGTTGACAAAAAGTGTCAAGGATCATTGGAATAAATATCATGAGCTAATTAGTGCATTAAGCAATGCATTGGTATAAATAGCATTATATTATGAAGTTCTATCCAGTATATTAAGCTACACATGCACAAACATAGTCATTGTGTGCCGCATACATGATGGACGTGCAATATTCATAATCTTGCCATGTTGAATAGTGAAATGATAACTGCTTTCTTATTAGAGTTTTGCGTACTGTGAAACATGTAATAAGTAGCTAATAAAACCCACTTACTACGTAATTGCATTATTACAGACAACACACAAAGAGACAACAACACATACAAATATGAGTATATACATGGAAAGTGAAGTAAGCAAAAAAGCAGCAGTAGTAGCAGAAAAAGTTCATAGCCTAACTGATTATCTTTATGCAGAGAAATGATTGCTCTGTTTCAAAGCTGCTACCTACCCTATGTATGTGTATCACACGATGTGACTGGACCCTAAGGAAAGTAGTGTCAGTACAATGTATACAAATATGAGCACATACAGGGTAAGTAGAGTAATAAAAAAAAACTATCAGAAAGTGCTAATAACCCCACTGATTATCTTCATGCACAGAAAGGATTGCTGTCTTTCAAGCCTGTGTCTTCCCTTATGTAGATGTTTCATATGATGTGACTGGACCCTAAGGGAATTACTGTAAGAACATACTTGAAGGATAAATCTACAAATATAGTATCTTTTCAATTTTTAGTTCCTGGCTGTTACTGAAGAAAACCATGTGGCCTAGATATGTCAGTAAAGGACAAAAGGGGGAGCCAGACATGCAATTTCATCAGTGATGTCATCAATGACATTTGTGATGTCATCTTTGATGTCCCGGGTGTTAATCTTAGCAGTACACGGTGGTGGCACTAGTAATGGTTGCTTAGCTTATGTGTGGGAGTGGCGGGCCATTTGGGCCCCTCTCACCCATTCTGTTCAAGGTGCATCACTTGCTCAAGCAACGGTGGGGGATGGCTCCTTAGACCCTGTGTGCATAACCAGCCCTCATGCTGATGACGACATAGGTGGGTCTGTTATAAGGGACACTTGGCATCCATTTTGGGCACCCTCGACTCCATCTTTGGACTAGGCCTCACTGTGATACTACGAAAAGGTCTCTCCCCCCTCTGCAGCGCCGCGCACCGCACGCTCCAAATTCCCCACCTTTTCTCCCTGTGTCTGAAAGCCATGCAGCTCCATTCTCACGCCTGAGCCAGAGGTAATTACTACAATATAAATGTAACACCTCACCCTTCCTCTGAGATCACTGTCCTGTGCGTGAACTGGCTAAAACCAGGCCTTGTAACCCATTCATCTCCACAAACATGCCTGTGCCATCTTATCTGTGCTGTTGGAAAATTACAGCCAGTATAACCCTATGGCCCCGCTAGGTATTCTCTTGATATGCCAGACGTGTAACATTAGTGTGATGCCCACCCCAGTGTGCCCCAACTAACACAAGCCAACCTCTGTCGCAGTATATTGCACCTTAGAACTAACAAATGTCAGCATGCCCCCTGGTTCTTTGATGTGCCCAGCCCTGCTCCATGATCAATGATCCCACCCAGACCATGACCCCCGAGTCCTGATAAACCCCACAAGCCCCTAGTGAATAATGGTGTTATCATAAATATAGAATTTATAGACTATAATGATTTGCTCAAAGGAGCCGTAGTGATTGTTATTTAGTGCATGCTCAAAACAATATGATATGTTAGATTAGTTAGTGGCTGCTCTACTCCATCATGACCTGACCCTCTCCCCACCCGGACACAAGCAACTGGACCTCGTGTCACACACCCTCCCGCCAGCGGAACAACCAATCCAGAGGGAGCAACAGCAACTCAGATATATGTAGCCAAATGTTTTACCCAATCCTGTGTCTATGCAGTCCCCTATATCATGATGTCACTTATGACGATTTTTACCCTTTTAAGCTGCCACTCTTGTAATGTTTGCCAGAGCGCTCTTGGGCAGCAGAGTTCTCTGGATGCCAAATTTTATATAAACAACTAAAGTCTTGTGGCCGGTTCTCCTGGTCTCATTCCCCATTGGGGTTTGTCTTATTTCTTGGCCGTGTAAGTCGGGGAGTGGGCCTACACTTAGCATAACTGGTGAATTTCAGGGTTTTTTCGGTTTTACTTTGAACCATAACGTCCCTTGTACAAAGTTTTTTTACTGAATTTCATAGGTTTTTAGTAGCGCAACTTAACCATAACATCCCTTTAACAAAGTTTTTTTTACTGACTATATATATATATATATATACAAACCTATGAAATTCAGTAAAAAAACATTGTTAAAGCGACATTGTGGTTCCAAGTAAAACTGAAAATCCCTTGAAATTCACCAGTTATGGTAAGCTAAGCAACCATAACTCACGCCACCACCATGCACTGATAAGACTAACACCCACAACATCAAAGATGACATCACAAATGTCATTGATGAGATCACTGATGACATCACATGTCTGTCTCCATCTTTTTTCCTTTACTGACATATCTAGGCCACATGGTTTTCTTCAGTAACAGTCAGGAACTAAAAATTGTAAACGTACTATATTTGTAGACTTATCCTTCAAGTATGTTCTTATAGTAATTCCCTTAATGTCCAGTCATATCATATGAAACATATACATAGGAGAAGACACAAGCTTGAAAGACAGCAATTCTTTCTGTGCATGAAGATAATCAGTAGAGTTATCAGCACTTTCTGATAGTTCTGTTGTTTGTATTACTGTACTTTCCCTGTATATGCTCATATTTGTATACATTATACTCACACTACTTTCCTTAGGGTCCAGTCACATCATGTGATACATATACATAGGGTAAATAGCAGCTTTCAAACACAACAATCATTTATTTGCATAAAGATAATCAGTTAGGTTTCTGCTACTACTTCTGCTTTTTTGCTTACTTCACTTTCCCTGTATATACACATATTTGTATGTGTTCTTGTCTCTTTGTGCTTTGTTTGTAATAATGCAATTATGTAATACGTGGGTTTTATTAGCTACTTATTACATATTTCACAGTACGCAAATCTCTAATAAGAAAACAGTTATCATTTCATTATTCAACATATCAACATCATGAATACTGTACCTTCATCATATATGCTGCACACAATGTCTATGTTTCTGCATGAGCAGCTTAGTATACTGGATAGAACTTCATAATAGAATGCTATTTATATCAATGCCTTGCTTAATGCACTAATTAACTCATGATATTTATTCCAATGATCCTTGACAGTTGTTTCAAAACATTATAATAAGAATCCCTTGTACACACATTTCATGAAAAGTAAATACACATGTGATGTCATCAGTGATGTCATCAATGACATTTGTGATGTCATCTTTGATGTTGTGGGTGTTAATTTTAGCAGTGCACGGTGGTGGCGCGAGTTATGGTTGCTTAGCTTACCATAACTGGTGAATTTCAAGGTTTTTTCGGTTTTAATTGGAACCACAACGTTGCTTTAACAAAGTTGTTTTACTGAATTTCATAGGTTTTTAGTAGCGTAACTTAACCATAACATCCCTTTAACAAAGTTTTTTTTTACTGAATATATAAAAACCTATGAAATTCAGTAAAATACCTTTGTTAAAGGGACGTTGTGGTTCCAAGTAAGCTCTTGCAAGCTGTTCCAAATTCAATGAAACAATGTTGAAAAATGGAATGCAACCAATAATTGAAATTTTCTCCATAGACAAACTGGACGTACATGGTATGACACTACCCATGTGTCAACAAGCCACATCAAGACTAAATGCCTTAGGAAATTCTATCTCCAACACAGCTGGTTTGGAGAAAATTTCAAAATTATCTTTAAACTGTAGAGTAATTCTTAAACATAACCTTGACGTAGTACAAGGACTAGTTAATGGAGCACTGGGTACAGTTGTTGACTTTCAAACATACCCACGTGACAACAACATTCAGTTTGTCAATATTCTTTTTGACAAACTTTCATAAGCAAAAAGGATAAGGCTCTCAACAGCCTGATTTCTGTACTTAAAAACATGAATATACGCAGAGAACAATGTTCTCTAACTCTAGCATACGCAGTCACCATTCACAAATCACACGGTCTTACCCTAGATAAAGCATTGATAGATATTGGTAACACAGTCTTTAATGAAGGCATGAGCTACAGAGCACAATCACGCTTACGTACTCTTGACAGTCTATTTCCAATCAAATTTGATGCTATTAAAGTAAACGCTGATATTCCTTGCATTTTAGAATACGATAGACTACGTTCACTATACACCCCCATCTAAAAACAAACCCTGTTCCACAAAAAAGGAAAACATTGTAAAGAAAACTAATTCAAACAGAAATGCAACAGGATCTCACTGTAAATCCTCCAAAAAGAGTAAAATAAGTTAATACTTCATCAATTACCACAACCAAAGAAGAACCTATTACTCAAAGTAACTCAGGTACTTCTTCAAAGAAGCAACACACACACCAAAAAAATGACTTGGACACAGAACTATCTGGTCCATTCAAATGTTCAAATATAACATGTGTAAGTTGCTACGCAAATGTAGCAATGAATATTCCATTTCAATTGCCACCAATTGTAGACAAAATGTACTTACACAGTGCAGACCAATTGTGTTTGCAAATGTTGGTCCTTCATAGAAACGCAACAAACAATCCTGATAACACATATAGTGTTCATGGAATAAGACAGGAATAGGACTACTGTGCTGGAATGGTGAAATTCACTATAAACTCACAAGAAGATCCACAAGAATGTATAATGTACTTGCTACAAGTACTAGAAAACAAAAACATACCTATAAATGAAATCTTCAAGATTATATAATATATCCCGTTACGTGAGGATCATGTTGATCATACATGTTCTTGTAATTGAAGCAGTGGTGAGATGAATACCAGTGGCTTCAGATTAGTTTATCTATGGGATCACAGTACATCTTAGTGCAGTACCGCATGTGGCTAATCAGTATTGATGAGTATCTGCTGAATTTCTATTCAGACCTGCTGAGCCCCAAGAACTCTTTGCAGAGACTATCATCATGCGTGCCATAGAAGGAGAGTTGGTGTCGAAGGAAATTATTGTGTTGATTGCCCCAGACCCATATAGAGGAGAGTGGCATACAACTTACTGTATTTATCCAACCCAGCCCCTGAGAGATATAACTGATGAGGACCTTTTGGAGAGCAAAGATAATGATGGGGAGATAATACTAAAAGTGTGTGTCTCATGTGGAATAATGATACAGTATTGTCATGTTCTATGTCTGATGTTATTGGTAGGGGCTGCCCCTTCATTTGCCCAAGAAGATTCATATCAGGTACCTGACAAATCGTGGACGAGTAACGGTCACGAGGTAGGACTCCTGTGGAGAGTTGCACAAATCTGTATTACATTGAAGCCAGTTGAAGTGTTACCGAGAGTGAAACTGTACCCCATGTCCGAGGCAGCTGAGGAGGGAATGTATTACACCATTATGGACCTTTTACACCAGGGCATCATAGTTCTTTCCAATTATTCATGCAACATGACCATTTACACTGTGAAGAAATCGAAGGGGGAAAGTTGGGCAAAGATCCAGCATCTACGCACCATTAACAATGCGGTAAAGGTGGAATTTCTTGTGGTCCATAATCCTGCCACTATATTATGTAACATACCCATGGAGGAAACACACTTCACTGTTGTGGACCTGAACAACACTTTTTTCTCAGTCCCATTATATCCTGATTAAAAAAACTTGCTGTGTTTATGTTTGCCGGGAGGTGGTTGCAAAATACTAGGCTCTCATAAGGATACTGCGAGTTCCCAGTATTTTTAGGAGGGCTCTGCATGAAGAGTTGGGTAGAATTCAAGTGCCCAGTACCATCATTCAATATGTGGATGACTTGTGCAGGGAAGATTGAATCATGTTATTGCAGTTGTTGGCTGACAAAGGATACAAAGTGGATAGAGTGAAGGTTGCAGTATTGCCAAAGGAGGTATTGTATTTAGGGCAATTAATTTCAGTCAATGGTAAGAGAGTGACTCCAGAAGGCACAGCAGTTGTGTGCAGCACGCCCCAGCCAGTCATTTTTATGGATATGCACACATTTCTGAGGTTGTGTAATTAGTGCAGGGCATGTATTTATGTATATTTGTCTGTTTGGCTATTCTGTCAGCAAAAGTGTTTCCTTTTCCTACATCATCCATCACTTTTTGGTGTGCAGCGCACTTCATTATTGCTAGTTGTGTAGGAAGCACAACTGCTGACAGCCACTAAACTATCAGAGTACAATGTTGAATTTGTGTTCCATGTGATGTCAAAAATCCTCTCTCAGCCCATAGTCCAAAATTATGAACCACCCCAAATGCATACTGGCTATCTGTACTTATGTCTACACTAAGCCCTTCAGAAATTTCACAAGCTCTAGTTAATGCAATAATCTTTGCAGCTTGCACAGAATTATGCTGAATTCGTTTGCTCTCCAAAACAGTGTTTAATGTGGTGATTGCATTAGCAGCGGTGGATGTACCATCCGGTAGTTTAAAACAGGAGCCATCACAGAATAGCTTGCCTTGTGGATTCTTTAAAGGTGTATCAGTTAAATCAAGTCTGCTCTTAGTTTCTTGTTCTGTCATATAGAGGCAATCATGTGACTTCTTGTCACTCCAATCTGTCTCTTGTGGAGAAGGCAATAGTTCAGCCGTATTCAATGAACAGCATCTCTTAATTTGGATATGCAGGGCAAATAGAATCAGCTCGTACCTTGTTAATGGAGCTGATGTGAGATGTTGTATCTGGGTTCTGTTTATTAGAACATCTACGGAGTGGGTTACCATCACGGTTAAAGAGTGCCTAAAACCAAACCCTCACTCTGTTCCACAGATGCAGAAGCTAAGGCTCTCAAACATCTTGGCAAAGAGCATGCAACAGGGTTTAACGTGGAGGAAAAATAGCCGCACAGCTTATTCTTGCCCCGTATTCCTGTGTCAAAACAGCCAAAGCACATCCATCACGTTCATGCACATACGAAACAAAGCCCTTTGCATAATGGGGTGTGCTCAAAACTGGTGCTGAACACAACGCAGCTTTAAGCAAATCAAAAGCGCTCTGGCAATCCATGTTCCACGGTAAAGGCAAAGAAATTTCAGTGCCAACATAGGTTTTATCAACAACGAAACATTCGGGATCCACTTTCTACAATATGAAAACATGCCAATCAAAGCTCTGACCTCCTTCTGTGTATTTGGAACAAACATGTCAGAGATGCTTTGTATCCATTCAGGTGACAGCCTTCTTCCCTCCTTCAACAGGAGATAGCCCAAATAGGCGACCACATATTGACAATACTGAAATTTCAGTGAAGCCTTATGCCCATGTTCTGCTAAATGAATTAGCAGCAACACAGTGCTTTCTTTGCAAGCATCTTCAGAATCAGCAGCTGGAAGTAGATCATCTACATATTGCAACAATGTGCATGTGTAAGGTAACTCAAGCATATCAAGCTACTCTTTCAGTGCCCTACTGTTGATACTTGGACTCTCAGTGTACTGTTGTGGCACACAAGTGAAAGTGAACGAGCATCGCTCTAGGGTGGACGCAAACAAATATCTGCTGTCAACATGCACAGGAATACTAAAGAAAGTGTTTTTCAAATCCACGACACTAAAATGTGTAGCCGTGGATGGAATCATAGTCAACATTGTGGTAACATCAGGCAAAATCAGAAACTGTGGAGCAACCACCTGCAAATCAATAATAAAACAAATCCATGCAAATCAATAATAAAACAAAAGGGAATTGCATTATCCACTTTCTTGTAGACTGGTAAAATTTAGATATTACACGCGCTCCCCACAATGTCTTCAATCACACCTCAGTGTATGAAAGCAGAGACAATACTCTTCAAGGCCTGTTCACCTTCGACTGAAATCTTATACTGCAGAATACGCAACAATTTAACACCTGATTTCAAAACAATTTTAAGTGGCTCAACCTGTAAAATTCCAACATCATTGTCATTATCTGCCCACAAACATGTGGGAACCTTATTTAATTCAGTTTGGTAAAGGCATAGACAAAAATTGTGGAACGGAAGTTTGTTGGGGCGAAATCGTTAAGTACACTCCATCTGTAGAACAGTAAATCACAGCATTCAATTTCTTCAATAAATTCAATCCCAACACATTTTTGCTACAATTTGTCATCAATAGAAATGGGCACGAATCAGTGAATTGTCCCAGTAAAATTGGTACTGGCCGAGAGACCGGACTAACCACTGGCGTACCAGAGAACCCTACAGAAATGTTGCTCTGCCCTGACACTGGAATATCTTGAACCTGTGAATGACCAATGGAACACTTCTGTGCTCCTGTGTCTATCAAAAAAAGATGCTCCCTATTTCCCAACTTCATTTTAATATAGGGCCCTTTCTGATCGACGGGAATAGGTATTGGTTCCAGACCCTGCTTCAGGCTGTCCTAATGGAACAGTATCCCGTCAGATGTAAAATCTTCAGAAAAATAGACGTTCAAAGGATTATCAGAAATATTCCCACTATTAACATTATGTTGCTGATTATCTTGTGATGGTGTCTGTTGGTTCTGTGCAAACTGATTTCTACCATGACCCCCTATCACAGGACGGCCTCTGGTTCATCTACCCTTGGCACCATATGTATTATTTGATCTCTGCTGAAGGAATGGGCATTGTGCTCGCCAATGACCCTCCTGTCTACAATATGCACACTGGTTTATGTGTACGGGACCCACTTGTGCACCACCCTGTGGTGTAAATTGGCCTCTGAACTGTGTATTCCCACCTCTGGCTCCTGTAGCTATTTGCTGCAATAACACTTTGGTTTTCAGGTCTCCCTTCCTCTTTTCCACCTTCTCCTTCTCTGTATTAACCCTGTTTTCATATTACTGAACCATGTGTAACACTTCAGATTGTGATGTAGCTTGGCATGCACTCTCTGAAGTCATAATCTGTGATTGGATTTCAGGCAACAATCCACGTACAAACTTATCAACAAACAACTTTGTACTTCAATCTTGACCACTAAAATCCGAAAATACTTGCTCCAATCTGTACAAATATTCTGTTGCACCCTCTGACTTCCCTTGCATGCAAGCTGTAAGCTTATCCCATATAATTGTTTTTTCAGGAACAAGAGTTTTTAATTTAGTCACTATTCTATCTGGCTACATCAGTAGCACCTGTGGAGGTTTCTCACCGGCTTTCCTTTCCATGTTTGCTTGTACTAAGGCATCCCATGTATCACCCATCTCTGCCTGATAATCTATAGTTCTTATCTACTTCCAAAATTCAGCAGGAAGGATCATGGGAAACAACCAATCTATATCACCAAGCGTGAAAACTGATGAATGCAAAACAGATTCTATTTCATTTTAAAATCCTGTTGGATTCTTCCTAATATCTGGAATGTATTGCTAATGGTATTCACTTCCTGTCTAGAAAACAGGTCATGGACAAACCGTGAGATATAATGTGCTTCAATAGTAGTGGCAGGTGTTCCTGCTACGGCGTCAGCAGGAATCTCTATGTTTGGAACAAATGTTGGAGGAACCTCCCTCATTGGCAATTGTAATGAAGGCAAATCTAAACATCTTTTAAGCAGTAAGGCCAAATCGAGTGCAAAGACGTCAATGCAGAATGGGGCGAAAATGCTCTTTTATAAATAACCATCAAATCTGTGTGACAACATACCTTTTTCTTCATAAATTCATCGTGTAAATACTCAACCATCACCTGTAACACTTTCCTTTGTATTGCCGGAGCATACTGACTAAATGTGTCATACACTTAAATGGAGAAACTGAAACATCCGAAATCCATCTAAGAGCGTCTCTTGTGCAAATCCGCATTTCTTCACTCATTGGTTTCAATGGAGGAAGAACTTGCTCCTGCACATATGAAGCCTGCCGTCCATTTTCATCCATCTCATTTTTCTGTAACTGATCTAGCTCCCTTTTAAACTCAAATACCTTCACTATATGCTCATATACATTTGCCTCAGTGTCCCTTGAGTGGGCAAGGCCATTCAAATCCTGCAATCCCTGTGGGACATTCATGTCCGTCAAATCACTCCATATATCAACTAAATACATTCCCATATGCCCCCTTAATCAGAAATCACAACCAAAACAGCCGATTCATCACCCTGTTCTATGTGCTTTTCGGCCCGCATATGCAATTCTCTCTTTCTGCCTTTAGGTACTGTGCCACGAGTCACTATTCTTGGTTCTGCTCCTGCCACTTCAACCACTACAGGTGGAGCAGAACCACCTGGCAAAGAAAGTTAATACACATCTTGTTCAGTAGGCAGCAAAGGAAATTCCGCTGCCGGTACAGACAGAACTACAGGGAAGACAACTGTTGGCACCAGTACAGGTGCAGGGGGAGGAACAATAATGGGAGGAAGAGGAACAACAACGGGAGGAGGCATATAAGGAGGAGGTGCAGTTGAAACAGTTCTACACGCATTCAATAGTTTATTACTTAACTCGTCTGATGTATGAAAATCTTGAGGGGGATATATCTTTTGGACATCTAGTTGGAAAGCCCTGTCCATACCTCTAATGAATTCTGACTATTTCTGTTGATCATGCAACAATGCTTTCTCAGCATTCGTCACATGTCTACTTGCATGCTTTTCCCTACTTTTGAGTTGTTACATAGCTTCCTTCCTCAAATCTCTAACTGCATCAAATGCTGCAGGTCTAGCCTTTTTTCTGAACAATACAGATTCTATATGCTTTGGCGGGCAATTTCAAAACTACCATAAACTGGCCACTGAAGTTCAGAAACATGGCTGGTCTGTCTGTCAAATAGCATTAAATACGATAGATCCCAGGCTATACTTACCATACAATAGATAAGCCGGCGATCCTTCGGGTGGCGCTGGTTGGCCATGTTCCAAAGATTGCCTTCCGTTGCAGAAAAATACTGCAAAGCAGGATGACAATTTCCCAAATATAGTTAAATCACGATCTTACCTGGCAACATTTGTTTTTGCAAAAACAACACTTGCAACAAAACAAGAATCAAGACTTTTAAGAATCAGAGTACAACTCACCTGATTTCAACCAACAAAGGTCCGATCTGACACCAAATTGTCGTGGCTGACTTTTTCGTCAAGCAAGCCTTGATACAGGCAACCTTGTCATGATGCCCTCTAAATGCTGCCCACCGTCCAGGAATCGGGTGTGCAGTACTGCAGAGTAATCGCGTCTCACTTTGCAGGGTGCCCCGTCACTCTTTGATCCCGGTCCGGTGGCCTCGTCTTCATCGTAGCGCTGTGGCATCAATCTTGAGGGTCCCTATTCGGGCGTCATCTGAAAGATTATATAATATCAAGGCTTACTAACACATAATAGAAATACACGAAAGTGACTTTATTTAACCAACAGCTGTTTGTTTCTCAACACGCCGCAGTGTGTGCAAGCAGACACTCTGAGATGAGACAGTGCTAAACATTCCATAAATGCACATATTTATACAAATTCTTTACATCGTTCAACCCCTCTTCATGTAATACATAACCTATGGTTTGTGACCTAACTACATAACTAATTCATGTTTAAACATCTTTGCATAGTTCACTGTTTTCCATCAAACATTTCACATGTTTTCCAAATACAAGACACAAAGGTAACATTCCTCATTTTACTCACTTATGTTTGTCTACCATTTGTTCTTAAGCTTAAAGTCAGTTAGTTTCAAGGAGAAAAAACAATGATTTCTGCAAAAGAGCATGTTCAACTATTTATTATTTTACTTTGCTGTTTGAATGTTGGAAGGCACTGTTGGGACATATGTTATCTAAATTACTGTTTAGTACCGCTTTTGTTTAGCTCCAAGGTTCTTCAGTGTAGGATAAACAATCCACCTTAGCAGCTTCAACAATCTTATCTATGTTGACATCATACAACAGCACAAAGTTAATTTTGTTCTGCCAAAGCCAGAAACACAAATTCTGAACATGGGACAGAAAGCAGGAGTCGATCAAAATGGGGGATAACTCAAAATGGCGGCATAGCCAGCCTGTTTCAGGTTCATTCAATGCAACATTACAGTGCAATGCGAATGTGCTTAGGCCAATGTTTACTATCAAGCGGTATTATTTAAGATATATTATCACAGTATGCTCATCTTTTGTTAGATCATTCTGAAATTTCAAGGACTAAGAATTCCTCTTTATTCCCTTGTTCCTTTCCCACCCTTGAAGAGCTTTGAAGCACTTCACTGTGTAAAAGCGCTTTACAAACAAACAATTACAATTACAATTACATACCCAGTATCGAGACAGGTTAGTACAAGGAAAGTGTACCTGCCCCAAGAATTGGTTTAAGTAGCATTTGACCATTTGCGCTACCTCTCGCATGTGTCTAGGCATCATATTGCTGCCGATATACAGGGGGATTGGTATGTGCCAAATATTCAGGACATTTAATTGTGCAATTTGCCAGACATACAATACTGAGTGCACTCTAAAGACATTGAAGGGCACATTGCCACATCCAATTGGCCCATTCTGGATTTACTTTGCAGATATGGGAGAGCGATATATAATACCTTTCGTCATCTCATAATTGTGGCGTGTCCTTTCTCCCGTTTGATTGACCCACATTTTTAGTTAGCGAAGTGTTTCCCCAAAGGGGAGTGTCTGAAACTGTTAAAAGTGACAATGACACACACTTTTTCAGTGAGCTGTTTAAAGAAATAGCATCTATTTTAGGGATTAAACATATGATGTGCTCCATTTAGCATCTCCAGGCCAATGCATTGTTTAAAAGGTTAAGCTGTGTGTCACACTTACAAATACTTGGGGCCATTGTCTACCTTTAGCCCTTTTCAGTATGAGGACTCAGACCTGTAAGGACCATCATCTCTCACCTCACGGGATAGTGATGGGGAGACATATGCACATGCCATTATCCCCTGTGTGTAGCGCATCTGATGCTCACAGGCCTGCATCCATTCTAAGGGATGATTTTAAATCCCACCTGACTGAATTAACAAAATGTATAAAATATGTTTCTCGACAGATTGCACCACGACAAGTGGAAGGTGAAACCAGTGCTGCACCACACTCTGGGAGCATGCCACCACTCCAGCTGCTCCTGAGGGATAAGGTGTTTGTTAAGAATGTTGTACATATGTTAAGTGAGAAGCACTATAACAGACCTTATACAGTAGTATATGCCACTCTACTTGTGCTCAAGGTGATGCGACTGCGGTATTGGGTACATCATTCTAATTTCCCTTCTAGTTGGGTTTCTACACTTAGATTAAAGAGGTGCTGATCAAATGTGTATATATGTATATGTGTGTGGTATGGTATTAACATCTTGTTCTTTTCTGCAACACTTTGTCCTTTTCAGTAATTTTGTTCTGTTTAATTCAAAAATTACTTTCTCCAGTAATAGTGCACCATGTAATTGTTGTTTTCAGCACACTCCAGCTAGTTTTAGGTCTCCTAATGTTACCATTCTTCTTAGTTTGGGCAATTAGGTGTTGCTTGAGACACCTATACAGGCCAAACTAATGCATTCAAATACTGATTCATGTATACAGAGGGAGAAGGGCTTTGGAAAAAGGCTTTTAAAGAGGGGCACATAAACATGCCATTGTTGAGGGATACACCGTTATTTGGCTATAAGCCCCACCCATTCCTTGCCCATTGCCTAGCTAATTCCAATGGCTTATCCAACCCCTTCCTGACTTTCACCCTCCCACAATTTCTCTGTATGTAATTCTTTGATGTCTAAGCTCTTGCATGTTGGCAGCAATATTGGAGAAGCACTTAAATATTAGCTTGTGAGCAAAATTCTTGATTTACCAAAACCAAGTCATTGGTTTTGAGATGTAGAGCTTAAAACTATTGTCGTTTGTTTTTCATTACGTGTTATGAAAATAATTGCTGAAATTTTGAAAAATATTTTACTTTTCCAAAGAGAATATGTATTCATTAAAACATGTTTCAAAATTGTAACGTGTTAACATCTCCAAAGATTATTGTGCTAATTATAAACATTTCTGGGTTTTTTGTATCTGACCCATAGCACTGAGTCAAATATCTGACTTGGTTGTGAAAAGGCAGTAGCCAATGAGGGTGGGGGATGAACAGTGTACATTGAACATGTCATGAATGACAATTTTTGCACTTTTAATGTACTGTCTTCTTTGAAGAAGACAGAAAGCTCTACGACAGTGGACCTATAATACCCTGTTACTTCTTTTTCCTTTTTGGTATACATAATAAAGCTTGTGTTCTTCTCACCAAGGGTGCATCAAGCCTTTTTCCCTAGAGGGTTGTTCTTTTCTGGTATGGTTGTGAAGAGGTTACTCTACACACCTACACTAGTAGTTTTTTTTACCTCATATTGGAACAACCTGGGATACATGGGTTGTCCTCGCAATGTACTTTGAGCATATATTGCCTGTATGATGGCGGCCAACGCTGCGGGGGTAAACACCAGGAGTTGAGCACACCATTTACTTTTCTGTAAATTAAATGGTTGCATTCAGCCTGCATAGTAGGTCCCTTCCCAGTATGTTTATGGGGTAAAAACTGAGTACAGCAGAGCGCTACAAGGTGTTGTGTGCCTATTGCTAAAGGTAAATATTTTATTACTGGATCTGTGACAATTGCCCCAGAGAAGCCCTGCATATCCAAAACCTTATTTGACAGAGGGAACTCACACTTCTTTATACAAGACTTGGTGCCCCCTGTATCTATTAGGAAAGAGAACTCTTTCTGTTGTTTCTTCAATGCTACCTCCGGTTCCTCCACATGCACTTCCTGTGGGCTCTCTATTAGGCAGAATCATATACAGTACCCTTTGAGAACACCACACACCATTAAGACTACAAGTGACAGTACACATTCACCTTTGGTACAAGCCTGTACTACACAGTAAAGTGGTTGTGATGGCTGAGCAGCCAGACTTATCTCAAGAGTAAAGTGAGCAGTATCAATAGTTACACAAAGGACAACAATTACTATAGTTCAAACAAACACTGACTCAAGGTTTCTGAGTAAAAGAATATACATTTATTTACACAACAATTGTAAAACAATTCATTAAAGTAAAGCAGTGGAAAAATCACACTCTTAATATACTACACACCACCCAATAGATTCTGGACAAGTTAAGCTCAAAATGAAGTGTGAGCAAAAGGGCACTCCAGCAATTTAAAAGGGAGGGAAAGACAAGGTTAGACAAAAATTAAGCAGTACCAACAAGTAAGTAAGCAGGGCAATCTAGAAAAGGCTCCTACAGTGAGAAAATCAAATGAAGAGGCCTGAGCCAAAGTTAAAGGACCAGAGTCTTTGCAAAGGATCACACAGTTCAGAGTAGTTCGCTGTTAGGTCTGTGTCAAGAGTTCGGAATGAAGTTAGTCGGGAGAAAAGTTACTTTAAAGAATAGAGAAGGACAAGCCCACGGACTGGCAAAAGATTTCAAACACTGTAGCTGAGGCAGACGTTCCTGGCAGGTTCTGCAGGCTCCTGGTTCCTGAAGTGACTGTCGGACTGACAAGAAGGAGGAAGACTGGAGGGTCCTGCACTGCCCAGGGAAGAAACCAGCAGCGGAGCAAAGCAACAAATAAAAGGTGCACTCCTTAAATCCCAAGTAGGGTCCGATCCTCCTGGCTATCCGGTTCACTGTAGCTGTGCACAGAAAATTCAACCAGAGGAGGGAGGCCTGACTTGCAGTTTGGCAAACTGGTTGGTCCCACCAGCTCAAGGGGAGAAGATTCCTTGTAGATCTTCCCTGTCATCGAAGTTTGGAGATTTGGACCTTCAGCAGGGCTTCACCAGTAGGTTCAGTCTTGGTAGAGGTCCTCTTCTTTCAGCGTCTCTTCGGTTCTCTCGATTCAGTGGCGACTCTGCCTTCCTAGTCCCAGAGACCTGCTTTTTATGCAGTTTTCCCCCATTCACACAGCCTGGCTGTCAAACACACAGCAGGGTGGCTGTCCTGGCGGGGCAGTCACCACAGCTAATCATATAGAGTGTGATACGGGTCTCCAACGAGACCCTGTGCACGGAGTCTCAAACCCCTCCCTCACATCCTGTCAAGCCCACCAAAGGACGGCGAACAAAGCATCCAAACCTGGTTTGGTGCATAGAGTAAAAAACGAGAAAGGCCTTTACAAAAAGAAATGGCAAATAAACCCAGCCGGACTGAACCAAATAAAAGTAAATGGGGTCCAGCGGATTTAAGTTTGAGGCTACTAAATTAGCCTAAAACAGTACCAAAGCTATTTAAATAGACTGTGGTACAAAAAATAGGGTAGATACCACTGCCACCAGCCAAATATTAAAGAAAGGGGAACGAAATAATGTTCCATGAGAGACAGACAAAAAGCGATAACTATTAACCCTTTCCAGTACTCTATGGAAGATAGTTTGTACTGGGTCTGTGAATTTAAACAGACTAATAAAGTCAATGGCAACTTTACATGTTCTGGGAGACAGTAGACAGTCCCAGAAAATGGAGCTTAAAGTGGGAAGTCTGAAAAATACAACCCTGTGTCACTGCAACACACAGTAAAAAGATGATGCCTATGGAGTAGGTGAGGCTCGACAGTCTGTGCACACAAAAAATATTAAACACACACAGCAAAACACATGTAAGAGTGGGAAAAAGGCTCACATTCTTACCAGGTGAACAAAATAATTCCTAGAAATCCAGCAAAGCTGCTGACGGAGTCAGTAGGTAAGGGAAATTAGCCATTCTGGGAATTCTCCCTAACACTCTCCTATTGAGATGTTATGTTTTGTGGGAACGGAACATGATTCCCTCCCAGAACTGTTTAGTAGGGTACCTCCTTCTGGCCCAGCAATCTAACGTCTCCTGGTGACTGTGCAGGTGTTTGTAGTACACTCGGGGGTGTCCTCAGAAAATCCCAACTGTCCAGATTGAGCGAGAGGCTGCACCTTTGGGGGCTGTGGTTGTGCCTGTTATGTCTGTACTTTTTGTGGCTGTGTCTGAGGTTGCTGAACGGCTGGTGCTGTGCCTTTTGTGTGAATGGACCCTGTTGTTGTCCTAGTTGATATGCTTGTGTTTGCTGTCCAAAACCATATGCAAAATGTCCCTGGTTACTGCATATGAAGCACAGCCCAAAAAACCTAAATCCTGGAACTCTCTACCTGCCCCCTCATCCTCTTTGTGAATTCCTCTTCCTTGTGGATAATATTCCATGGGCTGACACATCCCCCCTTGTGAATAACCACTTGGCTGCTGTACTCCCATCATGGAGACACTGTGACTGCATGTATCCCCTTGCTGGAGCACTTTCCCTGTCAGTATAGAAAAACTAAGCACCCCTTGAGGGTCCGGAAATGAATGATAATTGGTTGGCCGAAAACCAACCGCCTCATTTACAGTGTAAGAATATATATTCATTAGTCATTAGGTATTACGTAGCTATTAGTTTAACTAGAGTGAAGCCATTTTAAGATGACCAGAATCACCATTTTGTTTTCTCTCTCTGCTCTCTCTAACGTTGCCACTGTGCCTCATGTAAAACTGCCTTGCTGTAGATATTATTTCGCTTCAATGGTCCAAGGCTAAGAAACATGTTGAAACATTACACTGGAGAGCCAGACAGGAATGCCCGACTCCCTCCCTCATGTATCCTTGAAGACAGGGAGCAAGGCATTTAATCAGTATATGAATGCCAGCGAGTCTCCTGAAAGAATAGCAATGTACGAAACTAGCATTTAAAGAGTTGAATTATGATCTTCTTTATGGCCCCCCTTTCTGAGCCCAGTGAGGTCCCGGAGAGCGGGCTGACTTCTAGAGCGAGAATCGAAACTTAGAGATAGTGAGGCCTGGTATGTGCCAGTCTCCTACGTGCAGCTTGCACATGAAAAACAGAAACGCTGTGTTCTCGCAAACAAAGAATGGTGTCTGTAAAACTGGAGATTGCAAACTGTAACTAAATATGGTGGTCTAAGGTGTCATATTTGTCACACTGGTCAATCATCACCTCTAATTCAAAGGGAAATGAATTGGGGACGGCATGAAATGCGTCATTACTGATTGTAAGATTCTCCATTTATATATATATGTAACTGATGTACGTTTCACGCTCTCTTGCGTCCCCCGAGGTCTGTTAGACACACGCCGCGGGGCGTGGGACCACTTGGCCAACTGGGACTATTTTGTATAGCAATAATCCCTAGATTTTGGGAACAGAACCTTGTGTCTGAAGTATCTATTCGTGTGTGGTGACTGTGCCTTGTGTCCACATCCAAGGGTCCCTCAGGGGCCCCTTCATCCCTTCTGGAACATTTCCTGTTGGGTGGGGGGCAACTGCTGCATGTCTGGGATGAGCATTGCCCCCTCCATTGCCAACTTTGACAATTTCTTCTGAACCTTCTCTGAAAGTTCTCCGCCTTTGCAGCATTGTCTGCAATATGTTGCTCACTCTCTTGATGCATCTTAAAATAGTGTTCTATTGTTGCCTGTATTTCTGGCCACCAGTTTGCCTTTGTCCCCACTATTTCATCTAGGGAGGCATGCACTCCGATGAGAGGCCCTTGACCAATATTTGGTAAAATAAAGGTATGTTTTCATCCCCCAGTTTCTGTGTTTTAAGCGTCCAAAGCACCTGAACCTGTTTTATATACTCTGCAGGGACCTCATCTCGTTTCAAATTACGAGCAACTGCATCCCCCAGATCTGAACTATCAAGGAACATGCTTCTTAATAAGCACCACTCGTGGGCTCAACAGATGTTTAACAGGTCCCAAGTATGTGCATTTGTGCTTAACTTCACCCCATTGTATTCAGCTTGTTCTCATATTTTTTTTCCTTGTGCCCGTAATGTGGCTGCAAATAGGCTCTTCATGTCCCCTATTACCAGTGTTACCCCCCGCTGTTTCCTTCACAAAGACATATATCCATGTGCCCGCTCCCGACATGAAGGAGGGCAGGCTACAAATGAGATTTTCTTTGTCCATTGTCTGCAACTGTACATAGTACACGTCTCCCCTCCATGTGTGTAATAGTGCCATTTGTGTTGCCCATGCCCTGCTTCTTGCCAGTCCCATCATTGTCTTCCTCCTCCATTTGCTGAGGTCTGTGGACCAGTTTCTACTTTGCTTTCCCTTCTCTCCCTTCCTCCTCTGCTTTTGTCCCCTTCCCCTTTCTTTATCCACTGTCCACAGTATGTCATCCTCAGCGCTGTCCTCCCCCATCTCTTCGTCGTCAGAGACAACAATGTTGTCATCCCACATTTCCATCTCATCCTCTACCTTATCATACTCCTCATTATCCAATTTAAATGTGAGCTTTCCTGATGTCCACCTCATTCATCTTCGGTATCCTCCCGTTCCTTGTCCTTCCTCCTCACCACATTCGCTATGACCCTCTCGGCCTCATTAAACAAAACATCCACTTTTTGCTGCATGCACTTTTCTACATCCACCGAGTACTTTTTGTCTCCCTTGTCCTGCCTTTTACCTCTATCCGCTCTCCTTTCTATTTGTTAGGCGGAAACCTGTGCAGTTCCCTCTGGGACCACTGCAAAAGACTTAGGACTACAGGTGTTTGGCAGTAAACCCACTTGGTAGCAGTCTGTACCACACAGATTCACTTGGTAGCTGTGGCTGAGCAGTCAGACTTCCCTCAAGAAGAGTTAGGCAGTATGTAGAGTATACAAAATAGGGCAATCTACACAGTAAAATAAGCAAACACGCAACAAGGCTTCGGTGTAAAGACATATAGTTATTTATTTATAAGAACACATCTATAGAAAACACTCTGGCACTAATACGGCAAACGATTTCAATCACAATTACTATACGAAGAAAATATCAATCCCCCTAACAATAGCTCGACAAGTCTAGGTTCAACGGCATCACTTATTTGCAGACTGAGGTGTGTGCTTTAACCTAGATGGCACTCTAGTATTCGTTAGGATGGGAGAGAAAAGGCGGGTTAAGAAATCAACTCGATACCAATATTTTTAAGAACAAATGCAAGGCAAGAAGACAGGAACCACTGTAGATTCCAAAGTTCAGAGGCCAGGCCCACTCGGAGAGAGGCAAGGCGATGTGTCCCAAAAAGTATCTTAGTGGAAATGCGCTTCGAGTCTTTATCGCAAATTGTTATGGAAAGATTGGACCAGTTCAGAACAACAAGTTAAAGAAAGCTTGGAGGCGACCCAATGGAAAGGAAAGGATTAAGACACTTCACTCTATCCGGCAGAAAGGGAAGCCAGGCGGACACGGTACCTTGTTTGTGGAGAGACAGCTCCGGCGGGGGCAGTTGTTCCTGGTGGTGGATGCACGTTGGGTTTTTGCCAAGAGTAGAGATGATCTCGTCGTCGAAGAAAAGTGAAGTCCGGTGCACCACCAGAGAAGAGACCAGCCGCGGAGTGCTCCATCACAAGGCACCACCTTTTGGTCGCGGTACAGGGGTAGTGGCTAACCGGTTGCCGAGGTGCTCTGCACGGGCAATTCGACCACTGCGTCCTGGAGCGAAGAAAAGTCAAAGGGGACTGGTTGTTCCCACCAGTCAGGGGAAGAGACTCTCCGGCAGGGAGATCACCTCTGTCGTCGGGAAGTGGTGAGTCGGTTCCGCAGGGCTCCACCGGAGGTGTCGTCGTTGCAGGTCGGCTCAGCTTTACCCTTGTCGGATTCTTAGGTCCTGTGGCGAATTCTGAAGATCCAGTCCCAAAAGCCCTGCTTTTATGCAGAAAACCACCATTCATTCAGCCTAGCTGTCAATCAAAACACGCTAAGTGGTGAGCGGGGTGGCTCACCACTTGGGCCAATCACACTAGAGTGTGACCGGAGTTGGCAAGGCAACTCGGTCCTGGGTGCCTAAACCCCCTCCCACACCCCTGTGGTAACCCAGACAGAATGGCACCACTTTGGAGGGTCTCTGTACAGAAGCCCGCCAAAAGTGGAACAAAGGGCTCAACCTTTGGTTTAGGAGTCACAGAGACGAACACAGACGCCATTTTAAAAACCGAGTTCTGGCAGAAAATACCATCCGATAGACTTATTTAAGATAAGTAAACCGGTAATATGTTAGAGATTAACGAGAAAAAGTATCAATCTCCAACAATGGGAAGAAACCCATAGGGTTATATTAGGGGACGAATAAAACAAGTAGTTTCCACTGCCAACAGCCAAAACTCGACGAGGGGGGACGGGACAGTGCCCCCTCGAATAACAGACCCAGGAGTAATCGAATTACCCCTACTAGTACATCCACAATAGGATGGTTTGGACTAGTTCTGTTAGTAAATTTAGGTCTAGTAAAGCCAATGGTGACTTTACATGCCCGGGGAGACGGTAGTCAGTCCCTGGGTATGGAGTCTATGAGGGAGGTCCTCTAGGACGCCCCAGTGCTACGGCACGGAGGGTGCAGTGTAACACACATAGCAAAACATATGAGACCCTATGGAGTAAAATACCCCACAGCCCATAGAACACATTGACATTCAAAGGAATTACACACATTCATGTCCAAGAGTGGGAGAAAAAGAGTCTCACTCTTGGCAGGATGGAAAAAAACAAACTCCAAAAATCCAGCAAAGCTGCTGGGGGACTCACTAGGTTAGGAAATTCAGCCTAAACAGAGAATTCTCCTTAACACTCGCCCCCCCAGACTAAGGGACAGGAGGATTTAATCCACTCCTGGATGAATCTCATACCTCTAGTAGATGACATACATCCTAGAGAGACCATCAGCATTTTGGTGGTGACACCCTGACCTGTGCTCAATGGTGAAATCAAACCCTTGCAGGCAGATCGACCATCTCAATAGTTTTGGGTTTTCCCCTTTCATTTGCATTAACCATCTCAAGGGTTGGTGGTCAGTCTGAATGACAAAAGTAGAACCATACAAGTACGGCCTAAACTTCTTCAGAGCCCACACGGTAGCAAAGCACTCTCGTTCGATTGTTGCCCACCTTGTTTCAGGATCCTTCAGCTTGCGGCTGATGAAGCAAACAGGGTGCTCCCTACCTTTCCCATCCAGTTGACTGAGTACGGCACCTATTCCTACATTTGAAGCATCTGTTTGCACAATGAAGTGTTGGCGGTAATCCGGAGCTCTGAGTACTGGGGCTTGGCAAAGAGCCTTTTTCAGGTTTTCAAAAGCCTGATTGCACTCCTCGTTCCATCTAACCTTTTTAGGAAATTTGGGCGAGGAGATGACATTCAGTGGAGAAGCTATGGTCCCATAGTTCTCGGTGAAATTCCTGTAATACCCAGTGAGGCCTATGAAGGCTCTCACTTGAGTTTGAGTAGTAGGTGTTGTCCAATTTTGCACAGCGTCACTCTTACTGAGCAAAGGCCTTATTTCTCCACCTCCTACCTCATGTCCAAGATAGACTACCTTACTCTGTCCAATTTGGCATTTACTCGCCTTCATGGTCAGATTGGCTCATCCAAGAGCCTGCAAAACATCTCTCAGGTGGGTTACATGTTCTTCCCAGGAATTGCTGAACACTGCTATGTCATCCAAGTATGCCATGCAGAAGTTCTCCATCCCGATCAGAACCTGATTTACCATCCGTTGAAACGTAGCAGGTGCATTCTTCAGTTTGAAAGGCATTACCTTAAACTGGTATAAGCCAACGTGGGTAGAAAATGCAGTTTTCTCCTTGGCATGGTCCGTCAGGGCTATTTGCCAATAGCCTGACGTCAAGTAAAATGTGCTGAGGAACTTGGCGGCGCCAAGTTTATCCACCAACTCATCTGTTCTTGGCAAAGGGTGGGCATCAGTCTTGGTGACTGCATTAAGAGCTCTATAATCCACGCAGAATCTAAGCTCTTTAGATCCGGCCTTTGGTACTAACACAACTGGGCTAGACCATGGACTAGTAGAGGGCTCCATTACCCCGAGATCAAGCATCTTGCTGACCTCACCTTTGATGTGGGTTCGTACGTTTTCTGACATTCGGTATCCTCTGCTTTTGACTGGCAGACAGTCACCAGTGAGTATGTCGTGCTGTCCCAAGGGGTCAAGCCTGGTGAAAGCGAGAACAGAGAGGCAAACTGATTTAACATAGATTTGCACTCTTCTTGTTGCTCGGGTGTTAGATTGGAAGAGAGATTTACTCCTTCAATTTTTTCGTCCAAAGGTAAGCTTCTGAGGAGATCCGGAAGAGCTTCACTTCTTCTTCTTCCTCGGATGATGCTAGAAGCAACGCTCCTACATCAGGTCGGCAGACATACGCTTTGAGTCGGTTGGTGTGGAAGACTGTCGGAGCCTCCTTGGGATTGCCCAAGTCCACCAGATAGTTGACCTCTCTGAGTTTACCCAAAACTCTGAAGGGTCCCATCCATTTGTCTTGCGAGGCCCTCTGCCTTGTTGGGATCATAACGAGAACGAGCTGGTCTTGAGCGAACTCAACCATGTTAGCCTTTTGATCGTACCAGTGCTTGACCAATGCTTGTCCAGCTTTCAAGTTATCGCTTGCTTCTGTCATAATGTGCGACATTCTCCTCTGGAGACCTATCACGTAGTCAGTCACTCTGACTGGCTTGGGGGAAGGAGCACTCTCCAACCCCTCCTTAATCAGGGCCAATGGACCTCTGACGGGATGACCATAGAGAATTTTGAAGGGAGAATAACCTACTCCCTCCTGAGGGACTTCTCTATAAGCAAAGACAAGGCATGGCAGTCGAAGGTCCCACTTACGCTTAAGGGGTTCCTCTAAAGCACCTATCATGCTCTTCATGGTTCGGTTGAACCATTCTACCAACCCATTGGTTTGTGGGTGGTAAGCTGTTGAGAACTTGTAAGTAACTCCACAGGTTTTCCACATGGCCTTCATGTAGTGGGACATAAAGTTTGACCCCCTGTCAGAGATTACTTCCTTAGGAAACCCGACCCTGGTAAAAATACCAAGGAGGGCCTTAGCCACAGCCGGAGCTGTAACAGTCCTCATAGGAATTGCCTCAGGATACCTAGTAGCATGGTCTACTACAACAAGTATAAATCTGTTGCCTGAGGAGGTTGGAGGATCAAGGGGACCAACAATGTCAATCCCTACTCTCTCAAACGGGACTTCCACAACTGGGAGAGGCACTAAAGGTACCACATTCTTGGAGCCAACCTTACCAGAGGTCTGGCAGGTGTGGCAGCTCCTGCAGTGTTTTTCTACTTCGGCCCCCATCTTTGGCCAATAGAAGTAGAGAGCTAGCCTTTCCTTAGTCTTCTTGAAACTCAAGTGACCAGCCAAAGGAATCTCGTGGGCTAGCTGCAAGAACTGTGGTCTGTTCTCTTGGGGTACTACAAGCCGATTGTAGTCTCCAGGTGCAGACTCGGTCGGTTCACTGTAGAAGCGGCCATCTTCCCAGTGCAACCTGTATTTCCCAGGCTCTTGCCCTTCAGCCTGAGCTTCGGCCTGGTGGCGAAGACCTTCCAGAGTTGGACATTCTCTCTGTCCCTTACTGAAGTCTGCCCTGCTGGGTCCACCTTCTGCCAGTAAAGACTGCAGCTCAGGATGGTCAACAGGATCCAGATCTCCAATGAGTTCCTGGCCTTCCATTAGCTCTTCGTCAGAGTCTAATTCTACCACACAGGGTTGTACCTCCCTCTCAGCCTCAGCTGGAGGTGGGATTACGGGTGTATTTTTGGACAACCGTGGGGAAGTCCTGGTTGGCTGCACGGAAATGCTGGCTGCTGGTTTCGGGGTAGAAGTCTTAGGTTTCCCTTTCGCTTCTGATTTCTTCGAGACAGCGGCCGACAATTCCAGTGGAGCAGGAGTGATTTCTTTCTTCATCATCTCCTATAGAGTACCGCGCATGGTCCTCTCTCTTGCAGGTCTGGTTAGCTCCTGTAACCGTTTACTAGGAGGTCTGGGAGTATGCGATACAACTCCGAGAGTTTTCAAATCGTTACCCAACAGTACGCGTCCTGGTACCTCACTCTGTCTGCTGACAGGTATCTTTACAGTCATGTCGTTACACTGGATGAGAACTGGTAATTGGGGAAGCATCTGCACAGGCCCTCCAGCTAACTTGGTGAGGCATTTGGGTGCGTTAGCAACATCCTCAGCCTGAAAAAACGATTTATCCACCACAGTTATGCTGGCCCCAGTGTCCCTAATGGCAGGAGTCTCCTGACCATTCACCTGGACACTGTCCTTATAATACTCTTTAGTATTATCGGGGATAGAATTATAGATGTCTAAATTCTGTTGTTCCCACAACCCCAGAGATACTAAAGAAACGCTGGCTGAGACTCCAATGGTTTCGTCAGCTAGCAGTAGAAAGTTTCCACTTGCCATTTGGACTTCCTCCTCTGGAGCGAAGGCTAAGGAGACAAGCTGGACCCCTGAAGGTTTACCCTTACATCTGGGATCTCCTTTCACATGGTCAGTCGAGCCACAAACAAAGCATTTACTGAATGCTTTTTGGAATGGTGGCTTGTTCTGGCCTCCTTCGGTTTGGCACCAGAAGACACAGTATTCTGCTGTGGTTTTCCTTGTGGCTTACCCTTCTGTTTTTGTTTGGGGCCCCCTTTGGAATTTGAGTTATTTGAATTCTCTTTTGAGTCTTTTTTAGGCTGTTTTCCCTCATCCTTTTTCTGAGTTGCCCCAGAATCCTTATGAGTAGCCCTGTTGGCCTTAGCCTTAGCCAGCTTCCGGGAATCCAATTCCTTCGAATCAGCCAAGTGCTGTCGGAGCTCAGGAGAACAGGCATAATAAATCGACTCCAACATAAAAGATTCTTCATACCCTCATAAGTGTTCACTTTGTAACCCTTAATCCATCCCTCTATGTTTTTCAACCCTTCACTCACCCAGGTAGCCCAAGGGGTACCTTCATGCTTTTTGAGGGTTCTAAACCTCTTAAGATACTGGGAAGGGGTCTCCCCCAATCTAGCTATCAAAGCTAGTTTCACACTTTCGTACTCTTTCCTATCCTCCTCCCCCAACTCCATTACCACATCAGTTGCAACAGGGGGGAGCCTAGAGAACAACCAGGTAAGCAACTCGTTACCTGTGATGTTCTGGAGCCCATGATTGTACTCAAACAAACTCACCCAATCCAATACATCCAACTTCGGTTCATACATACCAATTAATTCCTTTGGCATCCGGGGTCTTTTGGGACTGGAGCTTCTAGAAGAGCCAGAGATAGAAGCAGTTTTGACAGACAACTTTTTCATTTCTAACTCATGCTTGAGCTCCATTTCTCGGAGCCTAATAATTTGTTGCATTTCTTGGTGTTTCTGTTCAGTTTGAGCAGTAATCCTTCTGAATTCCAAGTATATTTTCATTTTTTCTAGTTCAAGGACTTGAGGACTTAGTGTGGGACCTGTTATAGGCCCAGTAGGTACAGCTGGTAAGGCAGTTAGAGGAGCAGGGGAGACAGTTCCGTTAGCCTCTCCTTCCTCTTCATCCTCTTCATCACTATCATCAAAATTACGATTTAGATCAACACCATCACTGTTATCTACATCTGCTGGAGAAGTTGGTTCCTCTGAACCAGTACCCAGACTTTGGTTTTCCAGCAATCTCGCTATCAGTTCTAACTTCTTGCCTCTTACAGAAAGATTCTCTTATCTACAGAGAGCTCATAAACTCTCAGTATTTTCACTTGACAAGGATTCTCGATTGTAAGTTTCCATAGTAGACATGTTTTTGAAAGTTGCTTTTTTAGTGCTAAGCTTTGTGGTTAGTTATCCTAAAGTGTCGAAAAGCACTCCAAACTGTATACTCGATACAATTTCCACCGCTGTACACCAGTGTTAGGCGGAAACCTGTGCAGTTCCCTCTGGGACCACTGCAAAAGATTTAGGACTACAGGTGTTTGGCAGTAAACCCACTTGGTAGCAGTCTGTACCACACAGATTCACTTGGTAGCTGTGGCTGAGCAGTCAGACTTCCCTCAAGAAGAGTTAGGCAGATGTGTTCTTATAAATAAATAACTATATATCCTTACACGAAGCCTTGTTGCGTGTTTGCTTGCCTTACTGTGTAGATTGCCCTATTTTGTATACTCCACATACTGCCTAACTCTTCTTGAGGGAAGTCTAACCGCCTAACACTATTATTTTTCCCATTTTCCCCATCTCTTCTATCTGGGGACACATGCCGTGGGTTGGTATATGCTGCTGCAGGTTTAAATGGTGGGTATGCTCATATTTGTGAGGCGGGGAACTGGGCGGTTCTGTCATATTGTCTTCCTGGCCACCCTGCTTCACAGGCTCTTCCCTTTTCGCTTCATAGAGTCTCCAATGCCTTAAAATATTTGGTCTGTTCTTATGTTTAGACACATTAGTACTTCTTTAACAGGTATGAGAACATGTGTTCTATAATCTTACTGTCAAACGTTGCCTCTCTTGGCCATGCATGGAAACACTGTCATGCAGTGTCGGGGGCCCACTGCAAATTCTATTTTAACATTTTATTGTGATATTGGGGCAAGTTATTACACAAATGATCCAGGGGAATGTCCCGAAAAGCCAAAAAAAGTTTTTGTGCCTTGCACTGTATTTCCTGAAACTTCATTTCCACTTATGTGTCCCTATGGCCCTGTCCCTCCTTTTCAAATCACCCTTGTCCCTGTTACACTTACCTCCTCACTTACACCTTCACTCTCATTTGCTCCTCAAACATGCATACTTACCTTTTTGTCTCCAAACACCCTATTCACAACCACTGGCCCTTCTCCACAGGCCTGCCCACTTACACTGACCATACACATCAGCCTTCTCCTTAGGCCCGCCCACTTGCTCAGTGTTAGTATTCCATTGGCCCTCTCCACAGGCCCACCTTCGGTTATGTTGTGTGCAAACGCCAGACCACGCCTCTCCTCCAGGCTAGTGTCTGCCACCACTGTGGTATGTGCAATTTGTATACACATTACTTTTGGTGTTGACCCTTCCATCTTGGCCGACTCGACACAAACCGATGAATACAGAACACCAGAAATGTACCACAACGAGAGACCCTGCATGTAATATTCTACTGTATGCTTCCTCCAATACTTCAACAAATCAAAAAACACCCCACTTCCCCAATGAGTCAACTATGCAATCGTCTGCTCTTCACTAAAATCCCCCCCTAACAGGGCCGATCACCTCCTATCCTTCTTTCTGCTCTAACATAGACGTGTCCGCACACAACCACTTCATGTCAGGTGGATGGTACTAAAATCTACAACTACTACGTCTGATCGCCCTCTCACCTTGAGGATGCATCCAAGACACTGCAAAAGAAAATTCCTCCCTCCTCCATGGGCATGCAACCATGGTACTGGGCATTTGTGTGAGGATACAAGAATGTGTCCTGGGATCCCTGAGCCCTCTCGGTGCCGAGCCTTCATTGCTGGGTTGCTCCTCCACCTGAGCACGGGTGGCACTTGGGACCAGGCAGAACTTAATGAACTCTGCATCTGTAGGAATTCCTTGGTGGTGGACGTAAGACTGGTCTGCAGTCACCAGACCCATACCCTGCGAGAGGGCAGCTGGAATACTCTCAGCTGACCGAGGAAACTGAGGATCTCACTGGGGCCTTCAAAATTGTATCAGTGGTCCTCTCAGACCGTAAAAGTAATCCAAAAAGGAGCATACACCAAGCAAGAAGTAATGTTGTTCATAACAGCTGGGCAAGCACAAATCAAACAGCACAGTGTAATAGAACTGGTTGATAGTAGCTGACGAAACTGTCCACTACGTCAACCATAATTTATACATATGCACATTATTTGCATAGCCATAAACAGTTGCGAGAATTGTTGCAAAATAATAAACATCCTGCAAAGCTGATTGACGGGACTACGTCAGTCCCTTATGGGGAAACATTGGTTAACATTGGTTAACTAAATTTTTTTGGAGCAAACAGGCCTGTTCATTGCAACCCATGTGACTTTATACTGACCTCTGGAACTTGGAAATACGATACACCCTGAGCTTGTGGGAAGGGATACATTCACTTGGTATCCGACCAATAAGATGCCTCACGGACATCAGTGAGTACGCAATAAACTGTTGCATCTTCTGGGACACCAAAACTCATCTGCCGATTGACTCCCTCCTGTCTTGTCCCTTCCTCCCACAGCCTTCTTCCCAAGCCCATCTGCCAAGGGGCAATTCAAAACCACTCGACCCACTGCGGCTGTGCCTCCAAGAGCACGCATTTATGTGTTTAATGTTCTCCTTTCCCAGGAAGCACTCACAACCCTGTCTGGCAGACGTATGTATCTGTTGGTCCCCTTCCCCAGTGACTGCTGTCTCCTGCGAACAGCCAGCTTGCAACATTTCCCCAGCACACTGTTGCTTCAAAGTGCTTGTGAAATTCATGTCTGCCAGCTATGCATGGCATGTGAGTGCTAAACCCAAATGGTTGACTCACCTGTTGTGTTCGCCCCATAATTGCTGCTATGTGGTGCACCTTGTATTACACTAACACTTCTACGTCATGTTCCTGTCCTGGATCCCCTAAACCCCATGCTTACGTCCTCAAGCACCTGCACCCGTCTTGCCCCCCAGAATTCTCAAGCTGCATAGTGCGCACTCAGCGCATAAACCCATTGCAGCTATCAATGATGTCCCTTCCCCATCTAGGAATACCCTGTCCCTGTGCCGATCATACCCGCAGCTGGTAAGTGGGCCCTGCTTGACAGAGCCGAATCAACACCTTCTCTGCAATGGGATAGGATATGTACAGAAAAAGTTAAAAATATGTTTTTTTTTCTTCTCCAATGCCCTCAAACATCTCAGATGTCAGCCATGCCCCGGACAATCTACCCACTGGCCATGGCCACCAGGGACCCGCTATGGCATTAAACTGGGCTTGGCCACCATGGACCAGCTACTTGGTTAAAGTGAGCAGAAGCCCATGCCCCATGGATTGTGGACACTGGCCATGGCTGCAAGCTATAGACACTGGCTATTGGTCACATTATGGGGTTATAGTGGACACTGAACCTGGATGCAGGTTAGATGCAGTGTATAATGAGGGTAGTTTTTCAGGGCCGGAGTCATGGCTGAGCCTCGCGCCATAGGAAATTCAACATGACTTGCATCCACTGCATGCCCTGCTGAAAATGACACACATCAGTATGCGCTGCATATGTTTATTAAAGGAGGTTTATAGACCTTTCATATATGTTAAAAGAGGAATTATTAATATCTCATATACAGTGCTGTAACATGACACATGTTCACTTATAAAAACCATTGAAATTTAGTGAACAAAAACATTGTTGAAGGGATGTTATGATTAGGTTGTACTAATACATACAATTCAATGACCAATCTTTGTTAGGGGGACGTTATGGTTAGGTTGCACTAATAAAAACCTATGAAATTCATTGGAAAAACATCGTCCATATGCATCACTAACAGAACCCCTTGTATGGACTTTCCATCAGGATTGTTACAGAGGAGTGGCATCAAATGTTATGGTTGCATAGCCTACCATAACATGCACACTTCTTTGGTTTTTCGATTTTACCTTGGAACCAAAACGTCCCTATTACCACGTTTTGTTCAATGAATTTCAGAGGTTTGGATTAGTGCAACTTAAATATAACGTTCCTTTAACATAGTTTTTCAGTGAATAGACGATAAAAGGAATCCAGGTGCCTGGGCACTTATAGAACAACGGCATAGAGAGGAGCGCTGGGGATAGAGATACAAATATGTGTTTTATATATATGCCAGCATCATTTTTTTGCTTCATTGATCCATCTCTAAACAGCAGCTGCTGGACTCCAGTCTCCGTGCTCTCGAGGCATATAAGAAATCCTTAAGTGACCAGACACGTGTGTTTGCCGGAGGCCTTCAGGAAAGTTTCGCAGTGGGGGAAAATACTGGCAGGTTAATGGCATCGCATTTCTGCTGTCAGGGATGTGAAGTTACCAGACGCATCAGAATGACAGCCTGCAACAAACCTCTATTCCGCACGGACTTGTAATGCTATCCGTGCAGATGTGGCTGTCTCCCTAGCTAGGGAAGTAAAAATGTGCTCCACAGAGTTTTCGAAAACACGTATTTGTTTTTGCAAACCGTTGTATTTTCTCCACTCCCCTCTGTCCCAACACCTGCTTACAAATATGGATTGTGTGCTGCGTACATTTTCATCCAATTAGCTTAAAACTTTATTTCCATTTCCAGATGTTTTAAGTGACCTTCACAAAAGTTTAATGTGATATATTTACTGCAAATTGCCTTCCCGTTTAAAGTATGTGTTAAAAATAAAAGATGTAAACGTGCTCTCATCTTGCATTGCATTTTGTTCAGCAAACAGAAACAGAAATTCTATGGCAACCTATGAACTGTATGTCCAATTGGGGTGCCTGTTCTGAATTCGATTCATAATTAAAATATGCTTATTACAAATATAGTTCTTCAAATGTGACGTGTAATGCTCTCAGTTTAGTGTTTAACGCGTCCAAGGGAGAGTATATTTCCCTATTTACAGAATCAGTGTGTGGAACTGCAGAGATTTCAAGCACTGTGATGTCACTTCCTGGCTGTGGTAGAATCAGCACACCTCCCTTGCGCAAACTTAACTTCTCCCATAGAGTCCCTGGTTTCTCCACATGTCATTGATGCATATTGACTACCTCATCCACCAAGTTCACAAGCGAACCCCGATGTCTGGCTTCCCATTATCAGCGGGGCTGATGCAAAGAACAAGGCATACACACATGAATGAATGTTAACTTATTTTTTCCCCTAAACAAACCGGAGTACCCTACGAATCACACTACACTAGGAGCATTTCACGTGTGCCCGTGCATGTCAAATGGACACCAACCTTAGACGTGTCATTCTGCCCCTCTTATGACCATCGGCACGGATGGCCTAATAACAGGTCCTGCTTGTAATTAACCCTGCACATTGATTGTCAGGACATCAATGCCATGGGAACAGGGATGTCAATTCACAAAAATAGAAGGAAAAGCCAAAGTGGCATCACACATACAATGACGTAACAGGAAATGTTATCACTTGACTTTGATCTTGATGACATCACAGCAAGATGTGTAAGTTGCCATTAGGCTGTCATTACATCCTAATAAGGGACATCACAAATATAAAACACACTACAAAGGTGTGCGTTTAATAAAATAACAAACATTACTAAAGGAAACAAAAGTCTATTTAAGTTGCCAGCAGCATTTTAAATAGATGGCTGCCTGAATACGTCATGGTCCATCCATAATATGCCAATGGCACACCAAGCAGAGCCATCAAAGACAAGGAGGACAACCTTTGTCTGTCTACCCATCCAGCTTCATAGTGACAGTTACTTGTCCTCCAATGCCAGATAAAGCCTTGAATGCGGGCACACAGGCATCCTATGATAAATACAGGCCTGCATTCTCAAATGCAACTATGATATACGAAGAGCAGCTTCTTACGGCCAGGAAGTGCTTGCTGAGAAACTCTTGTGACTTCCCCATCCCACTTTGCAAAAGTATGGAAGTGGGATGAAGGTTGAGTTATAACCATGGCAGTTTTACCAGAAGTGATTATAACCCCTAGAACATGGGACATTGTCAGAGAAGAGAACAAGGTCCCAATGCAGGGTACATGTGTGTGTCAATGCATGTGCACATTCACGTGTGTGTGTGTGTGTGTGCATGTGTGTAAGTGTGTTTGTGTATAACGAGTAACACACTTTGATTTTCGGATGTTCTGCTCTGATGTGAAGATCTGCATATTATTTCCTCTACATTTTCCAATTCAAATCCATCCCTTCCAAAGTTGGTGCATGTCACGTGATGTGTTCATTAATGGGTGGATGTGGCTTTCACGCCCTGACAATCTGCCCAACCTTGAGTTTTAAAAAGCATTTGTCAAGAGTCCCATTAGTGGTGTTTCTGTAGAATCGTAATAGCGAGCTGCGGTCTTGAGAGACTGTGTTCTTGTGTTACTTTCCTGATATTTCCCATGGATATCTCCATTAGGCCCTTCACCTGAGGTCAAAGGGGTTTAATCGTTCAGTGGTGAAATCAGAGTTCGTGAACAAATGCCTTAAAATCAGCTTCACTGACTTAAGGTTCTTGTCTGACTTGATAATTCATGGAACTCCATGTGCAGGGAAGATTATGTCCAGCACAGGACCGACAAATGCAGCCGCTGATAATGACACAGTATGGAGCTACACATGCAGCAAGTACTTGTTTATGACTACCAGAACATACACTCCTGCCACTGTGGGAAAGTCAAGGTTACAAGAACTTATTCCAAGATGCCTATCAGAAGAGGCGACATTTTCAAGTTTTCTGATGTGTCCTAATGATCCGGCAGACATGGCACTGTTAAGACATGGATTACACATTCTTGTCAAATGTTCACTGGGTTGTATTGGCACTGGGTGCATGGCCATGTTTGCTTACATGTGAATGGTATTTATATCCTGCATTATGGACAAATCCTACATGACGAGTGTTTCTGCTTGGGGATGCTGGCTGACATTGGTTCAGCCAGCACAGACCGTTTTTCTTATAACAGCATGGCACGTTTACTAGCATTAAAGCCAAAGCCAACACAATGATTCATTTTAAGTTGTCTACTAGGCTACATTGTCTCTGCCAGTTTGGCAATGGTTTCTTGCAGGGGCATGGATGTATTAGTGGCAATATGCGCCAAGCTAACATGATGGGCGATATTACATGGGTATAGTGGCCCATTTGGTACAGATAGTATAGATATCATTTCGAAAATTCACGTAGCTTTTTAACTGGGATTATGGACAAACCAATATGAGTGCTTTTACATGAGGATACTGGACTGTTTGGTGCGGATAATATGGAGATTTTGTTCTTACATTCCCATTTATTTTTTTTATTTTTTACTGGAATATTTGGCAAAGCCAACATGATTGTCCGTATATTAAGATAGTTGCCAAAATTGGTACAGACTGCATGGAAATGTTTGGTACAGTGGCATTGCATATTTTCTGGCAGTGTGGTCAAAACAACATATTGAATTATGCCATTTATTTATATACATGGAGGAACAATGCACTTTTAATTACAAAGATCGTACAATAGAGAAGAAATCAGATTTAATGGAAAGCAGGGAGCTTCTTAAAATGGGGTACGTTTGAGTAACATTCGACAAGGTTGTGGAGAGGAGTAAATGGGATAGTCACCGGGCACAGTACATAGGTGGACATACATAAATTAAGGACCACCAGCATTAGAAATGTTTAAGTGCAGACAGGCAGAATGGGCAGATCCGTTAGGGATTTGACCATGATGGATGAAGTGCTAGAGTGGACGCAGAGAAAGTGAGGGACAGGGTGAGGTTAAAGGAGAAGGAACATTGTTAGCTAGAAAGTAAATGAGAGTGGGGCTAAGAGAGTAACTCAGAGCTGAGGAGGTAGGCTTTTAGTTTGGCTTTGAACAAATTGGTGTGGACTGTTTTGCAGATGTCCAGTGAAAAATAATTCCATGTAAGTGGAGCAAAAAGAGAGAAAGAGCAGAATCGAGAGGAAGCACAGGGAGGGTGAGGTGGCACAAGGGTAGTTGAGGGGGCAGAGCGGAGACTGCAAGAAGGCTTGTAGATTTAGATGAATAGGAGAGATATAGTGGTGCCTTTACATGTATAGATTTGTGAACCAGGAGAAGATATTTAAAACCGGCCCTGTTTTGCATCACCAGCCAACCAGCCTGGTCATGGTACGAGGACGTAGGTATAAAGTGAGGGTGTTCAAACAGAGCCCTGGTAGTGAAGTTAATGATCTTGTCGAGATGACAGAAAGCATAGTTGGGGAGACCAAAGAGAATGTTGGAACATCAGAGAGTGCAGAGCCTTCTGATATTTAATGGCAAAGAGAGGTTGGACATTTTGACAGAGCAATCATAGGAGTGTTCAGGAAAAGAGAAGAAGATTTGGGTGCCATTCACTAAGAGTTGGTACCCAAAGGAGGAGATTAGTGCCCCAAGAGCAGAGGTGTAGAGTCTAAGAAGGAGAGGACCCAATGCAGATTCTTGTGCAAGACCAACAGTTAGAGGAATGAGATGAGAGGTGCTGTTGCTCCAAGAGACAGAGACAGAGAATTTGTGAGGTGCCAGATAGGATTCAATCCAGGCAAGGACTTGATTACGATTCCCACAAAGAGAGAACATATTGAGGCGATTGGAGTGATTGTCATTGTCAAAGGTAGCGGACAGTTCAAGGAGAATTAGGATAGAGGACAGGTTGAAGTGCTTAGTAGAGACAATGAAGTTGGAGACATTCATCAGTGCAGTTTCCATGCAGTGACGGGAGTGTAAACCTGTGTATGGGGTCCTGAAGGTTGTAGATGTCTACAAATTGCTTGAGATGGGTGAAAGCAATCTTTCAAGACCTTTAGACTAGTGCAGAAATATAGACATAGGGTGAAAGTTAGCCCCTTGCTTTTTAGGAGAAGGATGTCCAATGGGCAATTTGAAAATAGATGGAAGGCAAGGACAAGTTTAAGTGTTCAATGAGGAGAGAGGTCACCAATGGGGCAATAATCTTGATAAACTGACGAGTAAGAGGGTCTGATAGGGCACAAGAGAGGTTAACCTTCATCAGAAGAGATATGATTTTGTCAGAGACAGATAGAGGCGGCAGAGGATGATTGTAGAGTAGGTGGAGTGTAGAATGTAGGAGAAGGAAGTGTGAGGAAGGTCAGGAGAGAGTTTGTAGTTTTAACATTTTAGCCACACAATATTCAGCTAGGTCATTAGCTGTGAGAGCGGAGTTGGTAGCCATAGGTTTAGGAGGCGTGAGGAGTGAGTTTATGTTGCCCTGTTGCCGGTGAGGATGCTTGGAGTGAAAGTCAATGAGGGTGAGGTAGAAATCTGATTTCACTCTATCAAGAGAGGACTTGAGAGATTTCAAGGCAGCGAGGTATAGTTGCAGGTCTTCATGCAAGTGGGCGTGCCTCCATATACGCAGCAGCCAATACATTTCTGTGCAGAGGGAGTGTATGAATGGCGTGACCCATGGTTGAGGACACTGATACTTAGGGGTGAACATTAGCAGTGTTAAGTGGGAGGAGAAGTAGGCACAGAGTAGTGTTAGTGGAAGAGGCATCCCTTGTGAAGTGGGAGAGTGAGACCTGTAGGTCAGAGACAGAAGGAGCAATGATTGTAGGTTTACATTTACTTGCATTAATAGGTAAGGCAAGTGGTGATGTGAGGTCAGAGGGTGGAAAGGAGATGTGGTAGAAAAAATGGAGTGAACAGATAGGGATGGTGTGACAAAGGTATCAGTGGCTGAGAGAGAGATGGAGATGAACAAGAGATCAAAAGAGTTACCCGTGGGGTGGGTTTGTAGGTTATGGGCAGTGTGGAAAGCATAGCCACTAAGAAAAGAGCAACGTTTAGATTTCTGAGAAGTGGTTGGAGATGGGAAAGATAAAGTCACCTAAGAGAATGGGTGATGTTTAGTGGAAAGATAATGAAGGATTTTGGCTATGTTAATCAAAGAATGATCAAGTGGGACCAGGAGGGTCATAGATGGAGATGATGTGAACCAAGTGAGGCAGAGCAATATTAGAGATGATAAATTCAAAAGAGGTAGGAGTGGGCATGACATTGGAGATTTGTGAACTGTTTAGGAAGGAATTGTAACGCTCACCTGATTCCCGTAGAGGCGCCGGTCTTGACTGGGCGTATACCGTATCTTCAAAGGTGATGTGTAACACACGGCTGGCTCTTTGGGCTGGACCTCTGTGCACTGTATGTCTGACTCGAAGGGTAAGATGTCTTAGGTAAGTGAACGTCGTGCTCTCCATCTGCCTCGGGGCAGGGTGCTGTAACCAGTTTCTTCACTGGATAAGGGGAGCAGGCCTCTTGACTTCAGAGGACTGCTGTCCGTCGTTTACTGCACGAACGTAAGTTTCGAGTAATTCTAATGTCTTTAAAGTCTTTAGTAATGATGTCTCTTGTTTTGCAGGGTTCCGGCGATGGCGGATGACGGGCTGAAGTGAGTTGAAGATGGAGCCCGTGTGATGAATAGAAGCGCCTGGAAGCACGTAAGTAAGCACTTGTTGCCTGCTTCACGATGCGCTCTAACTGTCTTTTATTTTGCAGGTACAAGTTCGGAGCGGCTGCAGGGTGCCGGAATACCCACTGGGTTAGATGTGGAAAGGAGTAATGGCACGTGAGTATTAAAGTTCCCCAATGTCTTTAAACGCACCTTGTTTTGTCTTTCAGATGCGGGATGCAGCGCCGAAGGCCTCCGGAGCGTGCGAAGAGTTGGTAAGCTTTTGTCTTTCAGATGCCGGAATGCAGTGTGAAGACCTCCGGAGCGCACGAAGAGTAGGTAAGCTTTTGTCTTTCAGATGCCGGAATGCAGCGCGCGGCGTTGGTGACAGCCGATGGACCAGGAAAGTGAAGAGCTGTCACTGAAGACCGTAATGCTAACCTGTTCTTTCTTGTCTTTATAGGTGTTGCTGAAGACTGGATTCAGGATGGTAAGCCTTTTTCCTTAGGCCCAGGATCAGATGCAGAAGACACGATGAGCGTTCTGCTGCAGAGGATGCAGAATAACACAAAGCAAGATTCATCCATCGGGTGTGGTTTAAATAGCCTCCTGTAGTGCTTAGGTGTCTCCTTCCACAGCCACGCCTAGGTAAGAAAAGAGTTCCTGCTTTCCAGAAGAGTTCCAGTGTTCTGAATCTAGGGAGTGGCTCCTGCCCCACCCAACAGGAAAAGTAGTTCCAAACAGAAGAGGATCAGAGGCTCAACTGGCAGGCAAGTAAGCAGCATGGTCTGCTGCAGGTAAGTCCACCCAAGCATTATGAGCCCGGCGCTTCCAGCGCTGGGACTGGGCATATTTATGAGCCTGGTGCCACTGGCGCCAGGACTGGGTCCAAAAGGTCCCAATTGGGACTGGTTGGCACTCAGAACCTGGGTTATGGATCTGCTTCCAAGGGAGTTGGGAAAACCCTGACCTTTTGGAAGCAGAGATCATGACAGTACCCCCCCTCAAGGCCCCTCCCAAACCGGGCTTCTCCGGGGGTTTTGGCTTGTCAGGAAATGTTCGGTGAAATCTTTTGATTAGGCGAGGAGCGTGGACATATTCAGCAGGTTCCCAGGATCTCTCTTGGGGGCCGTAGCCTTTCCAGTCAATTAGGTAAAATAGTTTAGATTTGGAGATCTTGGAGTCCAGAATGCTTTTGACTTCAAACTCGAGTTCTCCATCAACAAGGATAGGTTTTGGAGATTTAGTTAGTCAGGTTTGAGGTTGCACGGGTTTTAATAGAGAGACGTGGAAGACCGGATGTATCTTCATGTGCGGGGTCAAGTCCAACTTGACCGCTACTGGGTTTACTATGGTAGTGATGGAATAGGGGCCAAGGTATCTTGGGTTGAATGTGCGTGGCCCTTTTAGAGGTAGATATTTGGTGGATAACCAGACTTGATCCCCTACTTGATATTGAGGGGCTTCCTTCCGATGTTGATCTGCTCCTTTCTTGTATTGTTCTTTAGCCCTTTGAAGGTGAGAAACAGCTTCCTTAAAGGCTTGGGTGATTGTAGAATGCAGGTAGTCTACTGCTGGTGTTTCAAGATCTTGGAGGGGATCCAACTCCGAGGTTCGAGGGTGACTGCCGTACAAAAGAAAAAACGGGGTTTTCCCAGTTCCCGAATGGACAGAGTTATTGTAGGCATATTCGGCTATCCAAAGGATGTCTTTCCAAGTTTTTTCTGTTTGTTGCAGCATGCAGCGTAAATACTGTTCCAGAGTTTGATTGGTCCTCCCGGTTTGTCCGTCGGTCTGAGGGTGGTGACTGGTCGATAGTCTCACATCAATTTGAGCCGACCGACAGCAACTTCGCCAAAAATGAGAAATAAATTGACTACCTCGATCCGAAATTAGAACCGAAGGAAAACCGTGCAGTCGGACGATGTTTTCGAGAAATTCTCGGGCCAGAGTTGCTGCTGTTGGCAAGCCTTTGAGCGGAATGAAATGCGCCATCTTGGAGAATAAGTCCACGATTACTAGAATCGTATTGTATCCGGAGCATGGAGGTAGATCGGTGATGAAGTCCATAGAAAGCGTATGCCAAGGGCGAGGTGGGATGTCAATAGGGCGTAAGAGGCCTGCTGGTCTTTCCTTTTGACTCTTGTTTTGGGCGCATACTCCACAGGACATTATAAAGTCTCTGATATCTTTTTTCCAAGACGGCCACCAGAAGTAGCGCTTGATCTTTTCTGAGGTCTTGGCCATACCGGGATGTCCTTCCATTAAAGAATCGTGATAACAAGAGATTACTTTTTTCTGTAAATCTGTGCTGGGTAGGTATAATCGTTCTTGGAAATACAATAAGTTGTCCTTTACTGCAAAGTCCTTTCCCTGCAGATGCCAATTCTGTATGTCTGCTGGAGTTACAAGTTGCCTGGCTTTATCCTTAACTTCCTCTATGGATTCTGTGGCGATTACACCCAGAATTCTTTGTTCGGGAATGATTGGTACAGGTTTAGAGTTGATCAAGTGTTCTTCCACTCCCATCCGAGAAAGGGCATCAGCTTTACCGTTCTTTGTACCAGGTCGATAGGTAATTATGAAGTCAAACTCGGCAAAGAATAATGCCCAACGGAGTTGTCTAGAGGATTGGGCTTTTGCGGTTTTCAAATATTGCAGGTTTCGGTGATCCGTAATCACAGTAACGGTGTGTCGGGCCCCCAGCAGATAATGCAGCCAAGCCTTAAAGGCAGACTTGATAGCCAGAAGTTCCTTGTCAGTAATCGTGTAATTGATTTCAGGAGGCGAGAATTTGCGGGACCAAAATGCCACGGGATGCAACTGATTGGTTACCGGGTCCTTTTGTGATAGAACTGCCCCCATGGCAAGGCTTGAAGCATCAGTTTCCACGATGTAGGGGAGTTCGGGGCGAGAGTGTTTTAAGATTGGTGCAGAGATAAATTTAGTCTTCAAATCCTGGAAAGCTTGTTCCGCCTCGGTAGACCATTCAAAATGTTTGTTTTTCTTTAACAAGGCAGTGATGGGCTGGACTATTCGAGAGAATTCGGGGATAAACCTGCGGTAAAAGTTAGCGAAGCCTAACATGCTTTGCACACCTTTTACGGAGGATGGTGATGGCCATTTGAGAACTGCATCGACCTTCTTTGAATCCATACGCACTCTGCCAGGTGATAATATGAATCCCAAGAATTCAACTTCAGTCACGTTGAAAACACATTTTTCCAACTTAGCGAAAAGTTTGTGTTGACACAATCTTTCGAGGACCATTTTCACATGTTTCCGATGTTCAGATTCCGATGAAGAATAAACGAGGATGTTGTCAATGTAAACAACAACACACACATCTATGAGCTCTCTGAGGGCATCGTTCATAAAATATTGAAAGGCGGCCGGGGCATTGCAAAGTCCGAAGGGCATGACCTGATATTCAAATAGCCCATACTTGGTGCGGAAGGCCGTCTTCCATTCATCGCCCTCTTTTACTCGTACCAAGTGGTAAGCTCCTCTAAGATCCAGCTTTGTATATATGCATGCTTTTCTGACTTGGTCCAGGAGTTCAGGGATCAAAGGTAACGGATATCTATTCTTAACGGTGATCTGGTTCAGGGAGCGATAATCTATACAAGTTCTAAGGTCTCCTTCCTTTTTTGGAACGAAGAACAAAGCTGAAGAAGCAGGGGACTTGGAAGGACCAATAAACCCATTTGCCAGGTATTGATCCAGGTATTGTCGAAGGTGAAGGTTCTCAGGCTCGGTGAGGGCATAAATTCTACTACAAGGAGGAGTAGATCCAGGTATCAGGTCTATCTGGCAGTCATAAGACCTATGAGGAGGTAGAGAGTTAGCCTGATCCTTCCGGAAAACATCTTGGTATTCTAGGTATTCGGGAGGTAACTGGGGAGTCTCTGAAGAAATTGCTGCCAGTGCAACACCAGGTGGAGGGTGACAAGTAGAGACACATTCTGGAAACTGGACCGTTCTTGCTCGCCAATCGATCAGAGGATTGTGTTTCTCTAACCAAGGTATTCCTAGAATAATCTGAAACTGAGGGGCCTTGATCACATCGAACACGATCTTCTCATGGTGTCCATCTTGACTTACTAGCGTCACCTCTTGAGTGGTATGTGTTACTGGCCCGGAGGCTATCTCCGTACCATCGAACGTAGTAATGACGTTCCTTTACAGCCTTGGGACAAAGAGTTAGATTCATCCTCAAAACCATTTCATGATCCACATAATTGCCGATGGCACCGCTGTCGACGTAAGCTTCAATTGCATGTAATCGATCCGGATTATCAGGGCTAATGAGGACCATAGGTATCACGAAATGCGAGGTCACGGAACTGGTTTTCACCCTCGGCAAGAGGACCTCTATTCTTGTCGGGCGAGGTCGTTTCCCTGCTCAGAGTTTGTAACTTTGGTAGCTGCATCTCCTACTGCCTTCTTGGCAGGTTTCACCGGACAGTCTCGAAGAAAGTGCCCTGAATTTCCGCAATAGAGGCATAATTGCAACTGTTTTCTCCTTTCCCGCTCCTTTTGTGTTAGAGGACCTTTCAGACCCCCTATTTGCATGGGTTCCCCGGAGTCTACTCCTTTGGAAGGAGTTGGCGGTTTGGAAAATACTCGAGCATCAAACTTGGAACGATCGGCCTTCCTGTTCTGCAGTCTGTGATCTATTTGAACGACTAAGTCTATATAGTCCGAACAATCTTGTGGGGGATTCACTACTTGGGCTAACACATCTTTGAGCTCTCCACGTAGACCTCTATAAAACAGCGTAATCCTTTTGTCCTCAGGCCATTGAGTTTCCACTATCAGTCTGTTGAAAGACGCAATATAAGCCAAAAGGTCTTGATTACCTTGTCGCAATGAAAGAAGCTCATTGTCCAGGGCCTGCCCCTGTGAATGTCTTGCAAACAGTTTTTCCATACTGAGCTGAAAAGCTTGAAAATCATGGAGGACCGGATCATCTTGATTTACTAGAGGGATCGACCAGTCTGCCGCATTGCCACTAAGATACGAAAGCACGAAAGCTACTTTAGCTTGATCAGTTGGAAAGGCTGCTGGCCGGCATAAGAAATGCAACCGGCACTGATTGATAAATACTGCAAACCTCTTTGGGTCACCAGAAAATCGTTCGGGCGGAGCCAGAGGTACATTCCCAGGTAGGTTGATCTGCACTGGATTCATAGAGGATGTAGAAGGAAGATTTCCCCCAGATGCGGGTAATGGGGCCTGTCCGGCTTGTGACTGTAGCAATTGTCTAGCGAGATCATCTGTTCGCTCCTTGGAAATAATCAGTTCCCTTCTTAGAGCGTTCGTTTCCTGACGGGCTGCATGCACTTCTGCCCTTAGTTCCCCAAGTAACTGGGCTAGCTGGTCGGTATCCGAGGTTTCCATAGCGCCTGGACGGGAGTTTTGTGGTAGGCTTTGTGTTCTGTAACGCTCACCTGATTCCCGTAGAGGCGCCGGTCTTGACTGGGCGTATACCGTATCTTCAAAGGTGATGTGTAACACACGGCTGGCTCTTTGGGCTGGACCTCTGTGCACTGTATGTCTGACTCGAAGGGTAAGATGTCTTAGGTAAGTGAACGTCGTGCTCTCCATCTGCCTCGGGGCAGGGTGCTGTAACCAGTTTCTTCACTGGATAAGGGGAGCAGGCCTCTTGACTTCAGAGGACTGCTGTCTGTCGTTTACTGCACGAACGGTAAGTTTCGAGTAATTCTAATGTCTTTAAAGTCTTTAGTAATGATGTCTCCTGTTTTGCAGGGTTCCGGCGATGGCGGATGACGGGCTGAAGTGAGTTGAAGATGGAGCCCGTGTGATGAATAGAAGCGCCTGGAAGCACGTAAGTAAGCGCTTGTTGCCTGCTTCACGATGCGCTCTAACTGTCTTTTATTTTGCAGGTAAAAGTTCGGAGCGGCTGCAGGGTGCCGGAATACCCACTGGGTTAGATGTGGAAAGGAGTAATGGCACGTGAGTATTAAAGTTCCCCAATGTCTTTAAACGCACCTTGTTTTGTCTTTCAGATGCGGGATGCAGCGCCGAAGGCCTCCGGAGCGTGCGAAGAGTTGGTAAGCTTTTGTCTTTCAGATGCCGGAATGCAGTGTGAAGACCTCCGGAGCGCATGAAGAGTAGGTAAGGTTTTGTCTTTCAGATGCCGGAATGCAGCGCGAGGCGTTGGTGACAGCCGATGGACCAGGAAAGTGAAGAGCTGTCACTGAAGACCGTAATGCTAACCTGTTCTTTCTTGTCTTTATAGGTGTTGCTGAAGACTGGATTCAGGATGGTAAGCCTTTTTCCTTAGGCCCAGGATCAGATGCAGAAGACACGATGAGCGTTCTGCTGCAGAGGATGCAGAATAACACAAAGCAAGATTCATCCATCTGGTGTGGTTTAAATAGCCTCCTGTAGTGCTTAGGTGTCTCCTTCCACAGCCACGCCTAGGTAAGAAAAGAGTTCCTGCTTTCCAGAAGAGTTCCAGTGTTCTGAATCTAGGGAGTGGCTCCTGCCCCACCCAACAGGAAAAGTAGTTCCAAACAGAAGAGGATCAGAGGCTCAACTGGCAGGCAAGTAAGCAGCATGGTCTGCTGCAGGTAAGTCCACCCAAGCATTATGAGCCCGGCGCTTCCAGTGCTGGGACTGGGCATATTTATGAGCCTGGTGCCACTGGCGCCAGGACTGGGTCCAAAAGGTCCCAATTGGGACTGGTTGGCACTCGGAACCTGGGTTATGGATCTGCTTCCAAGGGAGTTGGGAAAACCCTGACCTTTTGGAAGCAGAGATCATGACAGGAATAGAGGAGGTGTCCAACGACTCCACCTCTGCCAATACGAGAGAAGAAGCATAGTTCGAAGGCATGTAGGGCTGCCAGAGTGGCATTTTAGATGGAAATATCCAGGAAGACTAGGGGATGAAAGCAGGTGTAAAAGTAGTCAGTGATGAAGGAAGTTTTGTTGCGTACAGACTGAGCATTCCAGAGTGCAGTGTTCAGTTGATGCAGTAAGGAAGAGCAGAGAAGTTGAGTCTCAGAGGAAGAGGGGTGAGGTGGATATGTGTTACTGCAGGTAGACATAGCTCTTTACTTTGTTTGAAGTAGGAGGTGGAAGAAGGATGGACTAGTGGGAGTTCTGAGATGTGAATTTTATAATAGCAATAGGAAAGGAGGAAGTTGCAGCGTGATTGGATAAAGTGTAGGGAGAGGTGAGTAGGAGCAACAGCAGGAGCAGGAGAAGCAAAAGCATTATAGGTGTGGAGCGACAGCACAGTAATTAACAAGCCAGTGGTACTCACAGGTGCAGCTGATATAAAGGCAAATGCCAGGGTGCATAGGCAAATAGGCAAATAGGCTGGTCAAAAGCTGGTATTCACCCTTCACCGTTCAACCTTTATCTGGGACGATCCTGGCTGGACAACCATAGGGAATTCAGAAGTGATGCCACACACTCTTGCCATCAGATCGCTTGTCAGTCAGAGGTTGGTCTTTCTAATTGTGTCCCTGATGTTACTGGGATGAGGCAATTTCTTCCTGATTGGTGAACCAAGAGGAGTCTCTTGTGGCTTTCAACTGGAGAGTGGGCTGACTCATGATGGCTGCAGGAAGGAACCAGATCATTTTAGATTGTGATACAGGCATGGTTATGTTTTCGTACAGGGGCGTGCAATTACCTCCCATGGAAATGTTTTAAACCAATGTGTTAAAATTAGACATTTTACAGCACAATTTATGTGAACAATTGGGTAAAAATACAAACAGTTTACAATCAGAGAGCGTGCAAAGGAAGCAGAAGTGGTGAGTAGGTGCAGAAATCGTGGCAGTATGAGATCTATGTTACCATAATGGCCAACACTGCAAGGTGTGGATGGCAGGAATCAAAGTGATGGGTGAGTAAGGAGGTTGCTTCAAATATATTGTACATTCCATAATCTGGCTGTGTTATCAGACAGAGGGAGAGGAGGAAGTGAGGAATTCAATGAGGTATCAGTGAGTGGTAAAGGTTGTTCTCCATGATTTCTAATACAATTTCCCTGACATCGGGTCCAGTGCAGTGTATCAGCAATCTTCATCCTCCTGTTGACCCATGGTGGCTACAATGATGTAAAAATTGCCTCGTCCAATGGCTGCAACATGGATCCAGTTTGCAAGAGTCAGTGATATTGAAACGTGACAGAAGTTTGAGTGAGAGAGAGAGAGACCTTTGAGATCGGGGTGCCATACTACTGGCAACAACATGTGGAAGGTGCTCTGATAGTTGAGAAAAGTGCAATAGCAGTTTATATTCAGGAAGAGTGCATGTTTCCAGATAGATGCAGGACACTTTCTGTGCATTAATGTAGCAGTTCAAGATGACATTTAATGCAGAGCAAGCTGCTCGAGCACATACAAGTGGCAACTGTGCCCAGTCTACCTCTAGCTGATTTAGAGCAATAGGTATATAAACGATGAGGCCAAACAATTTAATAAGGGCGGTGCCAGTGAAGTGCTGGGTCCTGAGTAAATGGCAACTGGAGGTGGCTTGGAAAATGTTTTCTCTCAGTTGCCAAAAGTGGAGGTGTTGGGCCGATGTGCTCTGTTGTCCTTGTGTAGAGCATCAGTTACACAACAGTGCACCACCGCAGCTCCCTGTTAAGATCTTGTGGAGGGTCACCAGCAAACATCCAATTGTACAGTGACACCACGAAGAGTTTAAACTGGCAGTCCAAGTAGCCTGGCTGCGAGTGAGGCATCTGCTCCTCTCGTTGCCAGTGCTGTGTCAGTGAGGCAGACACACATAGGGCCTCATTACGAATCAGGCGTTAAGGGGTTAACGGCGCCGTAAACGGCGCCGACCCTTAACGCCTGATTACAAGGTCCGTTAGCGCCATGGTGATATTAACGCCTGCTTTTTGCAGGCGTTAAAATCCATGGCGCTAAGGGACCATGGTGCTAATTATGCCACCGTAATTTACGGTGGCGTAATTAGCGCCTTCCCCACTCCCATTATGCCCTATGGGGCAAAAATGGGAATGGGGAAGGGTAAAATGGGAAATGGGGATTTACCGCCCCACTCACCTTGGAATGAGGCGGTAAATCCGCCATCCACCATGGTGTAAACATAGTTTACACCATGGTGGTAAGGGTACGACCCAGGCGGTAACTTACCGCCTGGGTCGTAATGAGGCCCATAGTAAAATGGTAATGTATTCCAGAGCAAGCAGGAACAGTCTAAGTAGCTGAGGAGTGTGCTACAATATCTAACAATTGGGTACCCTGGTTACTTAGCCCTGGCTACCCACGAAATTATAACAGAGACACACAGCATGTGCCATGGGCTGGTATATTTACAGGTGGCAAAAAGCCTTTGTATTTCAAAAAAAATATAATTAGCATTTAAAAACTGGATGAATAACTGAGGGTGCATACATTTGTCAAAAAGTATACTCTATATTATCAAATGATTATGTACACAAAATAATCTCTACATAGATACACAAATAGCACATGGAAATATTGACAGCTTTGTACACAAAAACAATTTCATCTTTAATACCAGATACAGTACCACATGCATAACTGTCCTCTTGGGAGAGTACACTAAACAGACACATAATTATGTCATAAGTGGGAACCACCATCACCACCCACGAATGTAGTACAAAGTTTGACACAGGATGTTTCGGCTACACTATAGTAGATTCATGGAACTCTCTCTGCTGCCAACAGCCCTTATCAGGACAGGCTTATTTAGAGTAGCCAGTTAAGGGATTCCACCAAGTGGTTAGTTGAACTACAGCATACTACTGTATGATCATTTCATGTCGATCTACATCTAATAACAAACACCAATCAGTTACATTAAATTGTGCCTTCAATATAATTATTAATATGGTATAGTCAACACAATTGATGTTTGATTCCATACCGTAGTGAACATCTTGTTTTCCTGAATGCATTACTTCATAATAAGGGCTAAACCGATGAACCCTAATGTCAAAGAAAATATCTACTGCTATTTACATCTGCAAAGCAGAAAATACAAATACTCAGTGTGCACAAGTCTAGAATACTCAGAATGTTTACCAGCTAAAGCGGTTTGTTGGGATGAACATTGTATATCCGCCACGTGAGAAGAAGTATAAACTCCAAAAATCCACAAAGCACGGATCTGATCTGAACACACGTCAAAGACCAACGGTCCAGCTCACAAGCCGATTACCCTGGCATTCCCGCCATATCCCTTCACTGAGAGATAAGCAGTGAAAAGTAGCAAACGTACATTTTATGTTTAGATGTGCCGAAAGATGTCAGACGCTATTAACCAGCAATTACACGTTAAGAGTCAACTTGGCACAAACAAATATGTGTTAGAATTTTTCACTACAGCAAACTACTGTAGCTTAAATGTATGAGGTCAGGACTACCCCCCTGTACTAAATAACATTCCAGCCTTTAAGTCCTGCCCGACCACAGGCTATCCCTAAGGTAACAAAAACAAACAAGTATAGGAGCAAGCGAGTAGGCCCCAACAGACATGGAACAAGGTAGGCGATAGAGTAAGCGTTCAGTAGATCCTGGCAACTCCAGGACATTATATGAGTGTGCAGTAGAAACACTTAGGAGTGGATAGTGTAACACACAATATAACACTAACACCCAGGACATCAAAGATGACATCACATGTCTGGCTCCCTCTTTTTTCCTTTACTAACATATCTAGGCCAGTAACAGTCCGGAACAAAAAATTCATGAGTAAGTAAGGTATGAGTGAGTAAGGAGGTATATTTCAAATATGTTCTTACAGTAATTCACTTGGGGTTCACTCACAGCATATGAAAAATATACATAGGGGAAAACACAGATTTGGAAAACAGCAATGCTTTGTGTATGAAGATAATCAGTAAGGTTATCAACACTTTATTATAGTTTTGCCTTTTTTTTAATTACTTTACTTTCCTGGATATGCTCATATTTGTATACATTGTACGCACACTGCTCTCCTTAGGGTCCAGTCACATTAAATGATAGTTATACATAACGAAGTAGTAGTGAAGCAGAGCGATCATTTCTGTGTATAAAGTTAATCAGTTGGGGTATGAAGATTGGCTGGTAATACTGTGATTACTTCATTTTCCCTGTATATGCTCATATGTGCATGTGTTTTTGTGTTATTGTTGCTAAAATCATTGGGTCTGTGAAAAAAAAAAAATCCATGTTGGATAAAAAAAAATGTGTTATGCTACAGTCTGTTTGTTTGTTTTCTGTGTTTACTTGTTGTTTCTGACTAATGTTCTATATGTTGGCTTGTTGCAGATTTTTGGAGCAGTTAGATACCTGTTGGCATATTCTAACTGTCTATTTTATGTTATAATGAAGTGGTATTGATTTATCTGTTTGGATATTGTAAAATCTTGGGGCAGTTAGATACCAGTTGGCGTATTCTAACTGTTTATTTTTTTTATATAATTTAGTGGTATTCATTTATCTGTTTAGTTGTTGTAGAATCTTGGGGCAGTTAGATACCTGTTAGCATATTCTAACTGTCTATTTTTTTTTTTATAATGAAGTGGTATTGATTTATCTGTCTGGATATTGTCAAATCTTGGGGCAGTTAGATACCAGTTGGTGTATTCTAACTGTTTATTGTTTGATATCATTGAGTGGTATTCATTTATCTGTTTAGTTGTTGTACAATCTTGGGGCAGTTATATAGCTGTTGGCATATTTTAACAGTTTATAGTTTTTTAATAGAAGTTTTGTTAATGTTTAAGTACAGATTAGTTAATAAATGTTGGTTTTAAGAAGATTAAATAAGCGTTTTTAAGATTTGCTGGTAATCTCTGCTTTAGAGTAATGGTACTATCATTACATTCCAACCATCCACATTTTTTTTTATATATGCAGTAAAGTGACCTGCATTGGTTGCGGCTCCTGTGTGGTAGATTATACCTATTGTTGTGAAGGTTTTCTTACCAAGTGATACTTGACCATGTGTGAATCCAGTCAGCTTGCAGTTGTTTTTGGATCCATCTGCATTGTAACGTAGACGCATTAGTATTACGTATTTACTATGTGTTTTTATTAGTAAGGTGGAACGATTATCCAAACTGCAGGTAGTACATAATCTACCATGGATTGCATTTTGTACAAGTTGCTGAAATGAAACAGATTCACAATTAGGTATTGATACATACACGAAGCGTTCATTAGGGATTGTTCTTGTGTCACATTGTAGCAGAGAGTGCATGTATGTTTCCACATGTATGAAATCTGGAAGTTTATAGTGAATTTCACAATTCCAGCACAGTAGTCCAATTCTTGACTTATTCCATGAACACTATACGTGTTGTCAGGATTATTTGTTATGTTTCTACTAACATTTGCAAACACAATTGGTCTGTACTGTGTAAGTAAATGTTGTCAACAATTGGTGGTAATTGAAATAGAATATTCATTGCTACATTTGCGTAGCAACTTACACCAGTTGTATTTGAAAGTTTAAATGGACCAGGTAGTTCTATATCTGAGTGCTTTTTGTGGAGTTTCTCTTCCTTCTTTGAAGAAGTACCTGGTTTACTTTCCCTAATAGGTTCTTTTTTGCTTGTGGTACGTGATGAATTATTAGTTTCTTTTACTCTCTTTGGAGGATTTGCAGAGACATCCTGTTGCATTTCAGTTTGATTTAGTTTCTCTGTGTACATACATGTCTTTGAAGGGAAGGAATCGAGCTGTTGAGCGTCCTATCCTTTTCACTTCTGAAAGTTTGTCAAAGAGAATATTGACAAACTGAATGTTGTTGTCACTTGGGTATGTTTGAAAGCCAACAACTGTACCCAGTGCTGAATTAACTAGTCCTTGATCCACGACAAGGTTACGTTTAAGCATTACTCTAGAATGTAAGGATAATTTTAATATTTTTTCCAATCCAGCTGTGTTGGAGATTGAATTTTCTAAATTATTTAGTCTTGTTGTGGCTTGCTCACACATGGGTAGTGTCATACCATGCACGTCTAGTTTGTCTGTGGTGCTAATTTCAATTATTGGTTGCATTTCTTTTTTTAACATTGTTTCATTGAATTTGAAACAGCTTGCAAGAGTTGGCATTAAGGCCATACAATTGACATTTTTGTGCGCTAATTGTTCCATAACATTCATAGCACATGCATTATCGCCATAAAGTGCATGAATGTGCTGGGTTTTCAATATTGCTTGTGCTTCTTGAGATAGTATACCAACTCTAATACTTTTTAAGATGTTGGCATAAGTGAGATCTGCAGATTGCCACATGTTTTCTGTTAATTCTCTGCATTGGAAATGTTGCCAAAGGTTGACATTTCTTATACTGCCAACAGTTTTACGGCAGAGTTTGTGTCCTAAGGTTTTACAAATAGGCTCCCCTTTCACTGGTGTAAATTGAAGAAGATCTCCGAAAACAATGATGTGTTTTCCTCCAAAGAGCTCTTCGTAGTTTGTTTTGAGTACTTCTTGTGATCTGAGGTGGATCAAAGTCAACATTAGGTTGGAGACCATGCTCACTTCATCTATTAGTAGCCTTTTCATTTGTTTTAATACTCTGCGTAGTTCCATTGCAGCTTCTGTAGAAAGTTTGTAATAGTCTAATGTGTTTTGGTGTTCTACTGGCAGGAGTAGTAATCGGTGTAAAGTGACACCGCCTATGTTGTAGGCAGCTAAACCTCTGGGGGCATTGACAACAGCTGACAGTTTGTTGTTTGTCTATTGTTGAAGGAATTTGCTGATGATTTTGATTAAGAATGTTTTGCCAGAACCAGCTTCACCACTGACGTACAGTAGTATAGGTTTGTAATTTTGGCAGGTGCATTCTTTATTTTCATGTTGTACACCATGTGCAATTTTTTTTGTTACTTCTTGAAAAATGCTACGCTGCTCAAGTTTTTAGTTTTGATTGTAGTATAGTGAAGTCTTCTTTATCTTCATACTGACACAGGGTGTTTTCTACTTCCATCATAGCTGATTCTGCCTCATTTGCTATTAGTGGCTGTCCCAGTGGTTCTTGGCTTCCTGTTACAGAAGGTTGACTACTGTCAGGAGTGTCCTTATCTAGTTGGGCCTGGAGTTCTTCTTCGTGTTGCTGTTCATTGTGCAACATTGTTTTGTAGTGTGTAAAGTTTACATCAGTTATAGTGCTTTCATTTGCTTTGAAAGCATCTTTGTAGGAGTCATAGTTATCTAGTATTTCATCTTCTTTTCTCCATGGTTTAAAGAGTTGTAGCAGGGACATGTAATATAGTTCTTTATGTTGAGGAGTCTTTAATGACAGTTTGATATGATTAATTAAATTTGGTTTGGTGAGTTTTACTAAACTGCCTTCACAATTTGTCACTCTGTATCTACCTTTTTTTTCATCGGGTTTTATATTATTTTTGTATGTGAAGTTTTGGGCTATGTGGTATAGACACATGGTTTCCAAAGTGGTACTACTGTTTGGGTAGTATGTGTCCAGCAAATTGTTTTTCAAAATGTTTTGGCTGTTGTGATCATTTTTGGCTATTGTTTCTATGTCATCGTATGATTTCAGAACTCTTCATCTAGATTTAGCAGGACCAAGACTTAGCCATACTATATTTTCAGATTTTCCATACAAAGCAGTACCGGTTAAATGATCTGCTGCTTCATAGGAGCCACATTCTCTACGGGAGAGCATTTTTATGCCCAAACTGTATGATTTCTCAGACAGTGTTTTGTCTGATGACAGCTCATTCCAGAGGTCTTGAAACTCTGTTTTTTTCTGCTTTGGTTAAGCATGGTGTAACATATCGTGCAACTGCAGTGGAATTGTCTGCAATGTATTGCACATCTATGTTTGCATTCCATAAGAGGGCAATGATTGCATTGTAATCATTGAAATATTTTTCTTATTCTGTTCTTTTTAAGTAATATGTATTTTTAGGTGATTTACCTTTAACACTATGTCTAACTGAAGACATGAAGTTGTTTACTTGACCTGTTTTTGTAACTGGTCTAGGGAAACCAGAGCGGCATTTGGTGTAGTATTTGCCTCTGTTTTTGTATTTGAGACAACAATATTTCCCACATTTGTGTCTTTGAAATTGTAAAATTTGTGCATGAAGATCACTATTTGTTGCTTCCAATGGAATTTCACAAGTGGCATATTTTTCGATAAACTGTAACACAGTGGCATCATTGCCTTTACCAAATTTAGGAGCATCTTTAATCCATAAAAGCATGTGGATATGTGGTGCTCCTCTGGCATGGTATTCTTTTCTCTAAAAGAAGTGTTGCACTTCTCCGAGGGAGGAACAGTTTTATTACAAATAAAGTGTAGCATAGCAATGAAGCGATGATGAAAATATCTTGAAACATTAACAGGATCTAGAGAAGAACGTTTTCCAGTTGTTAGTATATCTATGTTTGTTTTTTTTTTTTGATATGCGTAGGAAATCATGTAAATCTTCCCATGCATATTCTGCACAATGTAACAAACCAAGTGGTGGGCCAAGGTTTCTTATCATACAACGTACATCTCCATGATGTCGGAAGCAGTACTCTTTAGTACCACCCATGTTTGCTAATAGATTTGTAATACTTGATTGTGAAACCTCATCTTTTTCTTGCACTTTTTGTAATAATTGTGTAGCTGACATATTTTGAAAGTGGTTTCCTGATTTTAATGTGTGTACAACTCTGTAACATAGAGTTGCCAGTTCACTTTCAAAGAGTAGGTGGAATATGTAGGTACACCATTTACTAAGATAATTAAAGATTGCTCCATTGTGCGTTGCACTCCCAGATTGTGCACATTTTGTTTTAGATCTAATGGTAAATACACACTTTGCCACAAATGCCTTTCATCAATTCAGAGGGAGGTAATTTTGCTGTTTTTGGTTGAAGGCGTATTATTGCTTGAAAGGGGTGCACTGTTTGAATTATGATGCTCTCATATAAATTGAGTTGTTGTAGGGGTTTTGGTAGTGGGAATAATTCCAAATGATTTGTGATAGCACGTGAAGGAGTTTGGTTGTTGTCAAGTTTTATAGTGCTGGAACTGCAAAGTATTAAGGGGTCAGTTATTTTGTATTTGTTTTCTGCTATAAGGTAGAGATCTAATTCAAACCATTTAGAATCTTCATTGTCTTCTATTTTGTATGTTAGGTCTACAGTTTTTGTGTTACTTTTGTAAAAAGTTTTGCTGCAACATACACACCATGGTTTGGTGCTTCAGCAGATGTACTTTTAAATGTCAGTATTTCTTTTTTGTATGTGTGTAGTAGAAGGTTGCCATGCGTAGAATTGTTGCTAATTTGTTGTAAAGCTATTGCATTCTGTAATTGGCTTTCACTTCCAAAATAATTTTTCTGGATATAGTCGATTTCTTCAAGTAGGTCTTTTGCTGTACCATGTAGAAGAATGTTATTTAAATTGGCTAGTGCTAAAGCAGGACTTTTAGCATAGTACAGTTTATAGACTAGATTTCTTATAATTGAATGATGTGTTGATATCATTTTGATATGATGGAAGGTGGTTTTGCAAGTAGGTCCTGAAATGCAGGCCAATTTATGTCCTTGTAGTCCTGTGTACTTGCGCACTGGATAGGTATCCATATTTTGCAGTAGTTTAATTTTTATTTTGTCTTTGCCTTTCACATACTGATTGACGAATTGCCGTAAAAACTTGAAAGATTTTTTTGGGAATGTTACACATTGACGTGCATGGCCATTTGTATACTAGACGTTCTGGTTCAGTTGAATTGAGAGGCAATTGTAAGTTATCTGGGGATATTTTTGTAAGCAGTATTTCTTGTTCCATTATGGTATTATTAACTTTTTTATAACCTTGTCCACTGCTATGTATGGCAATTGTATTTGTTTGCTTTTGTTTGTATGCTTCTTAATTAAACTATGGTTCTGTGCTTGTGGTGTGACTCCACTCACCTCCACAGATATTTAAGAAGTTATTTTTGTTGACATTTCGTTTATTGAGAAGTCTTTTTTGTAGTTTAGTCATTAGTTTTGATAGTGGTTTCATTTTGTTTAACACTAAAATAAATAACTTTGTTTTGAGAAGGATTGCACTGTCTATCAAAGCTTCTAAGAATAATTTCCTACAGTAGGTTTTAAGGGTTGTGCATGATTTCTCTTCTGTTTTTATAAGATTTTGAAGGACTCTGTTGTGGAACATTTTTGCTAAAATACTTTTTTTGGTATGCTTACTTGGTACTATATCAAGATTTATAGGAACAGTTTTAAAAGTAGTGTTAGCTGAATTCTTGTTAATAGTTTTCTGTTTCGTTTTACATTTTGATAGAGGGGGTGAAGTTTCTGTACTTGAAGCTTGTTTTGTTTCGCTAAATGACTGTATTACCTGTTTTGTTTGAACTTTTTGTTCAAATTCTGCTAGAGATGGATGCTTATTATGGACACTTCTATTTTCATTTGCTCTACTTCTGCATTGCTTTCTACAGACTTGATTTCTGGTATGAATTATTTATGGTCTGTTGAAAAAAATAAAGAAGGTATGGGTTGGGGTGTTCTGCAATGTATGTGTGCTGTGTGCATGAGTGTCTGAGTATGATGATAAAGATGTATGTGATGGTGTGTGATTGTGCATTGGGCAACTACAACTAGTTAGGATGGGTATTCTTGAATTTATGTGCTACTAAACTGGGGTTCAGATGACAGTAGAAAGTAAGCTAGTGGTGAGGAGAAGCACACATAGTAAATCTAATGGTATAGAATTAAAACAGTTCTTTGTTCTATAATATAACAATTCTAGGGGAGTTATGTCATTTGTGGGCTGAGAAATGGAGATTTGTGCCCCATTCTGCCTGTAAATCCCTGTTTAACTAATGGGGATTTGTGGACAGAATGGTGCACAATTGGTGCACAATCTCTGTTTTTAGGCGCAGAAATATCATGAATGAACCCCACAGTGTGTTTGAGTAATAGTACAAATATTATGGTGGTATTTAGCTTACGTTTGTTGTGGAATGAGCAGGTTTCTTCTGAGTTGTTGTTTGTACTTCAAATTCTGCTGCTGCTTTTCAGGAGAGTGGTCTTCACTGCAATTGTAAAGGAAACACATTAGTAATTTTGTGTGTTTATAGCACTGATGTTAATTTAGACATTGATTGTTATGTTTTTGCACAAGTATTCCTGTTTGGTATCTGAACATAGTGTGTGCATGCAATTTTGTTTGACTATATGCAGTCTTTATATATTACTTTAAATATGTTAGTTCAACGTGCTTTGCAAATTTGTGTGCAAAAAGAAATTAAATAGCAGGTTTGGAAGTGACAGTTGATTATAGCAGATGGGAAAAATGACAGTAAGTTCATTTTATAGGTTATACAAGTTAAAAGTCAGTTAATCTGTTTATATGAATGTATAAGAATTGTACATGTACTATACAGAAAATATGCATACCTGTAGTTTGTGTTCATGCATATGGATATGCATGCAGCTGCAAGTAGAAATCTTGGAGACTTGTACAGTATTTCTTGTAGTAGATGCTTTCCAATGATATGACACATCTACTCAGAGTGATTAACAGTACATTTGAAGTGCTGATCTATGATGATGGAGTTAGATGTAGAGGTCTTGGATGTCATTGGTGGATGGTCGTGTGACTATTTAGCTATATCCAATGAGGGAATGGCACAGAGAGTGAAGTGGAAATGGTACAAGGGCTGTCCATGTTACGATATGTCCGCGGACATGGCGGTAGTCCGCGGACATCACATGTTACATACGGAGATTTTGGGGTGGGGAGGCATGCAAATGAGAATAAGCAGAGCAAGGGATTGGTCAGTAAGGTTTAGTGGGTGTGTTGTGCCAGGAGAGAGTTTGTCAGATACTCTTTTTCCTGAGAGTAGAACAGATAGCTATGGCTGTGTTTTTTTCATTTATGTGGTTTTTGCCAATCAAAAAATGTTTGGAGTTGGATGCGGCTGTCGAAAAAAGTTAGTCCGTTACTTTTGTGTTCTTGCCAATCTGTAGGAGTTTGGAGTTAGACGCGGCGGTTATGCAATATTCAGGGTTTGAGTCCGTTTTTAGTGTTTATGGACATGAGCTTCTCTTAAAAGTGATAGTCCTTCACTTATGTTTGTCTTCCTGCCAATTCGAGAGTGATTGAAGTGAGACGTGGCTACCGTGCGGGTAAGATCACTGATACATGTGTTATAATACACGCGTACTGATGTGAGCCTTTTTGAATATGGGTTGAGTCCCTATTTGTCCGTAGATGCATCATCAGTTGGTAAAGTAGATAACCAACGAGTGAGAAATGTGTATTTTTTATTTTTAATGTTTGTTGTCAAGATCCGTCATAGACTCATTTTTGAAGCCCCGTCACCTATGGTCTTTTACCGTTGGGTAACTGCATGCCGGTGTAGGAAATGTATCCCGTAGATACACGCGGAGTTTTGGGGACTTGTCTTCTCTGTCTTCTCTTCCTTTAGTGTTTATAATGCATGGTCACTGGGAAATGAGTTATGTGACATAATTAGTGCAATGAGATTGTACATGTTGGTACAATTCCCATTTTTTGTGAGTATATAACTCATAGGACTCGCGGTGAGTTTTTTCAATGTGGGTGCATGTCTCTTTGCTTTTCACCTCTAATGTGGGTTTTCTGCACTTGTTACGGGGTGATCAATATAGTCATTTCGAATCACTATAAAAGAGACGTTACCCCCTCTTTAGTGGTTGGAAATAACATGGATACCTATCTCGAGCATGTCTCACTGTTGTGATTATTTATCTTCATGCCAGGTGAAATCCTGATAAAACCCACATATGGGGATGATGGTTTAGCATATAAGGAGATCCATAAATTCTCAAGTTACATATGGGATGTCACTCATATGGTGGTATTGTGTTTTTTTGGCAGAACGCAGTGAATGGGAAATCAAGCATGCCATTTTCTTACGCTGCAGGCTGCAGTGGTAAAACAATGACGGTTTGCCTCAAGCTGTACCATGGGCACATGTAAGTGTGGCTTTATGTATATGCTTGTGATTTGTACAGTCTAGTGGTGTAAGGAAAAACTTGTAGCCGGATCGAGTTTTAAAGCATATGTCTGTATTTGTTCCGCAGGTTCAGTACTTGCACTGAGTCCAGTGGAGGATTAATATCTTATATTCCGTTCACCTTTCCTTGACTTGGAACTTGGGGGTGAGTAGGGATCGAGTGTGTTGAGTAACATACACACATTGTGACCTTAATAGTCACTTGATTAAATAAATTGGGATGACACTCTATTTTTATGATTGTTTTTAGATTGGTCACGGGCCCTTACGTACTAAGAATCGGGTGAAGAACTTTTGCTTTGCCTCACGTCCTGAGGAAGGTCTCCGACCGAAACACGTGTCGACGTTTTTCTGTGTAACAAATATCTGACCTAAAAATCTGGTGTGAGACACACCCTGACACCTAATCTTAGGAACTGGGTCTACTGTGTAATATATGCAATGAAGTTGTATTCTCCAAACCCAATGGGAAATGAAATATTATGGCTGTTGGTATTTTGTGCGATTGTATGAATGAGTTTGGTATGTGGCTATGAATGTCGATATGAGATGTTTTTTATTAATTTTTTACCTGTGAAACATGTTTTTCTATATGCTAAATTTGGCTAATAAAATGTGAATATATACTAAGGAGTGTCATCCCACATTACTGATCCAATCATGGATATTGTTGTTTCTTCAGTAACAGTCAGGAATTAAAAGTGGAAAAGTTAGTATATTTGTAGACTTATCCTTCAAGTATGTTCTTACAATAATTCCATTAGGGTCCAGACATATCATATGAAACATATACATAGGGGAAGACACAAGCTTGAAAGACAGCAATCCTCTCTGTGCATTAAAATAATCAGTAGAGTTGTCAGCACTTTCTGAGAGTTCTGTTCTTTTTTATTAATGTACTTTCCCTGTATATGTTCCTATTTTTATATCTTGTATTCACACTACTTTCGTAAGAGTCCAGGCACATCATGTGATATATATATATATATATATATATATATATATATATATATATATATATATATATAGGGTAAGTAGCAGGTTTGAAACAGAGCAATCATTTCTCTGCATAAAGGTAGGTTATGAACACTTTTTGCTACTACTGCTGTTTTTTTTCTTACTTCAATTTCCTTGTATATACTCATATTTGTATTTGGTGTTGTCTCTTTGTGTTTTGTCTATAATAATGCAATTATGTAGTAAGTGGGTTTTATTATCTACGTATCACATGTTTCACAGTATGCAAAAGTCTAATAAGAAAACAGTTATCATTTCACTATTCAACATGGCAAGTTTATGAATATTGCACCTTCATCCTGTATCCTGCACACAATGCCTATATTTCTACATGAGCACCTTAGTATACTGGATGGACGAATTAGCACTTGATATTTATTCCAATGATCCTTGACACTTTTTTTTATTAACATTACAATAAGAAACCCTTGTACAGACTTTTCATGAAAGATAAATGCACATGTGATGTCATCAGTGATGTCATCAATGACATTTGTGATGTCATCTTTGATGTCATGGGTGTTAGTCTTAGCAGTGAACGGTGGTGGCGCGAGTTATGGTTGCTTAGCTTACCATAACTGGCGAATTTCAAGGGTTTTTCGGTTTTACTTGGAACTATAACGTCCCTTTAACAAAGTTTTTTCACTGAATTTCATAGGTTTTTAGTAGCGCAACTTAACCATAATGTCCCTTTCACAAAGTTTTTTCACTGAATTTCATAGGTTTTTAGTAGCACAACTTAACCATAACGTCCCTTTAACAAAGTTTTTTACTGAATTTCATAGGTTTTTAGTAGCAAAGCTTAACAATAGTAACTTTGACTTTATGTACATGTAATATGGAACATACTGAACCACTTCTACTGAATGTGATGTCCGCGAACATTTTTTATGTCCGCGGACATATTCGGACAACAGTACCACTACCTAAAAAGTCTGGGGGGGGGGGTATGTTTAATTGTTATATTACAACATGATAACATTAAAAAAATTCACAAAGTAGTACACATACATATTATATGTAGTAATACATAAGAAATGTAACCCATATGTACCGCACTAACCATTCATTTAAATACAATATGTTCTAAAATGTAATATACCAAGAGAAGATAAATTGGCTTCCAACATAATTACCTCACAGACACTCCACAACTAAGACCAAGACCAGACCTACAGAGTACTCAGAACATATCTTACCTGAAATAGTAAGTGTACATCATTTTACTCATATCTTTATAAACTTTCTGTATTTTTTTTCTTACAGAAATATCTAGTACTCTGGAATGGCTAGAGGGGCACTTCCCACATGACGAAATGTCAGAAAATAGTGAAGCTAATGATACACACTTTACAATATAAACCATTTAATTGTTATTATTTTATATATATTTAACATATATATTTCTTTTTGAACAGAGCATACCAAAATAGAAAATATGTCTGAAGAAACTGTTATGGAAAACACGCTTGACAGCTTAAAAGAAAAAATTGATTTATTATTGAGCAATTTTAATAATTTTAAAACTTTTGTTGAGGATCATTTTAAAACAAAAACCTCATACCATTGTCCCACATGTACTTGTCCCCGTTCACCATATCCCAGTCAATTATCCCCAAACCCTCTCCATAATCCAAAACATTTTGATGAGACTTCCAACCCTTCTTCACCTGATACCAATCATGTTGAAACCCCTAATTCTCCTTTTTTTGTTTCTGTTTCTGCCTCACCTTCTCTGTCCTAAATTATTAATATATGTGAAATAAAGTTAAATGTTTATATTGTGTTGTAATTAGTTTCCATTTTTTTTTTTAAACAAAGTAGATGTCCGCGGACAGCGCGGGTGTTCTGAAATGTTTGTAAATAAACGAAAATGGAGGTGTCCTGAAGAACACTATACCTGTCCGTATTGTTCGCTAGCAAGTTGAAACTGTTCTAAGAACCCAATTGGTGTCCTGAAATGTTTGTAATTAAACGAAAATGGAGGTGTCCTAAAGAACACTATATCTGTCCGTACTGTTCGCTAGCAAGTTGAAACTGTTCTAAGAACACAAGCAGTGTCCTGAAATGTTCGTAATTAAACGAAAATGGAAGTGTCTTAAAGAACACTATACCTGTCCGTAATGTTCGCTAGCAAGTTAAACTGTTCTAAGAATAGAATTGATGTCCTGAAAAGTTCGTAATCAAACAAAAATGGAAGTGTCCTAAAGAACACTATTACTGAGGCTTGTGGAATCTGCTTAGATCACATGCTGTGCATAGGCCGACATCTAGTGGAAGCTGCGGAGTATTAGTTTGTTTTTCGAAACTCGAAAATGGGCGTCGATACAGGGCGTGCCAGTAATACTATCCCTAGTGTGACGTCCACTGTACCCAAGATCCCTCACGCGTCTAGGATCCTCAGATTGTTTTTTTCCGCCATACTGGTCGGAAGCATTTTGTGGAGTCCCTGGCCTTAGCCATACTTTTGCTAAAATATAAAATAATATTCTAGTAACATCCTTCCCCACCCCAACGTCGAACTTCGACACTCGATGCCGGCTGGAGAAGAAATCGACCGTCGGCTGCTGCACAACGGATTTGGGCCTCGGAAGGCCGCTGGCCTCGGCCCGGGCCTGGTAGGCCGCTGGCCTCGGCCCGGGCCTGGTAGGCCGCTGGCCTCGGCCCGGGCCTGGTAGGCCGCTGGCCTCGGCCCTGCAAGTAGGGAGAGTGGGGGCTGATACATACTCTACACTCTTGGTAGATAGGTACACCTTATACATTTCCTACACTTAATAGCGGTCGACAGGCACGCCACGTGCAATCTCTGCTTGCCGAGGGACCACCCCGAAGCGAACTGCAGAGCGTGTAGTAGGTTTTAACCTAAGACACTTAAGGACCGTTCGACGAAGCGTTGGGCCCACCACGGCAGGCAGGCGGCCATGGCAGAGGAGGGTGCCTTCAGCGATGGCGGCGACTCCGTACTTTCGGACGGCGAGTGCATTACGGCGTCGAAAGACAACCGAGCGCAGGTCCCAGACCTCGGAAGGTCATCCGGCAGGGGGGCTATGGGGAATACCCCCGGCGACACAAGCGCTTCACATACTACACACACTAAACACACTAAGTCCAACCGAGAATCGACGACGTCGAGTTCTCGGAAAGAGGCACCGACAGAACGGTCCGATTCGGTGTCCTCTGGGCGCTCTCGATCTAGATCGCCGCATGACTCCAGGCAATCATCCACTCTTGCCAAGAGTGCCTCGCTCCCTAGGCTAACAGAAGTTCGATCGTCGGAAGACGATGACGACTTCCACCCCAAGGCCGCGCTCCAGGAGTCGGAGCCCGCAATTAAAGCCAGCGAGGCCCCACGTTCGAAGGACAGGGACACCTCTCCCGATCCTCGACGCCAGGCGTCGAAAAACTCTGGAGCCACTAAGGGACAGGGAAAACATTTTTCTACGCACGGGGAGAGGGAAAAACAGCAGAAGAAACTACCTGTACATTCTTCCACACCTGTGAAACACTCCACCCCCCTAAACAGACAGACAAGCCCAGGTCTGCTGATAGGTCCACCACCAGCAAAGCTACTCAAGATAAATACCATAGACTTGCTGAGAGAGTCATTCCCAGTATCAAAAAATGGTCCAGTGAAGACATAGATAGGGTCATGTTAAGAATGTCTTCTTTGGCTGATTTTTATGATAAAAATCCAGAACATTTCCTCTCGTATGATCCACAAGGGGCCACACCCTCAGGCTCTACTGATCCTATCCCCCTGAGTAAGAAGGCCCGGTTTGAAACCCCGATGAGGTCTGAACCCTTCGAGGTACAACCTTACGCAACTCCATACTCACGGTATCAAGGAGAGGCTTCCTTTTGTGAAAACCAAGAATTTGGTATGATAGATGAGCAAACCGGGACGGGCTACTATGGGGATGATGAGGACCAGGAAGAAGGAGAGGATGACCCAGAAACATACAGAGTAGATTCCCCGATAGAGAACTAAGCCCCGGTTACCGACTCCCCGGTCGATAACCAACCCCTGCTAAATGAGGTTCTCGCTCGCGCAGCAGAACATTTCCACATTGACACCCACGGTGTACAGGAGGAAAGGGACTTCACAGAAGAGTTAGTGGGAGAAAGGAGGCCTGTAGCCCAGACCATCCCTATCCTTAAATCCATTCAGCGGAGAATAGATCCGTCCCTGGTGAACCCAAAACTCACCAGAGCAGTCAATCCCAGGGTTGAAAAACTTTTCAGGGCGGCACAGTCTGACCTTCTCTATTTAAGAGGACATCTGAAGCCAGACTCCCTAGTTGTCACCAACACTCGTAAGAGGGCTGGGACACCCTTGTCTTCGTCAGAAGCTCCTGCCGACGAGGAGAGCAAAAAACTATATGGTTTCGGCAGGAAGGTAGCCTCAACGTCCGCCTATCAAGCAAGGATTGCTAACTCCACCACCCTGTTGGCCAGCTACAACTGCCATCAGTGGGAAGAAGTCGCGGCTCTCATAGCCTCTGCTCCTGAACCGTTAAAGGGCCAATTAGCTCGGATTTCCGCAGAGGGTAGAGCCGTGTCTGGTTGCATTTTGAAAGCAACCTTCGACGCCGCGGACAACGTAGGCAGATTGATAGCAGAAGGTACTGTTATCAAGAGACATGCGTGGTTACGGCAGTCTGGTTTTAAGGCAGAAACACAGGCATCATTGTTAGACAAACCAGTGGAAACCGATCTGTTGTTTGGTAAGGCGGTCGAAGACGCACTGAAAAATGCCAAGGACGAATACGAGACACTCAAATCCCTTGGCCAGTTAACCTATAAGCCCCCTAACCAGAGAAGGAATAGCAATTTTCGTCGCCCACGCGACCAAAATTCCCAGAGAGGATCTAACTATTCCCAGGGGCAGGGTACACAGTGGAACAACAACCAACAGTCTACCCAGGGTTACGGCAGAGGTAATAGGAGAGGTCGTGGTAAAGGCAGAGGCAGCCCCAGCAAGGGAGGTGGCACGCCTCCACCAAAGCAGTGACGCTCAGTTCAGGGTCCCTTCTCACGCAACCCCAGTAGGGGGACGCATTTCAAACTTCACCCAGGCTTGGGAAGGGATCACATCAGACAGATGGGTGCTGTCAACAGTATCCACAGGATATTGTATAGAGCTACTGCAGCGTCCGCAAAACCATCCACCACGACAAAGAGTACATTCCTTAGAACATCAGAAGATTCTCCTCGAGGAGATCGCCATTCTTCTACAAAAGGACGCGATAGAACTCGTCCCGGGACACCAGGTAAACAAGGGTATTTATTGAACTTACTTCCTTGTGCCAAAGAAAGACTTGACAATGCGCCCAGTATTGGACTTACGGCCTGCCAACAGGTATGTCAAGCCCCAAAAATTTCATTTGACCACGCTACAATAGGTAATCCCCCTCCTAAAAAAGGGGATTACATGGCAACCTTGGATATGAAAGATGCTTATTTTCATATTTCCATGTTCCCAGCGCACAGAAAGTACTTGCGCTTCAAGGTGGACAGTCGCCACTACCAATTCAAGGTACTGCCCTTCGGGATAGCTTCAGCACCAAGGGTATTCACCAAGGTACTGGCGGTGGCGGCTGCACACCTACGCAGGGAGGCAATCCCAGTGTACCCTTATCTGGACGACTGGCTCATAAAACCCCAGGAATTTGCAGGACAAACATTCAAAGGACTATCGACCTCCTCCACGAGTTAGGCTTCTCAATCAACGAGAAGAAGTCAAGCCTGGTGCCAAGCACCTCAAAACAATTCCTAGGAGCAATCCTGGATACCCAGGAAGGGTTGACCTTTCCTTCAGAAGAAAGAATTCGGAATATACTACTGCAAATTCCGCATTATCAGTCCGGTCAACAAATAACGGTACGCAAAGCAATGCGTTTACTGGGCATGATGGCGTCATGCATTTACCTGGTCCCCCACGTGCGCCTGCGCATGCGTCCCATGCAGGAATGGTTGGCGAAACAGTGGTCTCAGGCAAGTGGTCAGTGGGACGATCTAAGGGTCATTTCGCCAACACTGGTACAAAGCCTTCACTGGTGGACAAGAGAAAATCTCGCACAGGGGAAACCCTTTTATGATCCCGAAGTACAGGCAGTAGTCACTACAGATGCATGTCTGACGGGGTGGGGAGCTCACCATCTCCACCACACAGCTCAGGGTCTCTGGTCTAACTCAGTGGCCAAGAACCACATCAACCTGCTAGAGCTTCTGGCAGTATTCAGAGTGCTTCGAGCGTTCGAGCCCCACCTACTAAACCTGTCAGTGCAAATCCGGACGGACAGCACTACAGCCATGTTCTACCTGAACAAGCAAGGAGGGACTCGCTCGCCAAATCTGTCCAAGCTTGCCCAGAAAATCTGGATATGGGCACTCAGACGGAACATCTTCCTGTCATCACAACATGTTCCAGGGGAGCTCAATTCCCTAGCGGATGCTCTGAGCAGAGACTCCCTCCCAGAGGAACACAAATGGGTTCTTCACAGAGAGGTCGTAGAAGATCTCTGCTCTCAGTGGGGTTTCCCCACTATAGATTTATTCGCCACAAGCGAAAAAACAGACAATGCCCAGGATTTGCATCCAGGTTCCCCCAACCAGACTCCCAGGGGAACGCCCTGAGGATGAACTGGTCAGGGATGTTTCCGTACGCTTTTCCACCAACTCCTCTCATCAGGAAAGTGGTGAACAAGATGAACAGGGAGTCAATGACGCTCGTCCTAGTTGCTCCCATGTGGGCAAGACAACTGTGGTTCCCACACCTACGCAGGATGGCGGTGTGCGAGCCCATCAAACTTCCAGCCTGGTACAACCTACTGTCCCAGTACCAAGGTCAAACAGTGCACCAGCAACCCAACTCAATGAACCTGGCAGCATGGCTCCTGAGGTCATAGAGTTTGGACACCTCAATTTGCCACAGAGGTGTATGGACATCCTAACGGAATCTAGGAAACCAAACACAAGGCACTGTTACTTTGACAAGTGGAAGAGGTTCGTTATCTGGTGCCAGAGTAGACAAATCAACCCAGTCGATTGCACTCCTTCCACTATTGTTACATACATGCTCCACCTGCTAGATGCAGGATTGGTTTTTAACTCACTGAAAGTACACCTGGCAGCCCTCTCGGCCTACACCACTTCCCATAGCAAGGTTTTGTGGTGGAAAGTACCAGTAGTTAAAGCCTTCATGGAAGGAGTAAAGAGACTTCACCCTCCTATTTCAAACCCACCACCAGGGTGGGACCTTAATGTGGTGCTAGCCAAGCTCATGGGCCCCCCTTTCGAACCCATGCATAAAAGCAGTCTCAAACACCTGACTTATAAAACGGCCTTCTTAGTAGCTATTACTTCTATAAGAAGGGTCAGTGAGATTCAGGCTCTGTCAGTGCAGGATCCCTTCTTAACTATCCATAAAGACAAACTGGTTTTACGCACACACCCTAGGTTCTCACCTAAATTTATATCAAAATTCCATGTAAACCAGTCCATCGAGCTTCCGGCTTTCTTCCAGAACCCGCAAATCTCGGCTGAGGTGAAACTACACACCCTAGATGTGCGTAGGGCGGTCCTCTACTATGTAAATAAAACCAGACCGCTAAGGAAAACAGATCAACTGTTTGTCTCCGTAGCTACAGGCAGAGAGGGGGGTCTCGTCTCTGAAGGTGCCATCTCGAAGTGGATTATTAACTGTAGCCAGCTGTGTTACTCACTCTCTGAAAAGACTCTGCCTTTTACGCCAAGGGCCCACTCTACTAGAGGCATTGGGGCCACTCTGGCTTTCATTGCAAATGTACCCCTTGACACCATTTGCAAAGCAACTACCTGGAGCTCTATTCACACTTTTACTCAGCATTACTGCATTGACACCCATTCCAAGGCAGATACACAAGTGGGACAAGCGGTTCTAAGACACTTATTTGCTCATGACCCTTCTCACATCCCACCTCCTTCTTCTGGTACTGCTCGCTAATCTATGGACAGCATGTGATCTAAGCAGATTCCACAAGCCTCAGAAGGGATACATTACTCACCGTAATCGTATTTCTGATGCTTGTATCTGCTTAGATTCACATGCGACCCACCCTTCCTCCCCTCTGAGAGAAGGTGCATGATTGCTTGTAGTCTTACCTTTCTGTCTATCTGCCTGGATTATCTGTACTCACGCTACTCCTCATGCTACCTCATGTCAGAAAAAATACAATCTGAGGATCCTAGACGCGTGAGGGATCTTGGGTACAGTGGACGTCACACTAGGGATAGTATTACTGGCACGCCCTGTGTCGACGCCCATTTTCGAGTTTCGAAAAACAAACTGTAATACTCCGCAGCTTCCACTAGATGTCGGCCTATGCACAGCATGTGAATCTAAGCAGATATAAGCATCAGAAATACGATTACGGTGAGTAATGTATCCCATCTGTCCGTAGTGTTCGCTAGCAAGTTTAAAGTGTTCTAGAACACACGGGATGTCCAGAAATGTTTGTTTGATGTCTGACGCACTTTTAATTAATTCAGGACCCGAACACTGTCCGTAGAACATGAACGCGCATGCACAAAGCAATGTCTGTGCATTTGGTGTCCTGCTGACAGGAGCTTCCTTCGCGGACATGTTCGTGTCCCCGAACAATTTAAAAGTACATTTTCGAGTAATCCACAATATTTTTCCATAAAAACTCATCATGGCACACGTCCCACATAGTAATCCTGAGTTTCTACATATCTTTTGAAACTTTTTGAACCCTTTTTTGTGTTCGCTCTGTCCGCGGACAGCGCGCTTGTCCGCGAACCGCATACAAGCACCCCTATAAAAGACCACGCCCTAGAGCTTATTCTCGTTGTGTTTCTGGCTATTCTTCACAGCACAGCTATTTCTCCAGCAACTTACTGATTACACCATTGAGATGGCACCCCTGGCTGCAGAACTGCCACCTGGTGCTGTACCTGCTTCAGCACAACCCCCACCCCCTCCACCAACACCACCTTCCCAAGGGCCTGAAGAGGGGAACAGGAGTGAGGATGCAGAGGAGGAAGAAGAGGATGACGTGAATGAGGCAGAGGAAATCCCTACTACCCGCACTAGACGTGAGCCTTGGGTGTGGCGGTTATTTTCCATTTATGGGAATGGTCCTAAAGCTCATGCAAACCGTGTTATCTGCAATGAGTGCAAAATGATACTCAGTCACGGGAAGCATGGTTCGTACAGCTTTGGGACCACGGCCATGAAGCGACACCTGAGGTCCAAGGTTGTACCTTGCGAAGAACGCAGTAGGTTGATTTCCTCTACTTCATCCTCCGTTTCTTATCCTGTCACCACAAGGACCACCTCTGTGGGACAGCGTCTTCCTCAAGCTGCCTCACAGGCCATACAGAATTCTGATGACACCTTACCTTTCGAGGGTCACAGTTGTATGTATGTACTGTGACACAGTACTCTGCAGGGGGGAGCGACTTCGGAGTGCTTTTGAGACTATCGTCTCAGAGCACGAGAAGACCTGCTCACTACCCAAATAAAACCCACTCTACAGCTTCCTCTCTCAGCTCACCCTTTCTTATTTATCCCTGTGGTTTGTGCCCCCCTTTAACCTCCTTTCCCCTCCTCTCCTAGTGTGCCGTGTCTAAAAAACCACAAAAAAATACAAAACTACAAAAATAAAAAAAAAATAAGGCTCTTTTCAGAGCCGCCTTTCACAGTCAAAAAATAGAAGTGAAGATAAATAAAGCAGGGCACTTTGTATTTCTTAAAAGTCTGTGGACAGCTCATGAACATTACAAAAATTGGGGAGGTACCCTTTTGTAACCATTGCATTTTTCTCTGGGAGGAAGTGGTGGCTCTGAAAAGAGCCTTTGGGAGGTGTTTGTATGTCAAAAATTATAAATACTTAACACCTACTTCAAAATGGATGCTGGATTTCTAAAAAAGGTCGCAATGCATTTTGTACATTTCTCAGAAAAATCTGATTGCCAGCATAAGTAAGATGGACTCCATCTCTGTGAAAAATGTATGTATGAACACCCCAACCCATACCTTCTTTATTCTTTTCAACAGATCCTAAAAAATGCCTGCCAAAAGTCAAGTCCATAGAAAGCAATGCAGAAGTAGATCAAATAAAAATAAAAGTGTCCAACATAGGCATCGATCTCTAGCAGAATTTGTAAAAAAAGTTGAAACAAAACAGCTAATACAGTCATTTAGTGAAACACAAGAAGTTTCAAGTACAAAAACTTTGCCTCCTCTATCAAAATGTAAAACAAACCAAAAAACAATTAACAGAAAATCAGCTATCACTACAGATAAAACTGCTTCTTTAAATTTTAATATAGTGCAAAGTAAGCATACCAAGAAAAGTATTTTAGCCAAAATGTTCCATCACAAAGTCCTTCAAAATCTTATAAAAACAGGAGAGAAATCAGGTTCAATGCTTAAAACCTATCGTAGGAAATTAATTTTAGAAGCGTTGATAGATAGTGCAATTCTTCTCAAAAGAAAGTTATTTATTTTAGTGTTAAACAAAATGAAACCACTAACAAAACTAATAACTAAATTACAAAAAAGACTTCTCAATAAACGAAATGTCAACAGAAAGATCTTCTTAAGTATCTGCGGAGGTGAATGGAGTCACACTACAAGCACAGAACCATACTTTAATGAAGAAGCGTACAAATAAAAGCAAACAAATACAATTGCCATACATAGCAGTGGTTGAGGTTATGAAAAAGTTAATAATACCATAATGGAACAAGAAGTACTCCTTACAAAAATATGCCGTGAAAACCTAGAATGACCCCTCCATTCAACTGAATCAGAACGTCTAGTGTACAAATGGCCATGCACGTCAATATGTAACATTCCCAAACAATTTTTCAAGTCTTTACGCCAATTCCTCAATCAATATGTTAAAAGCAAAGACAAAATCAAAATTAAACTACTGCAAAATATGGATACCTGTCCAGTGAGCAAATACACAGGACTACAAGGACATTCATTGGCCTGCATTACAGGAACTACTTGTAAAACCACCTTCCATGATATCAGAAGAATATCAACACATCATTCAACTATAAGAAATCTAGTCTATAAACTGTACTATGCTAAAAGTCCTGCTTTAGCACTAGCAAATTTAAATAACATTCTTCTACATGGTACAGCGAAAGACCTACTTCAAGAAATTGACTATATCCAGAAAAAATATTTTGGAAGTGAAAGCCATTTACAGAATGAAATAGCTTTAAATCAAATTAGCAACAATTCTACACATGGCAACCTTTTGCTAAACACATAGAAAAAAGAAATACTAAAATTTAAAAGTACATCAGCTGAAGTACCAAACCATGTATGTGTATGTTGTCGTAGAACTTTTTATAAAAGTAACACAAAAACTGTAGACCTATCATATAAAATAGAAGACAATTAAGATTCTAAATGGTTTGAATTAGCTCTCTACCTTGTAGCAGAAAACAAATACGAAATAAGTGACCCCTTAATACTTTGCAGTTACTGCACTACAAAACTTGACAACAACCTTCACGTGCTATCACTAATAATTTGGAATTATACCCACTACCAAAACCCCTACAACAACTTAATTTATATGAGAGCATCATAATTCAAACAGTACACCCATTTCAAGCAATAATACGCCTTCAACCAAAAACAGCAAAATTACCTCCCTCTGAATTGGTAAAAGGCATTTGTGGAAAAGTAGTTTATTTACCATTAGATCTAAAAGAAAATGTGCATACTCTAGGAGTGCAACGTCCAATTCAGCAATCTTTAATTATCTTAGTTAATGGAGTACCTACAAAAGACAAAAAAATATGGCAACAGCTGGTAGATTTACATAAAGTTAGACAAGCCTTACAATATCTTAAAGAGAATAATGAATATTACAACGAAATTAATATTGAAGAAAACTTGAAAGATACAACTGAAATAATTCAAGAAACACAAGAAGCTGGTCAATTTGAGCTAATAGATCCTGCTACAATATCAAATACTTTAGACCATTATACAATTCATCCTTTGCACTCTAATGACACCATAGAAGATGCACTGGAAACATACCAAATGCGTCAAACAAAAGGATCACCAATCAGCATATGGGAAAAAAGTATAAAAGCACGTGCTTTTCCTCTATTCTTTCCTACTGGCAAAGGGGGAAGTTATGATGATAGACCTATTCAAATATCAGCTTCAGAATACCGCTCATTACGGATGTATTCTGAAGATCCCAGATTTAGACAAAAAAATACATATTCCACTTACTCTTTGAAAGTGAACTAGCAACTTTATGGTACGGAGTTGCACACATATTAAAATAAGGATCACACTTTCAAAATATGACAGCTACACAATTATTACAAAAAGTGCAACAAAAGGATGAGGTTTTACAATCAAATATTACAAATCTATTAGCAAATATGTGTGGTAGTAAAGAGTACTGGTTTCGACGTCATGGAGATGTACGTTGTATGATCAGAAACCTTGGCCCACCCACTTGGTTTGTTACATTAAGTTGTGCAGAATATGCATGGCAAGATTTACTGATGATTTCCTACGCATATCAAATAAAAACAAAACAAACATAGATATACTAACACCAGGAGAACTTTGTTCTTTGGATCCTGTTAATGTTTCAAGATATTTTCACCATCGCTTCATTGCTATGCTACATTTTATTTATAAAACTGTTCCTCCCCTTGGAGAAGTGCAACACTTCTTTTGGAGAAAAGAATACCAAGCCAGAGGAGCACCAAATATCCACATGCTTTTATGGATTAAAGATGCTCCTAAATGTGGTCAAGACAGTGATGCCACTGTTTTACAGTTTATTGAAAAATATGTCACTTGTGAAATTCCATCAGAATCCACAAATAGTGATCTTCATGCACAAATTTTACAATTTCAAAGACATAAATGTGGCAAATATTGTCATTGCAAATACAAAAACAAAGGGAAATACTACACCAAATGCCGATTTGGTTTCCGTAGACCAGTTACAAATACAGGTCAAGTGAAAAACCTCATGTCTTCAGTTAGACATAGTGTTAAAGATAAGTCACCTAAAAATACATATTACATAAAAAGAAAAGAAGAAGAAAAATATATCAATGATTATAATGCAATCATTGCCCACTTATGGAATGCAAACATAGATGCGCAGTACATTGCAGACAATTCTACTGCAGTTGCACGATATGTCACAGCATACTTAACCAAAGCAGAAAAGACAGAGATCCAAGAACTCTGGAATGATCTGTCATCAGATAAAACATTGTCTCAGAAATTATACAGCTTGGGCATAAAAATGCTCTCCCATAGAGAATGTGGATCATATGAAGCAGCTGATCGTTTAACTGGTACTGCATTGTGTGGTAAATCTAAAAATATAGTATGGCTAAGTCTTGGTCCAGCTAAATCTAGAATAAGAGTTCTAAAAGCATACGAAGATATAGAAACAATAGCCAAACATGATCTCAACAGCCAAGACATTTTAAAAAACAATTTATTGGACACATACTACCCAAACAGAAGTAATACTTTGGAAACCATGTGTCTATACCACATAGCCCAAAACTACACATACAAAAATAATATAAAACCTGATGAAAAAAAGCTAAATACAGAGTGACAAACTGTGAAGGCAGCTTAGTTAAACTCACTAAACCAAATTGAATTAATCATATCAAATTGTCATTGAAGACTCCTCAACATAAAGAAGTATATTACATGTCCCTGCTACAACTCTTTAATCCATGGAGAAAAGAAGAACTACTAGAAAACTATGACCCATATGAAGATGCTTTCAAAGCAAATGAAAGCACTGTAACTGATGTAAACTTTACACAATACAAAACAATGTTGCACAATGAACAGCAACACGAAGAAGAACTCCAGGCCCAACTAGATAAAGACACTCCTGACAGTAGTCAACCTTCTGTAACAGGAAGCCAAGAACCACTTGGAGAACCACTAATAATAAATGAGGCAGAATTAGCTATGATAGAAGTAGAAAACACCATGTGTCAGTATGAAGATAAAGAAGACTTAACTATACTACAATCAAAACTAAACAAACAACATAGCATTTTTGAAGAAGTAACAAAACAAATTGCACATGGTACCACATGAAAAAAAAGAATGTTTCTGCCATAATTATAAACTTATACTACTGTACGTCAGTGGTGAAGCTGGTTCTGGCAAAACATTCCTAATCAAAATCATCAGTAAATTCCTTCCACAATTGACAAAGAAACTGTCAGCTGTTGTCACTGCCCCCACAGGTTTAGCTGCCTACAACATAGGTGGTGTCACTTTACACCGATTACTACTATTGCCAGTAGAACACCAGAACAAATTAGACTATTACAAACTTTCTGCAGAAGCTGCAATGGAACTACGCAGAGTATTGAAACAAATGAAAATGCTACTAACAGATGAAGTGAGCATGGTCTCCAACCTAATGTTGGCTTTGATTCACCTCAGATTACAAGAAGTACTGAAAACAAACTATGAAGAGCTCTTTGCAGGAAAACACATTATTGTTTTCGGGGATCTTCTTCAATTTTCACCAGTAAAAGGTGAGACTATTTTTAAAACATTAGGACACAAACCCTGCCGTAAAACTGTTGGCAGCATTGGAAATGTCAGCCTTTGGCAACATTTCCAATACAAAGAATTAACAGAAAACATGCGGCAATCTGCAGATCTCACTTATGCCAACATCTTAAAAAGTATCAGAGTTGGTATACTCTCTAAAGAAGCAGAACAATATTGAAAACCCGGCAAATTAATGCACTTTATGGCAATAATGCATGTGCTACAGATGTTATGGAACAATTAGCCCAGAAAAATGTCAATTGTATGGACTTAATGCCAAGTCTTGAAAGCTGTTTCAAATTCAGTGAAATAATGTTAAGTAAAGAAATGCAACCAATAATGGAAATTAGCGCCACAGACAAACTAGATGTACATGGTATGACACTACCTATGTGTGACCAAGCCACAACAAGACTAAGAGGCCGATTCATGGAATAATTAGCGCGGCGCAAGTGGGCAAAAACGTGCGAATCGCAGTGGAATAGCGAAAATCGCAGTGAACGTGCGAAAATCGCACGAAAAGCAGCGCACGTCGATTCATGGAAGTCCGTGCGCGAGAAAACCAGCGGATGTGCGATAAAAAGTGCGCGGCGCACGTTAGCGCACAGGCCATCTAACAGCGTGCGCCAGGTCACAGCGAAAATCGCACAGGCCACAGCGAAAATCGCACATAGCGCGGCGCACGCAATAAAAGTAGGCGGAACACGGGCGTAACACTCGGAATGGGGAACAACTTGCCAAAACGTGGGCGTCACGGGGGAAGTACAGGGCACAAGTGCGCGGAACGCCCACACGCTCGCCTACAACACGTATTCATGGAATAGAATAGGGGAAAAAAGCGCACGCTCAAACCAGCGCACAGGCACAAACACGACCGCCACAAGAAAGGAGGCGGTAGCGTCTCTGCGGCTGTAAGAAATGTGCGCCAAAAGGTGCGCCAACAAATAGCACCTATATACTGCCATGATGAATGTCCCATACTGTGGCCCTCCAGGAAAAATGACGTGCAAAGGGGTACCCACAAACACGGACACCCGCTGACAAAAAATACGTGTGCATGTATACCGGGGTGCGCAGGAAGTGTCACACGCGATTTGCAGGGTACGTGCATCACAGGGGTTCGCGTGAAGTTATTCACGCGATCGGGCCTGGGGGAGCGGGCTACGTGTATTACAGGGGTTCGCGTGAAGTTCCACACGCGATCGGGCCTGGGGGAGCGGGCTTCGTGTATTACAGGGGTTCGCGTGAAGTTCCTCACGCGATCGGGCCTGGGGGAGCGGGCTACGTGTATAACAGGGGTTCGCGTGAAGTTCCTCACGCGATCGGGCCTGGGGGAGCGGGCTACGTGTATTACAGGGGTTCGCGTGAAGTTCCTCACGCGATCGGGCCTGGGGGAGCGGCCTTCGTGTATTACAGGGGTTCGCGTGAAGTTCCACACGCGATCGGGCCTGGGGGAGCGTGCTACGTATATTTCAGGGGTTCGCGTGAAGTTTCACACGCGAATAGCCTGGGCGCGTGAATTTGAGGGGTGCGCGGGAAGTTCCTCACGCGATCGGGCCTGGGGGAGCGGGCTACGTGTATTACAGGGGTTCGCGTGAAGTTCCTCACGCGATCGGGCCTGGGGGAGCGGGCTACGTGTATTACAGGGGTTCGCGTGAAGTTCCTCACGCGATGGGTCCTGGGGGAGCGGGCTTCGTGTATTACAGGGGTTCGCGTGAAGTTCCACACGCGATCGGGCCTGGGGGAGCGTGCTACGTATATTTCAGGGGTTCGCGTGAAGTTTCACACGCGAATAGCCTGGGCGCGTGAATTTGAGGGGTGCGCGGGAAGTTCCTCACGCGATCGGGCCTGGGGGAGCGGGCTACGTGTATAACAGGGGTTCGCGTGAAGTTCCTCACGCGATCGGGCCTGGGGGAGCGGGCTACGTGTATTACAGGGCTTCCCGTGAAGTTCCTCACGCGAATAGCCTGGGCGCGTGTATTTCAGGGGTGCGCGGGAAGTTCCACACGCGAATAGCCTGGCCGCGTGTATTTCAGGGGTGCGCGGGAAGTTCCACACGCGAATAGCCTGGGCGCGTGAATTTGAGGGGTGCGCGGGAAGTTCCTCACGCGATCGGGCCTGGGGGAGCGGGCTACGTGTATTACAGGGGTTCGCGGGAAGTTCCACACGCGAATAGCCTGGGCGCATGTATTTCAGGGGTGCGCGGGAAGTTCCACACGCGAATAGCCTGGGCGCGTGAATTTGAGGGGTGCGCGGGAAGTTCCACACGCGAATAGCCTGGGCGCGTGTATTTCAGGGGTTCGCGGGAAGTTCCACACGCGAATAGCCTGGGCGCGTGTATTTCAGGGGTTCGCGGGAAGTTCCACACGCGAATAGCCTGGGCGCGTGTATTTCAGGGGTGCGCGGGAAGTTCCACACGCGAATAGCCTGGCCGCGTGTATTTCAGGGGTGCGCGGGAAGTTCCACACGCGAATAGCCTGGGCGCGTGTATTTCAGGGGTGCGCGGGAAGTTCCACACGCGAATAGCCTGGCCGCGTGTATTTCAGGGGTGCGCGGGAAGTTCCACACGCGAATAGCCTGGGCGCGTGTATTTCAGGGGTGCGCGGGAAGTCCCACACGCGAATAGCCTGGGCGCGTGAATTTCAGGGGTGCGCGGGAAGTTCCACACGCGAATAGCCTGGGCGCGTGTATTTCAGGGGTGCGCGGGAAGTTCCACATGTGATTTGACAGTGTGGCTCCTCCCAGGTGTACCCTGTACACCCTCCACGGCCCCTGCAGGCAGCCCACACCACAGGGGACTACCCTGCATCCCTGGTCATGTCCCGCAGGCAGCCCACCCAACATGGGCATGCCCCCCAGCAAAGGCACATGTCTCCTTGAACTAATGAACACCAACACATGTCCCCTTGCACCCCCACCCCCCAGCACTGTGGGGCACCTGCCAGCAGGACCCCACCCATGTCCAACTCATGTCTCCCACCACCCCCAAACCCCAGCCACCAGGGTCACCCTCCACCAGGGCCCCACTCATGTCTCCCACCACCCCCACCCCCCAGCACTGTGGGGCACCTGCCAGCAGGCCCCCACCCATGTCCAACTCATGTCACCCACCACCCCCAAACCCCAGCCACCAGGGTCACCCTCCACCAGGGCCCCACTCATGTCTCCCACCACCCCCACCCCCCAGCACTGTGGGGCACCTGCCAGCAGCCCCCCACCCATGTCCAACTCATGTCTCCCACCACCCCCAAACCCCAGCCACCAGGGTCACCCTCCACCAGGGCCCCACTCATGTCTCCCACCACCCCCACCCCCCAGCACTGTGGGGCACCTGCCAGCAGGCCCCCACCCATGTCCAACTCATGTCTCCCACCACCCCCAAACCCCAGCCACCAGGGTCACCCTCCACCAGGGCCCCACTCATGTCTCCCACCACCCCCACCCCCCAGCACTGTGGGGCACCTGCCAGCAGGCCCCCACCCATGTCCAACTCATGTCTCCCACCACCCCCAAACCCCAGCCACCAGGGTCACCCTCCACCAGGGCCCCACTCATGTCTCCCACCACCCCCACCCCCCAGCACTGTGGGGCACCTGCCAGCAGGCCCCCACCCATGTCCAACTCATGTCTCCCACCACCCCCAAACCCCAGCCACCAGGGTCACCCTCCACCAGGGCCCCACTCATGTCTCCCACCACCCCCACCCCCCAGCACTGTGGGGCACCTGCCAGCAGGCCCCCACCCATGTCCAACTCATGTCTCTCACCACCCCCACCCCCCAGCACTGTGGGGCACCTGCCAGCAGGCCCCCACCCATGTCCAATCCATGCCCCCCTGCACCTGGGTCCCAACATTCCCCAATCATGTCCGTAATGCCCATCCTCCCCTGCCAAAAGGCCCAACAAACTATCACACCCACCCACATATCAAAGGCAATTACATGTTACACCCCCAATGTAAACAATGCAATTTAACACATGTCTGTCACACACAATGGCTGCAAGTGAATGACAAAACACCCAACATGACATGCCTGAAAGCAATGAGATGATACGACACATTGAAGATTAAAAAAATAATATGTATTGAACAGCAAATAAGAAAAAACACAAAGCAAATCAAACAAAACAAGATGAATGTCCATGAAAAAATTATGAAAAAATAAAATAAGCCAATCAAGAAGATAATCCTGGGTCCATGAGCCCTACCAAATTAAACCTAACTGACTACTAACTAAAAAGGGAACTATATACAAAAAAGTGGTGCATTGTCCAATCGCAACCCAAAAAAAATTCAAAAAAACAAAGGAAACCTAACCCTAACTATACAACTATATACAAAGGCAGCGGGCTATTTGGACGGCTCACTGGTTGTTGTCATGGGCCAGGGCATCCTCGAACTCCTGCTCAATGGCTTGGAGGCGGGCATGTTCCCTGGCCCCGAGGTCCCGCAGGGATAACGCAGTGTCAAGCTCAAACTCCCTGCGAAGACCCTCGAGGCACTCAGCCCGCCTCAGCGCCCTCCGCATGGAGTCCTCCGCCCTGACCATCGTGAGCCGTTCCTCCTCTGCCCGCTGCCGCTCCGCACCTATCCGCTGGCACAACCTCTCCCACACGGAAGCCACTCCCATTCCAGGGTTCTCCTGCCCTCCGGCCGATGCCTGCACCCCTGATGTTGATGGCCCCGAGCCATGATGCCTCCCACGTTGAGCCTGCTGCTGCCTCCGACGCAACTGCCTGTGCCAGCACGACGGCATCCAGGCTGATGGAAACCACCGACGCCGTCGTGCACGTGCCCTGCCCGATGATGCCGTCACATCCGCCATCTGCTGGGGTCCAGTTGCTCTGGTGTCCACCCCTGCTGGATCTCTGACTCCCGACTGTGGCAGGGATGGGATCCCCACCGAGCTGGCTGCATTGGTCGGGGCAGGTCCACAGGGGGCCCTGGTGGCATCTGGGCTGGAAGACGGCAAGGAGAACGACTGGTGGATAGCCTGCACAGAGGAGGAGAGGGCCGCCACATTGGCCAACACATGCAGGAAACCCCCGAACATGGCCGATCCCAATTGGGCCACGTCGGCACGGTGCACTTCGTGATGACGTGCGTGCTCCTCCCGGGAAGCACGCACGGCATCACGAATCGCAGCCGTGCGCAACGCGACCCCAATCAGGACCTTCTCCGCACGGCCAGGGGTTCCCACGTCCGCAGGTGGAGGGGAGTCAGGTGACATGGACATCCCCTCTACCTGCGGACAGGCCTGGGACGGGGCATCCCTGCTGGTGCATGGTGGTGCACTCACAGGGTCAGGGACAGCGACATGCACAGGCCCCTCCACGGTGACCTGTGCTGCCTCCTGCCCCTGGCCCTGGACTGCACCACTTGCACCAGCAGGGATGCCCCCACCAGGCCCCATGTGTGCCCCAGTGGCGGCCTCCTCCTCCTCTGTGCAAACCACCAACCTGGATGGCTCCTCACCGTCTCCCACCGTAGCAGGCCCCTGTGGGGGCTCACCCACCCCTTCCGCTGCAGCCGTGGAGGCATCCCCGCCGCCTTGCTCCACAGCGCCGTCTCCGCCCTCTTCTTCACTAGCCGCTGCGTAGAGGGAGACAAAGAACACAAGCATCAGGGCACTGTACAATGGTCCCCTAGACAGGAAGCAATAGCAGATGAGCACCACTGTCAAAGTACACTTCCATCATGTCCCTCCACAACACATGGGCCAGTCCAGGCAAAACACACACAGTAACAGGCATGGTGCATGCCATGGACATTTCCATGCATGTCCAATGGACTCTTGAAACATTCAATGATATGTAATTCACATGCATCATGGCTCATGCCCATCACATGCACACACATCACCTCAGTCACATCCATCTGGCCCCAAACACACCAAACACAGCGGATACAAGGGTAATTTTGCTGCTTTACTGAATCTCTGCATTGTCACACACATGTGTCATGCATCCATGGCATGCACAAGTCACAGACACGCAGGTCAGGCACACAGACATGGCTACCATATATGTACCTGGCATCAGCACCCATCCCTCACCCCCACCCATGTTCAGGTACAGAGACTGGCATGCTCTCATGTTCATAATCTGATTAGGGCTCCCCATGCGGCATTTCAACACATGCAACAACCATGTGCATCACACATCACTGGTCGCACATGCATTACCATGATGTCCCTGCACACATACATGCATACATGGGCTATGGCACACATACAGGCAAGTATCATAGAACCAGCACACCGCAACATGCCCTGTCTCACACAGTAATGCATGGACACTTACCGCTCAACTCCAGACGGGCCTCCCTCTCAAGGATCTGGGCGTGGAGCGCTGGGCGTACGCGTTCCAGGACCCTCATCTGGATGGTACTCATGCGGCCCCGGCCCCCCTCCACGAGGCGCCGGGCCTTCACAAGGGTCCTGGACCTCAAGTCCTCCCAGCGCTTCTTGATCTTCAGGACGTCGCGGGTTGCCACCCCCTCCGCGTTGATGGCAACCACACAGTCGGCCCAGATCCTCTGCCGTCCTTCCTTGCTGGCGCGGGACGATCCAAAGAGGGCATCATACTGCCCCAGGACATGCTCCACCAGGACACCAACTTCGGTGACAGTGAAGCTGGTGCCCCTCTGCCCCTCTGGCCTGGGGTTGCCACTGGTGCCAGATGTGGAAGTGCCCGACATGGCAACCCCAGAGGCAGGTGTGGGTGGGCAACTGGGTCCTGGGGCTGGGCTGTGGAGCGATGTAATACCAGTCGGGAGTCTTCAGTTCCAGCAGGGGTGGACACAGCAACTGGACCCCTGCAGATGGCTGATGTGCAGGCACCAAATGGCAGGGCACGGTGGCAGCAGGCAGGCAGGCAGGCAGCAGCAGATGGCACGTGGGAGGCTGCTCGGGGCACTGGGGGGCAGTAACTCGGCCTTCTGGGCAGGAGCGCGGGCTTCCGTGTGTTTTCGCGTGGCCAGCTTGATACGGAGTGATTTGGCACGTGAAAATCCTGCACGTCAGCGTGAAATCCGAGGAAAGGCCCTTAGCGCGTAAGCGCGTCAGCACGCATACGCGATTCTATTGGACCAGAGTCCCTCAGCGCGTAAGCGCGTCTGTGACGTGACCCGCACGGGTGTTCCCCACTCAGGACGTGATGACGGGGCACACGTGGAGATACTGCACGTCAGAGTGTCATCGCGTGTAATTGGACAAAAGTGCGCGTACACGCGATTGGCCTATGTACGTGTATTTCATGGGTGCGCGGCCACTTACACACGCAAGTACGTCTGCGAACCTGTATCCCGTGGTGCGTGTGAATTTCCACACGCTATTGGACTGGGAACAGGATTCCAGGGCTGCGCGGGTCACACGCTGTATCCCGTGGTGCGTGTGAATTTCCACACGCTATTGGACTGGGAACAGGATTCCAGGGCTGCGCGGGTCACACGCTGTATCCCGTGGTGCGTGTGAATTTCCACACGCTATTGGACTGGGAACTGGATTCCAGGGCTGCGCGGGTCACACGCTGTATCCCGTGGTGCGTGTGAATTTCCACACGCTATTGGACTGGCAACAGGATTCCAGGGCTGCGCGGGTCACACGCTGTATCCCGTGGTGCGTGTGAATTTCCACACGCTATTGGACTGGGAACTGGATTCCAGGGCTGCGCGGGTCACACGCTCGCCTAGAACACGCGCTAAGCATAAATTGCGGACTTTAACAATAACAAGCTCAGACGCCAGGATGAACATACCGTTCCTAGCAGCAGTGGCAGTGGGCTACCAAAGGAGGAGGAGGAGGATAGTCAGGGCCAGAATATTCACACCCAGAACCAGCCTTTTCGGGATGCCTGATGACCAGGTGTATGGGAGGTACAGGTTTCCACCACACATCATACTGGACCTGGTGACTGAGTGGGAGGATGACCTCACATCACCCACCCTGTGCTCCCAAGCACTCAGCCCCCTGGAGAAGGTCGTCAATGTACTGCACTTCTTAGCCACTGGATCATTTCAGCGGACAAGTGCCATAGTGGGTGGGGTGTCACAGGCCACCCAGTCACGCTGCCTACACCAGGTCTTGAACATCATGACTGCACGCCCATCAGTCCGCAGGCACATATACCTGCCCAGAACACCTGCAGAAAGGCATGCTGCCGCCCTGGATTTTTACGCAGTGGCACGATTCCCCAAAGTGCTAGGTGCCATCGACTGCACCCATGTGGCTCTACGTCCCCCCAGGGCATCTGAGCACATCTATAGGAACCGCAAGCACTGGCATTCCATCAACGTGCAGGTAGCATGTAATGCCAAGGGAATCATCACCTCAGTATATGCCAACTATCCCGGCTCCACCCACGACAGCTTCATTTACCGAATGTCCACCCTAAGCCGGGACCTAGAAGCTGGGCGGCATGGCGATACATGGCTGCTTGGTGAGTATGTATGCCACTGCACATGCATGCATGTTGGATACTGAGCAAGGTCACAACCTCACCAATGATACCAATCCCCACCTCCACAGGGGACAGTGCCTACCCTCTCAGCCCCCACATGATGACGCCAATTCGGAACCCCACCACGCCACCCCAGGTAAGATTTAACACAGCCCACATTACAACCAGGGGCATAGTGGAGCGCACATTCGGAGTGCTGAAGTCACGCTTTCGCTCCCTTGACCGTTCTGGCGGGCAGCTGTTATACGCTCCCCCAGTAGTGTGCAGGATCATAGTGGCAGCATGTGTCCTGCACAACGTTGCAACACGCCGGGGCCTGGCCGTGGACATGGTGGTGGCCCCACATCCCCAACCACATGCACAGCCGCTGCGCATGGGAGGGGAAAGGGCACGGGGGGAGGCAGCCCGTACACAGCTAGTGGCTAATTACTTCACATAGAAATCACACCCCTGTGGAGTGCACACTGCCCTGGCACATTCCATCTGACAATCAATGATGACTCAACCTGACACTGATCCTGAATGTGTGGAGAATGAACCGGGAATTCCATGTCAGCCTGAGATTGCTCACCTGGAAGTGTCACAATGTGTGCATCCCTACCCACACAGACACCACCAATGCAGTTTTGTGAAGTTACACATTGAAGCAGCTAAAATGAATACCCACTTGCAAAATGCAACAAGAGGACAGTGCCATGTCAGCCAACCCAACCCCAGCACTGCCACACGACACACCGTGCCATGTCATGCTAATTGCAGGTAAACAAAGTAATCCCCACAACATGACATCACTCTCACTATGTACAGTGGCACTATTAGAAACCTGCAACACCTGAAATGCTCACAGCAATGCCGGACCAACAACATACTTGAGCACGTAGTACCATTAACATGACATCAAAAATGTAACATATTAGTAGTCTCACCACCTGGAAATGCCTGCACTCCCACCACTACCAACTGTGCAGTGTTGGCGCCATGTAGAGTTGTAGGTGCACTGCTGCCAACATGGTCCCCATCGCCAGACTAGAGGTCCTTGTGTGGACTTGAGGAAGGGACCTGCAAATTGGGAGGTAGACACAGAAGAAGAGTTACACATCAATGCAACATGCAGTGTACAACACAACAGCAATATGCACTAGGAATGTATACACAGTATTGACTACAGACTGGCCACACAGGTCATGGGAGTCCAACATCACTGTGTAATTCACTGTCACTTGGGCACACCCTTTGCAAGCCCATGGAAACGGGAAGCAGGAGGGGTGTGTGTGACTCAAACCCAAGCATCTGAACCAAATACATTACAAGCCTGCATGTGCCCAGCCACAATGCAGCGTATGCCCACAGGAACCACGGAAGCCAACAGATCGGAGCCAACAGATCGGAGCCAACAGATCGGAGCCAACAGATCGGAGCCAACAGATCGGAGCCAACAGATCGGAGCCAACAGATCGGAGCCAACAGATCGGAGCCAACAGATCGGAGCCAACAGATCGGAGCCAACAGATCCTCCCAAAAAAATTGGGAATAAAAGAAATCAAAATAAAAATAAAAATAAGAAAAAATCAAAAATGGCCATTGATGGGCCCGGGGGGGTTGGGGAGGCCACCCAGGAGGTCCGAGGACAGGATGCACACCAGAACCCACCTGCGTGGATCCTGGGAAAATAAAACACCTCCATGGGCTCATGGCCCACACGGCTACCCTATTGTGGGAGTGTCACTGCTGTCGCTATTATCACCCTGTGCAGCTGCATCCGGAGGTGGTTGCACTATGGGAGGCAGCCCACGCAAGGCCCTAGTCTGCTCCTCCATGGCTGCAAGCATGCGGGTGTGGTAGGTCTGGTTCTGGAGGATGAGTGTGCGGAGGTCCCCATGCAACAACTCACGGGATGCCCGGACCTCCGCCCTCGTTGCCTGCATCTCAGCTGAGAGCGTACGGTGAGACGCTCCAGCTGCTGTTCTGTCCTTTGGTGTGTTGAAGCCTCAAGCTCAACAAGAGTCGTCCTGAGGTGTAGGAGCTCCTGCCTCAGGGCTTCCCTGTGGCCCTGGGACTCAATGGAGATGGCCTCCTGCAGAGTCGCCAGTGCCGCCCGCCTGTCCCTGTTGGACCCCAACATGTCCTCCCTGTGTGACTGGCAGATGGAGTCAGTTGCCTGCTCTAGTCGCTCCATCAGCCTTTCTGGGGGGACAATGGAAGTGGCCACCCTATCCATGGCCTGAGCCATCATCTCGGATGATGCAGCCTGTTGGGTAGCCATACCGTAAATGGATTGCTCCCATGCGGTATTGCCAGGTGGCGTACGGCCACCACGTCGGCGGGCACCACACCTGTCTGGGGCAAGGCGAACTGCGCCTTGCTGTGCCGGCACTGCCTGAGGCTGCAGGACTGCATTCCCCCTCTGATCTGCTGGCCCAGGAACAGGATCAGATGTCGCGGAGTGTGACCCTGCATCCGTAACCACCAAAGGCGTAGCTGCCAACACTGACATCCCCATGGAGGGTACTGACCCTGGTGCAGGTGGGTGATACAGAACAGAATCCCTCCCTGGAACACTCACCAGCGACGGCACGTAGGTCTCATCCGAATCAACACCTGAGTACAGCTCGGGGGAGGTGCAGCCAGAGACACCCCTTGAGAGCACGACCTGCAGCACTTGTGGGTTCTCCCCCACCACCACACCACGTCCCTCACTGGTGGTTGGTCGGCCCTGGGACACCTCCTGGGTCTGCACCATCTCCACAACCTCAGCAGTATCAGGTGCGTCTTCCCCTGCAAAGACATGAAAACAAAGTAATGGAAACAGGCATTAGCACCATGGCACACATTGAGGGCTGAGAAGCAAGAGAACCAGTACTTGATTGACATGTCCCACATGACTAGAACCCTCCCATGCATGCACCCTCACTGCGTATGAAGTGCAGGCAAACGGCACACACTGATGACACCAAGATGGAAGATGAACAAATTTTCTGCATGCTGCCTGGCAGTGGCATCACACATTGGCCTGTGATTGGCAGGTGAAACACACATGCCATCACACAGATGGCATGTACCATTGCTATTGAGTGAAGATGGAGAGGAGGGCAGCACCTATTCATTCAGTCCAGTTCCCGCATGTAATAGCTTTTCTGATTCTAACAGGTCAGATTTTTCACCTGGAGCTGCCAGTCTGTAATGGTCAAATTGCACAGGGACATGTGTGTACAAATGATATCCAGGTAACAAAGTCACTCCCCTTTACCATACCCATGTCAGACATGTGACTAGTGGACAGCGACATGCCTAGTGAAAGTGGTGGAATGCAAACAAACTGACTGAATGAACAGTGAAAAATAAGCAAATCTGTTGTGTCAAGGTGACACTTCAAGGGCAACTGGCGTGCAGTTGTGCTAGATGTCTACTGTTGGCAGAAGGGATACTGCTATGGCCAAATGCAGCTGCGCAGGAAGTATTGCATGAAGCACATGGCTGACCCATACGACTGAGGCGCACACACTCTCTCCTGGCACCCAAACAGAAGCCCTCACACACACACCATGCACATGTATGACACACACATGCATGTGCACTCACCGGACAATGCCTCGTAATCAGCCAGATCTCCCACGCCTTGGATCTGTTCCTCCGTGACGTAGGTCCCAGCGACTGACTCATGTGGAGTGAGTTCCATGTCTACTACTGGAGACCCACCTCCAGTCACTAGAGTTGCGGCATGACTTGAGGCCAGCTTACTCTTTGCCCTGCGCTTTAGGTCATTCCAGCGCTTATAGCAATCATTGGCTGTGCGCCTCACGATTCCAAGGGCACTTACGATGTCCGCAACGGTCTGCCAGTGTGCCTGGCGTTGTGCAGGTGTGGTCTTGGATCCTGCAACAATGACCATCTCGTTGTCATGTCCGGACACATACTCGACAAGTGCATTCAGTTCGTCATCCGTGAAGCTGGGCTTCCTGGACGGGCCGGACTGTGTAGCCGTGTCTGGGGCATCAGCCTGTGCCGGACGAGCACTCTTCCTCTTCCGCTTGGAAGGTGGTGGTGATCCTGAGTGTCCTGCGCCGCTCTGGACACTAGGGGCAGGAGCCCTGGTGGACTCTGTATCAGGAGTGTGGGATTGCACACTCAGCATGGGAGTTGGTGCAGGCATTGGCTCGAGTGTGATGGTGTCAGGGGGAATCTCAGCAGCATGGACTAGGACCGACACTGTCCTGGCTGGGTGTGTGAGGGCTGGGGTGGATGGAGCCGCAGCTGCCCCTGCAGCCACTCCGCCCTGCCTCCTTGGTGCAGTAGATGACCTTGCTGCCCCAGATCCACGTGGCATGATGGCATCAACGTGCACCAGCGCACGTGTCGTAGCCCTGCTGACCTGGAAGTCAGCCATGGAGTCAGCCAGGTCTGGTGCCACAATGGGCTGGTCCAACAAGGGCTGAGCATGGATGGTGTCAGCCACTTCAGCCTCAACGGGAGGGGGGGAGGGGGGGGAGGGGGGGGGGATGATGGGTGCCCTTGACTGGTCCTCCACACATGGGGGGACAGGCTCACCCTGCAAGTTACGACCACGTCCCCTACCGGATCCACCACGGCCACCACTTGTGGCTCTTCCACCTTTGCCACCCTTACGGAATCCTCGCCTCCCAGCCATGGCACTGATATTAATGTGCGTATGGGAGTGGCTGTAAACAATTGTCCTGGGCAATTGGGGGTCAAAGGGGTTGGGTACCAGATGGTAATTGTACCCTAGTGCTCTAGCACGGCTGATTGTAACCCCTGGGGAAAGATGACGGGTCACGCAACGCACAGGAGGCCCAAAAAAGGGAGATGACGTGCACACAACCCCTCCTAGACCACGTGTGCAGAAAGAAAAACCTGCACTACGCTGTGGCACCCAGTAACACAAGAATGAACGTATGCGTGTCACACGCAGCCTAGAATGACCTCTGAAGGGGTAGGCAACACACGGGGCAAGCACAGAAGTTGGATACGTGCGTGACTCACCGTCTGCCAGGTAAAAGAGCGTGAAGAATGAGCGCGTTTGGCTGGCTAAACCCCCGCCAAAAGAAGATGTGTACGCTGTCTGAGAAGACAGGACAACAGTAGAAGGGGACACTGTTTGAGGGAACAGGCCCAGGTAAACCAGTAAAAGAGAAAAAAGAGAAAAAGCTGTCAGAGGTAACAGGGAATACGAACTGGAAACGCCGTGAAGTAAATCGCGTGTGAAACGACAAGAAGTACAGATTTCACCCACTCGCTCTCCACGAAAAGCACGTACAAGGAAATGGTGTTCTACATGTACCTTATATACAGGCCCACACGTACAGCGTCACTTACGCGGCGTGTACGTTCACCAATCACACGCTTTGTCACTCCTGCGTGTAGATCCATTTTCACCAATCACACGCTTTGTCACTTCTACGTGTACATCCATTTTCACCAATCACACGCTTTGACACTGGGACGTGTCACGCAACAATTTCCTGCACGTGCAGGTGACTATAGGCGCGCATATGCTGTTGACGGGTTTACGCGCTAAGGGCCTTTGCTGACGTGTGGGATTTCACTACCTATCAGGCTGTCCACACGTTCACACACGAGAGACCACGCTCCTGGCCAGGAGGCGAAATTACTGCCCCCCAGAGCCCTGAGCACGCTCCCACCTGCCATCTGCTGCTGCCTGACTGCCTGCTGGCCACGTGCCCCACAGTGCTGGTGGGTGGGGGTGTTGGGAGACATGGGTGGGGGCCTGGTGGAGGGTGCCCCTGCACTGGTGGGGGTGGTGGGAGACATGGGTGGGGGCTTGGTGGAGAGTGCCCCTGGTGGCGGGGGGTGGTGGGAGACATGGGTGGGGGCCTGGTGGAGGCTGCCCCTGGTGGCGGGAGGGTGGGGGTGGTGGGAGACATGAGTGGGGGCCTGGTGGAGGCTGCCCCTGCACTGCTGGGGGGGTGGGGGTGCAGGGGGACATGAGCAGGTGTGCAGGGTAGTCCCCTGTTTTGTAGACTGCCTGCAGGGGCCGTGGAGGGTGTACAGGGAACACCTGTGAGGACCCACCCAGCCTAATCGCGTGTGATGATTCCCACGCACCCCTGTAATACACGTACCCTGGCTAATCGCGTGTATAACTTCCCGCGTACCCCTGTAATACACGTACCCTGGCTAATCGCGTGTTAAACTTCCCGCGTACCCCTGTAATACACGTACCCTGGCTAATTGCGTGTTGAACTTCCCGCGTACCCCTGTAATACACTTACCCTGGCTAATCGCGTGTTAAACTTCCCGCGTACCCCTGTAATACACGTACCCTGGCTAATCGCGTGTTAAACTTCCCGCGTACCCCTGTAATACACGTACCCTGGCCAATCGCGTGTTGAACTTCCCGCGTACCCCTGTAATACACGTACCCTGGCCAATCGCGTTTTAAACTTCCCGCGTACCCCTGTAATACACGTACCCTGGCTAATCGCCTGTTAAACTTCCCGCGTACCCCTGTAATACACGTACCCTGGCCAATCGCGTGTTGAACTTCCCGCGTACCCATGTAATACACGTACCCTGGCTAATCGCGTGTATGACTTCACGCGTACCCCTGTAATACACGTACCCTGGCTAATTGCGTGTTGAACTTCCCGCGTACCCCTGTAATACACTTACCCTGGCTAATCGCGTGTTAAACTTCCCGCGTACCCCTGTAATACACGTACCCTGGCTAATCGCGTGTTAAACTTCCCGCGTACCCCTGTAATACACGTACCCTGGCCAATCGCGTGTTGAACTTCCCGCGTACCCATGTAATACACGTACCCTGGCTAATCGCGTGTATGACTTCACGCGTACCCCTGTAATACACGTACCCTGGCTAATTGCGTGTTGAACTTCCCGCGTACCCCTGTAATACACTTACCCTGGCTAATCGCGTGTTAAACTTCCCGCGTACCCCTGTAATACACGTACCCTGGCTAATCGCGTGTTAAACTTCCCGCGTACCCCTGTAATACACGTACCCTGGCCAATCGCGTGTTGAACTTCCCGCGTACCCCTGTAATACACGTACCCTGGCCAATCGCGTTTTAAACTTCCCGCGTACCCCTGTAATACACGTACCCTGGCTAATCGCCTGTTAAACTTCCCGCGTACCCCTGTAATACACGTACCCTGGCCAATCGCGTGTTGAACTTCCCGCGTACCCCTGTAATACACGTACCCTGGCCAATCGCGTTTTAAACTTCCCGCGTACCCCTGTAATACACGTACCCTGGCTAATCGCCTGTTAAACTTCCCGCGTACCCCTGTAATACACGTACCCTGGCCAATCGCGTGTTGAACTTCCCGCGTACCCATGTAATACACGTACCCTGGCTAATCGCGTGTATGACTTCACGCGTACCCCTGTAATACACGTACCCTGGCTAATTGCGTGTTGAACTTCCCGCGTACCCCTGTAATACACTTACCCTGGCTAATCGCGTGTTAAACTTCCCGCGTACCCCTGTAATACACGTACCCTGGCTAATCGCGTGTTAAACTTCCCGCGTACCCCTGTAATACACGTACCTTGGCCAATCGCGTGTTGAACTTCCCGCGTACCCATGTAATACACGTACCCTGGCTAATCGCGTGTATGACTTCACGCGTACCCCTGTAATACACGTACCCTGGCTAATTGCGTGTTGAACTTCCCGCGTACCCCTGTAATACACTTACCCTGGCTAATCGCGTGTTAAACTTCCCGCGTACCCCTGTAATACACGTACCCTGGCTAATCGCGTGTTAAACTTCCCGCGTACCCCTGTAATACACGTACCCTGGCCAATCGCGTGTTGAACTTCCCGCGTACCCCTGTAATACACGTACCCTGGCCAATCGCGTTTTAAACTTCCCGCGTACCCCTGTAATACACGTACCCTGGCTAATCGCCTGTTAAACTTCCCGCGTACCCCTGTAATACACGTACCCTGGCTAATCGCGTGTATGACTTCACGTGTACCCCTGATATGCACGTTACCCGCTTTGCGTTCCTTGTTTGGCTGCCCTGTAAACTGGTCCAGAGTTAGCGCAGCCCTTTGCGATGATTTAGCGATTTTGCTGGCTTTTCCTTGCGAGAGGGCGTTCTTGGGGGCGTTACTGGCGCTGCTGCAGGGTCGCTGCGATACTCTGCGCCACGGCTGGTTTGGGAGCATGTAATCCATGAATACGCTGTGCGCGGAAATCGGTTTTATCGCACGTGCCTGGCGCAGTCAATCGCACGCGGACACTCTGCGCCAGCCGATTGCGACACTTTTCTGCGAAATTCTATGAATTACCCTGATAGTGTTTATGGAATAAGACAACACTTGTACTACTGTGCCGGAATGGTGAAATTCACTATAAACTCACAGGAAGATCCACAAGAATTTCTAATGTACTGACTACAAGTACTGGAAAACAAAAACATACCTATAAATGAAATCTTCCAGATTTCATACATGTGGAAACATACATGCACTCTCTGCAAAAATGTGACACAAGAAGAAATCCCCAATGAACGCTTTGTATATATATCAATACCTAATTGTGAATCCATTCCATTTCAGTAACTTGTACAAAATGCAAACCATGGTAGATTATGTTCTACCTGCAATTCAGATAATCGCTCCACGTTAGTAATACAAACAGATAGTAAATACGTAATACTAATGCTTCTACGTTACAATGCAGATGGTACCAAAAACTACTCCAAGCTGACAGGATGAACACATGGTCAAATATTACTTGGTAAGAATACCTTCACAACAATAGGTATAATCTACCACGCAGGAGCCACAACCAATTCAGGGCACTACACTGCATATATAAAAAAGAAATGTGGATGGTTTAATTGTAATGATAGAACCATTACTCTAAAGCAGAGATTACCAGCACATCTTACAAACGCTTATTTAAAGTTCTTAAAACCAATACTTGATAACTAAACTGTACTTAAACCTCAAGTAAACTTGTTGTAAAAAATATAAACTGTTAGAATATTCCAAAAGCTATCTAACTGCCCAAAGATTCTACAACAATTAATCACATAAATGAATACCACTAAATTAGAGCAAAAAATAGACAGTTAGAATACGCCAATTGGTATCTAACTGTCCCAAAATGTAACAGTATCCAAACAGATAAATCAATACCACTAAAATATATAAAAAAATAGACAGTTAGAATATGCCTACTGATATCTAACTGCTCCAAAATTTCATAATATCCAAACAAATATGTTACTGCTCCAATCCAACATGGATTTTTTTTTCTCCCACAGACCCAATGATTTTAGCAACGAACACAGAAACAAAGCAAATTGCACAGTACTCTGGTTTCTAATCTACTAAATATAAGGGTCCAAAAAAAAATATGTTGATTATACAATATAAAATGTCATTACTAAATACTAATACTAACATGCTATTTTCTTTTATCACAGAAATTAACAAGAAATACTTGTACTCCAGTTACTAAACCAAACAGTAAGTATATTATACACTCTATGCCCTGGCCACAACCATCGCAGCATATCACACCCATATTATCTTATAACTTTGTTCCTTATAAATTTGTTTTTGACCCAAAGTTATAAGCAACTATAAATGTGATATGCTGCGGTGGTTGTGGCCAGGGCATAGAGTGTTGGGTGCATGACCAAATGGCCATGCACCCAACACTCTATGCCCTGGCCACAACCACAGCAGCATATCACACCCATAGAGTAAAACATTTCAACTATGGCCTATGAAAACTTTTAATGTCCGCGGACATTACCAGTGTTCTTAGAACACTTTCAATTTGCCAGCGAAAAATACGGACAGCGTCTTCGGAACACACCCTACGAACATTTCAGGACACCGCGAGAGTTCTTAGAACACTTTCAACTCGACAACGAACAATACGGACAGCGTCTTCAGGACACCCCCTACAAACATTTCAGGACAACGCGAGAGTTCTTAGAACACTTTCAACTTGACAACTAACAATACGGACAGCGTCATCAGAACACCCCCATTTTGTTTATTTGCGAACATTTCATGACACCCCGAGTGTTCTTAGAACACATTCAACTTGCCACAGAACAATGCGGACAGCGTCCCCAGAACACCCCCATTTTGTTTATTTGCAAACATTTAAGGACACCCCGAGTGTTCTTAGAACACATTCAACTTGCCACAGAACAATACGGACAGCGTCCCCAGAACACCCCCATTTTGGGTTTTTTGCGAACATTTCTGGACACCGCAAGTGTTCTTAGAACAGTTTCAGCTTGCTTGCGAACAAAACGGACACATATTGAGTCCTCAGAACACCCCCATTCAGTTTATTTAGAACATTTCAGAACACCTGTGATGTCTGCAGAAAAAATCGAACACAAAAAGAACGTCTACCACATAAGAAAGCACAACATTTAACCTATCTCATACCCTCCCATCCTCCCCAAACACTTCTATACACCAACAAACTCTACTAAATACACATTTTGAACAAACTTTCACTGCGCTGTCCGCGGACGTCCGTGAATCCAAAATCTGACGCGCTTCACACTTAACACCGTCCAATCAGCGAACATGCCATATGTCCGCAGACATGATGTAAGCCACTCAGCCAATCAGGACACTGTCCGCGGAGCGAACAGGAAAGTGTGTCCGCGGACCGAACACAGATATCACACATTTTTTTTACCTACTTTTTGGTCATTTTAAAAAAAAACTACAGTCTATGGAAAAAAAAGAAATTTTGGGACCCCCCCTATAACTTTTACCAACCTGGACGAATCCTCACCAAACTTTGCAAAAATAATTAGAGTGGGCCATATACTTTTTTTGCAAAGTTTGGTGTGGATTCATCCAGGGGGAGCGAAGTTATAAGCCGCCCAAAAAGTGCTCTTCCTAAGGAAACACCATCTTAACCATAACTCCATGTAATATATATATATATATATATATTGCTATATATGGCAATTGGGTTTGTTTGCTTTTGTTTATATGCTTCTTCATGAAAATATGGTTCTGTGGTCGGGTCTGACTCCATTCACCTGCACAGATGTTTATGGAGTTATTTTTGTTGATATTCAGTTTATTGAGAAGTGTTTTTTGCAATTTAGTAGTTAGTTCTGTTAGTGGTTTCATTCTCTTTAAAATAAAATAAATAACTTCCTTTTCAGAAGGATTGTTCTGTTTATGAGAGCTTTTAGGATTACTTTTCTATGGTAGGTTTTAAAGGTTGTCCATAATTTCTCTCCTGCTTTTATAAGGTTCTGATGTAGTCTGTGGTGGAACATTTTTTGTAAAATATTTTTTTAGCAGTGCACAGTGGTGGCGTGAGTTATGGTTGCTTAGCTTACCATGACTGACGATAACGTCCCTTTAACAATGTTTTTTTTCATTGAATTTCATAGATTTTTATTAGTGCAACTTAACCATAACTTCTCTTTAACAAAAAATGTTCATTGAATTTCATAGGTTTTTATTAATGCAACTTAAACATAATGTTCATTTAACAATGTTTTTTTCATTGAATTTCATTGGTTTTTATTAGTGTAACTTAACCATAACGTCCCCTTAACAAAGATTTTTCAGTGAATTGCATGGGTTTTTACCAGTGCATGCTATTTTGCTACAACTTAATAATATCATACTTACCCATTATAGCAATATTTTTGGCCAATTTACAAAGTGTCACCTTAAAATTCTGCCATTTTCCACCTTTTAGCATCATTTTTAACTGTTCAATACACTTTTCACAACTGATTTTGCATCCGTAGACATGTACGAACATCTGACTTCATTGTGGACCTTCCGGACAGTGCCACATGACCATGCACTGGCAGGCAGCATGATGACTTGTCTGAGAACCTGTCTGCACTTTGCAATAAGATCTGTGCTTCGTTGACAGTTTGGAACTGCATTTTCTACTGATCTTGGAACTTTCAACTTCAAATTTTCCCTTGCACAGCTCCTACACCTATTCCTACTTATTATCCATTACTAATCTAGTACACAGTAGATACTTGAAAACATTTAACAAAAACTGCTATTTATCTGGCATCAGCTAATTCCATCACTCCTCCCCAAGAGCCATCACCACCACCAGCTGGAGGACCTTCAAAGCAAAAAAAGTGCAGTACTTCCTAGACAATGAAGAGGAGCAAGAAGATGAGGTAGAGGAAGTTCCTACCTCTAGCACCCAGAGAGAATCATGTGTGTGCCAGTTCTTTACCACTGTTGGGAATGTACCAAAGGCTAAAGCTACCAAAGTAAAATGCACTGAGTGCAACTTTGTATTCAGTCACAGACTCCCCAGACAGTAATCCTACGGGACCACCTCCATGTGCTACCACAGCAAATTCAATGACCGCAATGCTCTCAGAAAGGTTGTTCCTTTCTTAGCAAGTAGGAGGCTGTCATCCTCCACCTCATCTTCCTCAACCAATACTGTAACTCCATAGCCTACTTCTGTGGGACACAAAATCCCACCAGTTACCTTGCAAGAAACAAAAGAAGCTCTTGATCAATTTTTTTCAAAGACAACAGTCCTCTGTGCATACTACAACAGAACATTCTGCTGAGGGAAGTACTTTCAAAGTGTTTTTGAAGCTGTAATCAAGCTGTACTCAAGGAGCATGAGAAACACTGCCCTCTACCTTAGAAATAACACACGTGCAACATGTTCCCCTGTCTACCTTTCCCTCCATATTTGTGTTTGGTGCATCTTCCCTCATTTCCCTCCCCACCTTTCATTCTAAGCTCTCCTGCCAAAAAAGAAATACACCCGAAAACAACAAAAGAAATGTTCCTTTATGAACCACCATTCACAGTTAAAAAAGAACTGAAAAAAACGTATAGACTCCATCTACTTTATATTTCTCAGTAAAGTACATAGGGCCTCATTACGACCCAGGCGCTAATGGGTTAACGGCGCCGTAAAAGGCTGCGGCGCTGTTAACCTATTAGCGCCTAATTACGAGGTCCCTTTGTGGGACCCAACCTTAACGGCTGGTTTTACCTTTTGCGGCACCGTACTTAGCGCCTTCCCCATTCCCTTTGAGCCCTATGGGGCAAAAATGTGAATGGGGAAGGGCCCATGGGGAATTACCGCCCCGCCAACCTTGGAATGGGGCGGTAATTCTGCCATTCACCATGGCGGACACCGGCATGGTTTAGCGCCGGGGTCGTAATGAGGCCCTTAGATTCAATAAGATTTTCCAACATTTCCATTTGCATTTTGTGTTATGCTAATGGAAATATTGTGGCATTCATCCCCCGTTCCAGGGACCGGAACGGTGGATACCGGCCCAGCAGTCCAAGTTATCAGCACAAGTGAAGTGAGGGTTTATAAGAGGTCTCCAGACCATTATCCCCCCATTTCAGCCCCTGTAATGAGGGATGAAGGCCATTAGCACCCTAGGTTCCCAAAGCAGGAACCCAGTGTGCTAAAAAAGGATTTTTCTTCCTACATCTGGACGCCTCCGGCATGACCAGTAGCCAGATTGTCTGGATCATGACCTTATTCCATGACCCAGACAATCTGGCCACTGCCCATGGCTACCGGCTATACCTCAGTCACCAAAAAGGCATATCACTATTTGTTGTACGTACATCATGACACTTGTTCAAAAATAAAACACGGGCACATTTGCAAAACCATGCTTTCAGATCCTTGCCAATGCTCCTTGCACAAGTTTTCTGAAAATCTACCCATGTTTTATTTTTTCAAAAGTGTCAAATGTATGCACATGCAATAGTCATATTACCTAGCCCCCACTTGACAAAATCCATTCAGACTTTATGGAAACATGTATATCTAGATCTAAAACCTTTTTGCACACTTTTGTGTAGATTCATCATATTGCACCACATTTATAAGCCTTTACAATATTTTGGGACCCCCCTCTAATTTTGCCCCCCTTGACAAAATCCCATCAAACATTGCAAAATGGTTAGGTTATATGACTATTCTATGTGCATACATTTGACACATTTTAAAACATTTAGGGGCCGATTCATGGAACAAACGTGTGCCGAAAATCTTGGCGCAAGCTGGAGCAAGCGTTAAAAAACAGGCATGGAAGTCCCTGCGCGTGTTTCCCTCGCGATGTGCGCCAAACCCATGCGTGGCACACACAGGCGCACACGTCATTGCAACATCCCGAACACCATGCGCAACGCCCACAGGGAAAGCGCACAATGTCGGCGCACACACCAAAAAGGGGGCGGGACACAGGGCGTAACACGCGGAATGGGGAACAACACGTGAAAAAGAAGGCGTAACTATGGAAGTACTGCAGGGAAATACACGGAACGCCCACACGCACGTGAGCAACACATATTCATGGAATCGAATATGGGAAACCCGCGCACGCTAAAAGATGCGCATAGGCATCAACACGTCCGCCACGCACAGGCAGGTGGAAGCGTCCTGCGCACAGTATAAAAGTGCACGCAAACAACAAACACATATATCCAGCTACGATGAATGTCCCATTTGTCGCAGCACTGATCGTGGGACACCGCAGGAGGAGGAGAATAGCCAGGGCCCGCATTTTTTTGCCCGGGACTAGCCTTTTTGGGATGCCTGATAACCAGGTCTATGGCAGGTATAGGTTTCCACCCTGCATCATTCTAGACCTGGTCAGGGAGTGTGAAGATGACCTTACATCACCCACCCTGTGCTCCCAAGCATTGAGCCCCTTGGAGAAGGAGCTCAATGTCCTGCATTTTTGGGCCACTGGGTCATTTCAGCGGACAACTGCCATAGTGGGGGGGGTCTCCCAGGCCACGCAGTAACGGTGCCTACACCAGGTGTTGGCAGTCATCACTGCGCGCCCCTCAGTCTGCAGGCACATATACATGCCCAGAACACCCGCTGAAAGGGAGGCCGTGGTCCAGGACTTTTACAGGGTGGCACACCTCCCCAAAGTGCTCGGTGCCATAGATTGCACCCATGTGGCCCTATGTCCACCTAGGGCCACTGAGCACATCTATCGAAACCGCAAGCACTGGTATGCCATCAACGTGCAGGTCGTATGCGATGCAAAGGGAATCATCACCTCTGTCTATGCAAACTACCCTGGCTCTACCCATGACAGTTTCATATACAGAATGTCCGCTCTCATCCGGGCCCTGTAAGCTGGGCAGCATGGCGACACATGGCTCCTAGGTGAGTACAAATGCCTGTGCACATGCATGCATGTCACACACAGCCAAATACACAAACCCCAATAATCACAACCATTATCACCTCCCCAGGGGACAGTGCCTACCCTCTGAGCAACCACATGATGACGCCAATCCAGAACCCCACCACACCACCCCAGGTAAGATACAACGCTGCCCATATTGCAACCAGGGCCATAGTGGAGCGCACATTCAGGTCGCTTAAGTCACGTTTCCGCTCCCTTGACTGCTCTGGCACCCAGCTACTATATGCACCCCCAGTAGTGTGCAGGATCATTGTGGCAGCATGTGTCCTGCACAATGTTGCAACACGTCGGGACGTACCGGTGGACATGGTGCTGGCCCCACATCCCCAACCACAGGCACAGGCGCTGCCAATGGGAGGGGAAAGGGCACGTGGCGAGGCAGTCCAGACCCAGCTTGTGGCCAAATTTTTCACCTAAACTCCCACCCCTGCGGAGTGCACACAGGCCTGGCACATACCAGGTGACAATCGATGATGACAAAGAGACAGTCAACTGTCACAACCTTACCACCCTAAGAATGTTGCCACAGAAGTTCTACATTGTGTGCATCCCTAGCTACTTAAACATAACCAATCCTGTGTGACCAAAAGGAACACATGCAAGGTGTGTATCACACCCCCCTGAAAAACAGGCCATCACAATCCCTGGTATGTCACCCAAACCCTCCCAAACCACATCACCCTTGTCTGCCACACCATGACATGGCATGCAATAGCAAAAGGCCAACACATGACCAATAAGATACGAAGTGACATGTCATAAATGAAAACTGTCCCGAGACAATGATGCCTCACATGGAATCAGATGAAATGACTGACCAACATCCTCCCACACATACAAAGTCAGACACAAATGCTTTCCACCAGTCGTAGCATGAACACAACACTGAATGCCTGTTCACATGCACTTTGGGCATGGCAAAATCCAGACTCCCGAACCTGTGTGTGGTGTGTGTCTCCTGCAACACACTGCTCAGCACACAGCACTTGGAGAAGCCTTTGTGTTGCAGATAGACGTTGGGCATCACATGAAAATGACAAATCAAATCAATAACCAAATGATGCATGTACAGGATACCCACATGGTAATAGATCATGTGCTACAGGGACACAGCGGGCCTGAGAAAGCAATCTGTGTGCACCTGTGGCCATGGAAGGGTGGTTGTACATGTGGTGGATCATTGTGCACCTGTGTGTGTCATTAGGGACATGCACTCAACATATGCATGTGAAACCAAGTGACCTTCAGTGTCCTGTACACATCACATGTGAACATTGCCCATGTGAAAACCCCGGCATGTCATACCACACCAATCCCCTGACACCAGAAAAGTAAAGACAACACAGGAACAGGCATTGACCACAACAACACATCATGTACATAGTACCCCACAATTACAATGTCAGAGTGCCCAAAACGCTGTAGCCCAAGCCAACTGTCCAACAACAAAAGGCCCGCCCTCATTTACACATCACCGTGACCTTCTGAACAACTGTGTCTGGGGTATGTAGCCTTCTTCATTCAAGTCTACCTGGCTACTGGATCACCCTAGCCCTTGGTCTCCATGTTCCAGCTTTTGTGTAAATAGGGTCCAGCCCCCTCAGAGGCCACCTTGACTGGTAAAAATACCAAATCACAGAAAACTTCAAGTAGCCAAACCCACAAATCAGGGAAAAAGCCTGTAGGCACCAAAAACCCCCGGAAGTGTCACCAGTAGATGACTTGAAGTAGCAGGAAATGTCAAAGCACATGTACAAGCACAATGATAGAACAACCAAGGTAGCACAGTTGCACAATGGACCAGCAGGATGGGTACCATTTACGGTACATAACATACAATGAGGATGCAACAACTGATGGGTAGTGTCACAGCTCCAGTGTCCAGGTGCAGGAGTGGCACGAACCAACCCCCACTCCGTGGTCTGGGCACCTGCAAGGTCAAACTTACACAGGCCTCTGAGACCCCGGCAGGGAAGGAGAGTCAGGGATATGTTGTTTGGACAGGCATTGGTATTCAGGATAACCGGAAAGAGGGGCAGGAGAGGGGAGGTGGATTTGCAAGGGAAAGTAGGCAAATACAACTATTCACAAAAACACATACTCAATTTGAAAAAACATGTTCATCATGCACATTGTACCAAATGAGTCAATTGTAAGCCAAAGACAGACTTATCTCTGGGGTGAGTGCTGGCCTCCTACCTGCGCACTCTCAGGTCCGGTAACAGGAGCAGTTCAATGCTGCAAAGAGAGTGTGAGTTACTAATCTGAATGTGTGTTCACAACACACACACACAACACCATCCATGCCCCAAAGTAAGTGACTTCTCCAAACAAACACCTCTGTGTGCTGCTTTGTACCCATACGTTAGCTTGGCCCCCTGATGGTTCATACACTGTCAATGCAGTAAGGCAGGTGCATGTGGGCACGCGGGAAATGGAAGACCAATGTGTCAACAATCACACATCATACAATGGTCCCTGGGTGAGCTGCTAGACGCATATAGCAAAGTGCAACTTCAGTACAAGCTGTGTTTTGGTAACCACAGATTTCAATAGGTAGTGCATGTGGCAATTTGCACATGCAAATGACTACCCACAAGTCTGTGCCTCGCTGGGTGTCCCTGTGCGCTGTATCCGTTTCTGGCTAGGAACGCTACTGCCCTAACAACTCTGCTTCAATGGAGCAGGGGGGATGTCAGCTGTACTCTGTGCTTCCCCAACAATGCCTGGCAAAGCTCCCCAGCACTGGTGCTACTTAGCATGTGTGTGCAAGTGGCCTGGTGGAAGGTTGGCTGCAGTGTGGGCACTTGTGCTGCTCACCTTTCCTGGAGCTCCTGGAAACACGTCTGCTTCTGTCGGACGTCTGAGCACAAGCCCTGTGCTTCTGCTTGCGCACACATCCACACGTCTGCACCACCAAACGTGGCCAGTTTTCTGGATTACACGTCCCTGTGTCTGATGGCAATGGTAGTCTGGAGGCTCATCTTTCTGCAGAAAGGGTATAACACACATTAATAAGGCTGGAAAGTTCCCTGTGTGTGTGTCCTCATGCTGGTTGGCACTGGGCCAGGTTACAGACCTACATCCAAACTCCTCCCACCATCAGTGTCACTTTGACAGGCCAAGGGTGCAGGCTACTGTCTACAGCATGAAGTGCATCAAGCACATCTACAGGCAAGAAAATAACATACATCACAATCCACATCAATTAATGGAGATATCAATCACATACTCACCCAAATTGATTACAGACATGGGGTGGATAGAACGCAATCAATCCCCACTAGGGGTGTTAACACTAGTAGTACAGCATCAGACAGGCCACAGTTATGAAGAAAGTCCAAAGACCTTGTGTAAAATCTTGTTACACCGAACCATCCTAGCGAGCCCATGGATAAGGGAAGCAGGAGCGGCTTATGTGAGTCAGGACCCTAAGTTGCAAACACATACAAGAGACAAGCTTGAAGGGCCCAGCTGGAACAGACAATGGATGCTTTCAAAAGCCACAAAGCACCACACCGTCAAATGAATGCACAATAAACAATATTAAACTATATTAACAAATTAAACTAACAATGAATAACCTACATAACCTAATTAAAATAACTATCAAATAGTTAATGTTAACTAACTAAACTGAAAGGAAAAATCAAAAATGGCCACATATGACCCGGGGGGGGGAGGCACCCAGAAGGGGGGAGGTACAGGGTTCACCTCAACACCCACATGCAATGATGTTGAGACAAAAAAAAACTCCATGTGCGCAACGCCTGCACGCCACGACCTGTGTGGGAGATATCTCTTCGTCCGAGTCTGGCTCATCCTGAAAAGGAGGACGTGGCATAGGAGCCTGACCACGCTTAGCCGCAGCTTGCCCCTTGTCGGCAGCAAGTCTGCCGGATGGGTGAGCCTGGTTCTGTGCGGCGATGACACGTAGGTCTGCATGCAGATCCTCTAGTGATACGCTTGCTTCCTCTTGCAAGGTAACACGTGTAACACAGAGTTCTTCCTGCAAGGCCTGGCTGGACAACTGATGCACCTCCCGGCAAGCACGTAGCTCAGCCAAGATGGTACGCTCAAGCTGCGCAAACCTCTCCCACTCCCTCTGGGTCATCATGAGCACACCCAGACTGGATCTGAGGGAAGCATACTCACCCTCCATGGCCTCCATGTGTGCCCCTGCATGAGCAGCAATTGCTTGATGCAGAGACAACATTTCAGCCTGGCGTGCCCTGTCTGAGGCCGCCATGCCTAAGCCTGAGCGAGCGGGCCGTTCGACTGCGCCGCCTGCCGCTGGAGAAGCACCTGCCTAGCAGGGGGGAGCACGGATTGGGCCACACGTTCCATGCTCACAGCGATGTTAGAAAGTGCTGCCCCCTGCCATTATGAATTGCAAGTCATGTCTTGCTCCCGCTCAGTGTACCTCGGTGGCGCGCAGCCACCGCGTTGCTGGGCTTGACACCTGCGGGCTGTCCTCGTTGGGTTGGCACCGCCCGCGGCTGCATGACTATATGCCCCCGTCGACGTGATGCCCCAGGCACATCAGCGACTTGTGTGGAGGGTGACCCTGTGTCCTGATCCACCACAGGCGGAGGTCCCACCACTGTCTGGTCCCTCAGTGCAGGTGTCGCGGACAGAGGAGTGTCCACATCAGAATCACTCACCCCTGACATATGGACCTGATTCACATCCAACTCGACATGGACGTCAGAGTGGTCATCTGGGCTGGACTCATTGCCAGCCAAAGACAAGATGGACTGTAGCACATGAGGGTTCTCGTGGTCTACCACCCCACGACCCCCACTTGTGCCGGGTTGCTGTTGTGATAACAAACCTGTGCCTGGCATGACAACACCATCCTCTGGCTCCATTGCGTCATCATCTGAAAAGTGGAGAGAAAAAAACATTAGTACACATGTCAGAAGCACATAACACAAACACACAGACATCACACAGACAGCCAACACATGAAGCAGACATGTCACACACAAAAGAGAACCTGCCATGCATGCCTGGTCAATTTGACATTGCATCAGTGAGTAGGCAACAGTGTTACACAACTCAGAAGTGGGTTGATGCAGTGCAGAACATGTGTATGTTACTCACTATCTACATGAACAAGTACTACATGATGTATATCAAAAAACATGAAGCAAGGGCAAGTTCAGGCATTACGTGCAATGTGCATGCAATGGGTTGCATGGCTACAAGCAAACTACCCCCCCTGAGTGAAAATGCAGGTATGCCTTGCATGGTAGCAAAAGGGTGACCAGAGACTGTGTTTTGGCAGACAGTGTTGACTAGCATCAATGGCATCATCTGAGTAAACTGCCAACACAGCAGATGATGATGGGACAGTAAGCAGGACACATGACGAATGCTCAGTAGTACACCCATCTGTGCAGAAACCACTACACCAGTTGAACAGAGTAAGTGGGCCTGAAACAGGGGGAGGACTGTGCCCCACACAGACTGTGACACCCTAAACATGTGTGTGATGCAGGACTGGGCCAGAGTGGGCATGGGATGGCTGAAGAAATGCCATGAAATGTTGATCATCCTGGACACGTACTACAGTGATCATCCAGTCAAGGACACATAGGGGAATGCATAGAATGCACATGGAGCATGAATGGGCACTCATGTCCCTGCAGAGCATCTGACATCTGCACAGTCCAAGTGAGACACCCTGCATGAAGGGCAGAGGATGTACCCCACTGCATGTGTCTGGCATGTACACAGGAGGCTTGAACAGGCCATTGCAGTATGCCAAGATGATGCACACCAGTGCAATGGTGCAATTCGGGTGCAGAGGGGGTAGAAGGGGAAGGGGGCATGCATACGTGGAGTACCCACATGCAGGCAGAGGACACATGCACGTCAGTCATGCAATGACATAGTCTCAGTGCTGAGAGGAAAGACACCCATGGCTACATGCAGAAGGGCCAGTGAGCTGGAACATGGACCGGAGGGGCATCTGGGTGACTGGCATGTGAGTAGGGTGCAAGTGTGGTGATGAGGACAGTCCCTGTCTGCTCTGCATGTCCATCATCTTGCACAGCAAGCATGCATCAGAGAAGCATTGCATGACTAGCACATGAGAACCATGTACACATAGCATGAAGTGGCAGTCAAGCACAACACATCACAAAGGCAAACCACACATGGGCTGGACATACACACAACAATACTCACTGGACGGGGCATCACAGTCCTGCATCTCTCCCACTCCTTCGACTGATTCTGCTGGTATGAACACCGCAACGAGTGACTTGTGCGGAGTGAGATCATCCTCCTCAGGTGGTGGCTCACCGCCAGTCACCAGAGTCATGCTGTAATTAGAGGCACGCTTGGCCTTAGCACTGCGTTTGAGGTCATCCCAACGCTTCTTGCACTCGGCACCTGTGTGCACCTCATGGCCGAAGGCACTCACAATATCCGCGACATGCTTCCAGTGGGTATTCCGATGGGCAGCCGTAGTTTGACAATTTGGCCCCACTAGCATGTCACGCCTGTGGGCCCGAACGTAGTTCACAAGAGAGTCCAGTTCCTGCACACAGAAAGGCTTCTTCCTTGACGTGCAGGAGGCCGTGGCTGTGTCTGTGGTCCCAGCCTGTGCTGCAGATGCAACCTTCCTCCTCTTGGATAGTGGTGCGGACCCTGGCTGGCAAATGCCGCCCTGATCAGTATGGGCAGTGGCACCGGTGGATTGAACCAAGGGAGTGGCAGGTGGAAGGACGACGGAAGGCCTGACTTGCGTCAGTGGCTGCTGGGTGCCCTGGAATGGACCCTGCACAGCAACATCCGCCTTGCCAGGGTCATTGACCGCAACTGTCCTCCTTGGTAGACTCACAACCGGGGTGTTGTTGGCTGCATCTGCCCCTGCACTTGCCAACACCCGGCTGGTCAGGGCAGCAGATGACATTACTGCCCCAGAGACACGTGTCTCAGTCAGGGCAGCCCTGCGTGCACCAACGGTGTTCCTCCTGACCTGCTGGAAATCTTCCATGGACTCTTCAAGTGCTAACGCAGCCTGGGCTGGCAGACCCTGAGCCTGGGTGGTGGTGTCCACAGCTGCACCTGCAGCTACCACTACCATTGTGCCCATGGCAGTCGATGAAACAGACTGACGGGTCACATGGGCGCCATTGCCAGATGCAGAAGCTGCATCTCCTAGAACCGCAGGGGGTGGTGGCATGACTGCACCAACACTAGACACAACATCGTGCCGAAGTTGCGCACCCCTGCCTCTTCCCCCTCTTTGGCCACCCTGGACACCCTGGAGTCCCCCTACTCCCTGGTCACCCCGGCCACGTCCCTGACCATGCCTGCCAAGAGGAGTACGCCCAGCTGAGGCGCCCCTCACCTTTGGTGGCCTCCCAACCATGGCACAGATGGAGTAGTGCCGGCACAGATGGAGAAGTGCCAATGGGAGGTGTACACGACAATTGTTCTGGGCAATTGGCGTGAAGGGTGTGGGATATGAGATGTTAAAAGCACCCCTGCACCTGCAAGGCTGTATGTGACCCCGGTGATGAAGTGACAGGTCACGCAACGCTCAGGCACCCCAAAACTGCAGTTAAACTGTGCACAAAACCCCGGTAGCCCACGTTTGTGGAATTAACCTCCCGCAGTACGCGGTGGCACCCAGGGACATGAAAAACATATACGCGTGGGACAGGCAGGCTACTATGACCTCGAAAACGGCTACGCAATACACAGGGGCACCCGCAGTGGGAAAATAGTGTGCACGACTCACTGTCAGACTAGCGTGATAATGAAAAACACGCGTAGCCAATACCCCCGCCAAAAGAAGAGATACATCCTTGATCCGATGTGAAGTTGTGATGGTGCGCGAAACAACACGAAGTAGCAACACACACGTCGGTCTCCACGAAAGGCACGTACAGCAAACTGCTGGCCCCACTCACCTTTAACCCGTGCTGAGGGAAACGCCTGGGCGCGTCACGTCACTTACGCGCTTAGGCCCTTCCCTCAGATTACACACATTAACACGCGGACGTGCTGTTTGTTCATGTGCTGAATCACTATGCACCCATCACGAGGGAAACGCCTGCACGTGTAACGTCACAGACGCGCTTACGCGCTATGAGCCTTTCCTCTAATTACACGCTGACGTGCACTTTTTTCATGTGCCAAATCACTCTGTATTAAGCTGGCCATGCGACAACACACGGAAGACCAAGCTCCTGCCCAAACGGCCATTTTTCTGCCCCCCAGAGCCCCGAGCATGCTCCCACCTGCCATCTGCTGCTGCCTGCCTGCCTTCTGAACACGTGCCCTGCTATTTGGTGCCTGCACGTCAGCCATCTGCAGGGGTCCAGTTGTTGTGTCCACCCCTGCTGGAACAGAAGACTCCCGACTGGGATACCATCGCTCCACAGCCAAGCCCCACGACCCAGTTGCCCACCCACACCTGCCTCGGGGGTCGCCATGTCGGGGCAAACACCATCCAAGACCACTGGCGACCCCCAGCCAGAGAGACAGAGGGCTACTAGTTTCAGCGATAAGGAAGTTGGTATCCTGGTGGAGCAAGTTCTGGGGCATTATGATGCCCTCTTCACATCATTGCACGCTGACAAGGAAGGACAGAGGAGGATCTGGATGGACAAAGTGGGTGCCATCAACACAGAAGGGGTGGGACCCGAGACCTGAGACATGTCCAGAAGCGCTGGGAGGACTACAAGTCCAGGACCCTCAGGAAGACCTGGCACCTCTTAGAGGCAGAGGATGCAGTGGGGCTCCGGGGCCAGCTTACCAACCAGCAGATGAGGGTCCTGGAGTGCATCGCCCAGTGCTTCGCCACCAGATCCTCAGGATGCAGGCCTGTCTGGAGTCGAGCGGTAAGTGGCCATGCTTTGCTGTGTGAAACAGGGCATGTTGCAGTGGGCTGGTAGTCAGCTACTTGCCTGTATGTGTTACATAGGCCATGTATGGATGTGTGTGTGCAGGGACATCATGGTAATACATGTGAGACCAGTCATGCATGAAGCACATGGATGGTGCATATGTTCCAATGCAACATGGGGAGCAGCATGCGGAATGCACACATGAATGCACGCCTGTCTCTGTTCTTGGACATGGATGGGGTGTGAGAGTTGGGTGCTGCTCTCATGTACATGTATGGTGTACATGTCTGTGTGTATGAGTAGTGTGTGTGTGACTTTGAAACGCCATGGATGCATGACACATGTCCGTGACAACGTGTTGATTCACTGAAGCAGTCTAATCATCCTTGCATCCACTGTGTCTGAGGTGTACGAGCCCTGATGCATGACCCTCTGGTGACGTGTGTATATGGGATCAGTATAAGCCATGATGCATGTGAATTTGAAGCCAACATTATTTCAATAGAGGGCCTTGTACATGGATGCTTGTGTTGATTGCATGCACTGTGCCTGTTTCAGCATGTGTGTTGCCTGCATTGACCCATGTGTTGTGGAGGGACAGGATGGAAGTGACGTTTGACAGTGCCACTCATGTTTTATTGCTTCCTGTCTAGGGGACCATTGTACAGTACCCTGATGCTTGTGTTCTATGTCTCCCTCTATGCAGCGTCAAGTGAAGAAGAGGGCGGAGACGGCGCTGTGGAGCAAAGCGGCGGGGTGCCTCCACCGGGCGGCGACGCAAGGCCCAGCCACCCTCCCAGGAATTGCAATCATCCGGGAGCGAGGGGACTGGTTCCACGTCTGCCACTACAGCTGTAGCGGAAGGGCCGGGTGAGCCCCCAGAGGGGCTTGCAATGGCGGAAGATGGTGCGCAGCCATCCAGGTTGGTGGTCTGCACAGAGGAGGAGGAGGCCGCTACTGCCCCGCACATGGGGCCTGGTGGGGGCAGTACCACTGGTGCAAGTGGTGCAGTCCAGGGCCAGGGGCAGGAGGCAGCACAGGTCACTGCGGAGGGGCCTGTGCATGTCACTGTCCCTGACCCTATGACTGCACCACCATGCACCAGCAGGGATGCCCCGTCCCAGGCCCGTCCGCAGGCATGGGTGAGGCCCAGGTCATCTGGCACTCCACTACCTGCGGACGAGGAGACCCTTGACCGTATGGGGTCCGTCCTGATTGGTGTCGTGTTGCGCACGCGTTTCATTGTGATGACGTGCGTGCTTCTTGTGGGGACCACGCACGCCATCACGAAGAGCTGCGTGGCATCATGGCACAGTTGGGAAGGGCCCTGGTTGGAGGGTTCCTACATGTGTCGAGTACTCTGGCGGCCCTCTCCTCCTCTGTGGAGACTATGCGCCAGTCGTTCCCCCTGCCGTCTTCCGGCCCAGATTCCACCAGGGCCCCCTGTGGACCTGGCCCGACCAACACAGCCATCTTGGTGGAGATCACATCCCTGCCACAGTCGGGAGTCGGAGGTCCCGCAGGGGTGGACACCCCACCAACTGGAGGTTTCCTTTCTGTTTTAATTTCAGTTGGGGCGCTTGGACAATGCCCCACCTTTTTGTATATAGTTCTTCATTAGGTAATGTTTTTTGTAGTTTTCATTTCAATGGTTGGGCTCATGGACCCTGGATTTGTACTTTGTAAATAGTTCTTCACTGGATTTCACTTCTTATTTTTGATTTTTCCATGGAGCAATGGTTTTATCTCCTTTTTTAACTTTGGATTTGTTTTGCCGGACTGACACTTTGGACACGTGCTTTTGGATTGATTTGGATTCTGCTTTCCTACATTTTCATTTTATATTTTGGACATGCAGCTTTTTAATCATTATTTGCATTCTTGTGTTTTTCATTTCATTCCCTTGCTTTTGTGTTTAATACATTTTTATTTCCTACTTCAATGTGTGGTATTTTCTCTTTGGTTTCATGCATGTCACAATGTGTGTTTTCTCAATCATATGCACCAATTGTGTGGGTGTGACGGAAATATGTTGATGTGCATACTTGCCATTTGGGATGTATCATGTGATGGGGATTTCATTGTTGTTTGGACTGGGGGTGCGTGGGGTGTGATTTGGGTGGCCATAAGGCCATGATTGTGGCTCGTCATGAGGTGTTTGGGGGGGACATGAGTCGGGGCCTGCTGGCAGGTGCCTTTCACTGCTGGGTGGGTGAGTGGGTGGGGGAACATGAGTCTGGGCCTGCTGGCAGGTGCCTGTCACTGCTGGGTGGGTGAGTGGGTGGGGGACATGAGTCGGGGGCTGCTGGAAGGTGCCTGTCACTGCTGGGTGGGTGAGTGGGTGGGGGGATATGAGTCGGGGCCTGATGGCAGGTGCCCGTCACTGCTGGGTGGGTGAGTGCGTGGGGGGACATGAGTCGGGTCCTGCTGGCAGGTGCCTGTCACTGCTGGGTGGGTGGGAGTGCAGGGGGACATGTGTCAGTGCTCACTTGTGCATGATGACATGTGGGCTGGCTGGGGGGGCATGGCCAGGGTGGATGGGCTGCCTGCGGGGCATGGTCAGGGGTGCAGGGTAGTCCCCTGTGTTGTGGGCTGCCTGCAGGGCCTGGGGAGGGGGGAGAGGGCACAACTGGGAGGACTCACACTGCCAATTCACGTTGGGGCACACCAGGAATACACGTACCCCTCCCATGGCAGTGAAAACGCATGTAAAACTCCCTGCATACCCCCCGAAATACATGTACCCCGCTCGCACAAGTCCTATCACGTGTGATTCTCCCCGCGCACCCCCAAACTACGCGTACCCTGCTTGCACAAGGCCTATCGTGTGTGATTCTCCCCGTGCACCCCTGAAATAGACATACCACGCTTGCACAAGGCTTATCGTGTGTGATTCTCCGCGCACACCCCTGAAATACATGTACCCCGCTCGCACAAGGCCTATCGCGTGTGATTCTCCCTGCGCACCCCTGAAATACACGTACCCCGCTCGCACAAGGCCTATCGCATGTGATTCTCCCTGCGCACCCCTTGGAATACAGGTACCCCGCTAGCCAAAGCCCTATCGTGTGTGATACTTCATGCACAACCCCGAAATACACGTACCTCGCTAGCACAAGGCCTATCGCGTGTGAAACTTCACCCGCACCCCCAAAATACACGTACCCCGCTCGCACAAGGCATATGTCATGTGATACTTCACGCGCACCCCCAAAATACACGTACTCCACTTGCACAAGGCCTATCGCGTGTGATTCTCCCCACGCACCCCCGAAATACACGTACCCCGCTCGAACAAGGCCTATCGTGTGTGATTCTCCCCATGCACCCCGAAATACACGTACCCCGCTTGCACAAAGCCTATCGCATGTGATACTTCACGTGCACCCCCAAAATACATGTACCCCTCTCGTACAAGGCCTATCGTGTGTGTGATTCTCCACGCGCCCCCAGAAATACATGTACCCCGCTGGCACAAGGCCTATCGCATGTGATTCTCCCCGTGCACCACTGAAATATATGTACCCCGCTAGCACAAGGGCTATCGCGTGTGATTCTCCCCACGCACCCCGAAATACATGTACCCCGCTCGCACAAGACCTATCGCGTGTGATATTTCATGCGCACCCCCGAAATACACATACCCTGCTCACACAAGTCCTATCGTGTGTGAATCTCCCCGCGCACCCCTCAGAATACATGTACCCCACTAGCCCAAGCCCTATCGCGTGTGATACTTCACACGCACCCCCGAAATACACGTTCCCCGCTAGCACAAGGCCTATCGCGTGTCATACTTCATGCACACCCCTGAAATACACGTATCCCGCTCGCACAAGGCCTATTGCGTGTGATTCTCCCCGGGCACCCCTCAGAATACACGTACCCCGCTAGCCCAAGCCCTATCACGTGTGAAACTTCACGCGCACCCCCGAAATACACGTACCCCGCTCGCACAAGGCCTATCGCGTGTGATACTTCATGCGCACACCCGAAATACACATACCCCACTCGCACAAGGCCTATCGTGTGTGATACTTCACGGGCACCCCCAAAATACACGTACCCCGCTCGCACAAGGCCTATCGTGTGTGATTCTCCCCGCACACCTCTTGGAATACACGTACCCCGCTCGCACAAGGCCTATCGTGTGTGATTCTCCCCGTGCACACCTCGTAAATACACGTACCCCGCTCGCACAACGCCTATCACATGTGAAACTTCCCACGCACCCCCCAAATGCACTGTCCCGGCCCTGTGAACTGGTGCAGGCTTAGCGCAGCCCTTTGCCCTGCATTGGGGATTTAAATGCCTTATCCTTGCGCAAGGGCGTTCTTGGGGGCGTAACTGGCGCTGCGGAATGTTCTCTGCACCAGCGCTCAAAATGGCTTTGATATTCCATGAATACGCAGTGCGCCAGAATGCTGTTTAGCACACACAGCTGGCGCACGCTGGCGCATGCTTGCGCACGCTAGCTCTCTGCAATGCTCGCGTGCGCTGCCTCTGCGCTGAAATCTATGAATTATCCTGTTAATGTGGGTAGATTTCCAGCAAAGGAACCTTGGCAAGGACCTGAAAGCATGGTTTTGCAAATGTGCCTGTGTTTTATTTTTTGACAACTGTCATAATGTAGGTACAAAAAATAGTGACATACCTTTGGTGACTGGGGTGTAGCCTATGGACATGGGCAGTGGCCAGATTGTACGGGTCATGGAATAAGGTTATGACTCGGACAATCTGGTTACTGGCCATGACCACGAAGGACAATACATGGGGTTAAAGTGGCCATGTCCACCTGGGACTGACTTTGTGGTAAAGTTAATTAAAATTGGGATAGATTTGAAAGGGAAGAAAAATGTGCTCATGGTAATATGGTCATAGGGTCTGTATTCGCCTTCTGCAGGCTGCAATGGAAAGAGAACAGGGGCCCTGTAGGGAACCTCACCTTCCCTTTGCATGGTGGCCATCATGGAAAAGGATTTTCCTTCCTACACCGGGACGCCATTTATTTTTCTGGCACACTGGGTTTCCGCATTGGGAACCTAGGGTACTAATGGCCTTCATCCATCTTTGCAGGGGCTGGAATGGGGGGAAAATGGTCCAGAGAATTTGCTATCCACCCTTGCTTCGCTTGGGTGATAACTTGGCCTGCTAGGTCAGTATCCACCATGCCAGTCCCTGAAATGGGGGATTAAGTTCACAATATTTCCATTAGCATAACACAAAATGCAAATGGATATGTTGGAAATTCTTATTGTGTCTATCTACTATACAGAGAAATATAGATTAGATATAGTGAAAAGACTTTGTTAAGGGGACGCTATGGTTAAGTTGCACTAATAAAAGACCTTTGAAATTCACTGAAAAAACATTGTTAAAGGGACGTTATGGTTACAAGTAAAACAGAAAATCGCCAGTTATGGTAAGCTAAGCAACCATAACTCGCGCCACCACAGTGCACTGCTAAGATTGATGACATCACAATGTTATAAGCCGCCCAAAATGTGCTCTTCTCATGAGTTGAGCAACTTAACCATAACTACACGGCCGCTGCTGCAGTCTATGTAATATATATATATATATATATATATATATATATATATATATATATATATATATATATATATATATATATGTATATATATATATATATGTATATATATATAAAAATGTAAACAGCATCAAAAGACACTGTTCAGGCGAGCAGCACTCCACACAAAAAAGTGTTCCAAATAGCAGATGGTAATCACGGGCAGCCAACAGCACACACTGCAACACCGGTTGTATGTTATAAAACAACCTTTATTTTTCATTTGCTGCAGTTAAAAAATCCCTTAAATACACCCAGTGACAGTTTCTTGCTAGACGGCAGCCTGATGCGTTTCGCCACAACCCAGTGGCTTGTTCACAGTCACTCATCACCCACAGGAAGTTCGTTTTTATTAAAAAAACTCCACACCTCAGTGGAAACAGAGAAAAAAGGTTACTTACAAATTCAACATCATGGCTGGTGGCCATTTTGGCTTGTGCTGCTTGGTCTCATTACTAATCATGTAAAGTTATGCCCAATTCAACCTGTTTAGTTTGTATTACACAAGTAAAACATGACTTTTAAACAAAAGTAATGAAAACACAATTGATAGCATTTAGATGTTAGTATTTACAAACTGAACAATTGTATATTGCTCGGTCCGTGATGATAAGGCGGATCCTAGTCGTGCGTACTATAATGTTGTTAGTATGGTGTTATGGATATATTTTAAAATGACACATTTCTCCAATCTAAAAACCCGGGATATGCTCACAAAATCCCTTTTAAAGTTGGTAAATTCATCATCATAAATGATTTTTTAAAAATGCCAAGTGTATGGACATGGAACAATCTCTACCCTGAGCCATGACAAAAATGATACAATGCATTAAAATCTGCAAAAGGTGTTTACGGACCAAGGTAGTCATTGCATTTGTATATCACCATTATAGTGGGGATATATGTATGTGATTCAAATTTGGTTCTCAGTTATACGACAGTGTTGTGAAAATATAAAGCGCATAGTGCATACCTAGTGTACTAGAGGATATTTCAGTATACATAGATATTTTTATGTGCAAAAAATGCATTCCTATGATGAGGATGATTTCACATTAAAAAGAACAACATTGTCATAGTATAAAGTGCATAATGCAAACTACTGAGGTTCTCTAAACTGCATTGATATATTCAAAATTGCATAATACAACCCTAAAAAACAAATTTCTTGCAGAATCACATGCATAAGATCTACCTCAAATAATAAGTATGCAATGATGCATTCCCATAGTTGCTATATTAGGCATAGTAGGATCGAAATAGGTATAAAAGAGAAAAGTGTTCTAAAGTGCAATGTGCATATGTAAGACAAAGAATAATCGAGTCCTAACACTAAAATTAATTTCTAATTGCACTATTGTAAAAGCATTAGATATCTAAAAGATGTGTAAAAGTTACCACTGCTCAGATAACATGCTGAAATCTGTTTTCATGGATATAAAGGCCCCCTTGTATACACTAGTTTGCCAAGTAAATTTAGATTTTGAGTCATATTGCAAGTCACCATAAAAAGGGAAAGATAAAAAGTGATAAGTAAAAAAGGAAAGAAAGAAAACTTTGCACAAGTAGTCAAATACATAAAGTTCCAATATAGGGTCAATAACAATGATGATCTTATTGGGGTTATTATATCATATAAAGTATAGTCCTTATGTTCCCAAAAAGGTGTAAACCTCCTCATCAATGTTGTGTCCCACTGGGGTCTTACTCTCAAAGTCTAAAATGAATTTAGCCTCTTCTTGTCAGAGTGTTCTCTCATTATCTCCTCCCCTGGGTACCGGGAATGACCTTATGTATGCCAAAAAATGTTAGATAGGCTGGATCAGCATTGTGTGTTTCAGAGAAATGTTTCGCCATGGGGTAGGAGCAGTCCTTGTTAGTAATAGCTCTAACATGTTGCAGGATACGTACTTTGAGCTTGTATTTGGTACTTCCAAAGTACCATTTGAGACATGGGCACATCAAGACATATACCACCAGTTCTGATTCACATGTAATTTTGCTATTGATATGGACCAAATGTTTCAATATTGGATGCACATAGCTTTTCCAATTCCTTGCCTATTTGCAAATCTTACACCTGGTACATTTAAAGAAGTCAACTCATGTTGTGGAAAGCCAGTTGGTATTCATATCGTTCCTTTTCATGGCCATGTAGCTTTTCACCAACAAGTATTTTATGGAGGTGCTTTTACGATAGGTAATATCAGGATAGTTGTGTAACATACTACCTATGTCTTTATCTGCTTTCAGTACCTTCGAATACTTGTTGATTATCCGTTTGATAATTCGTGAGTGGCTTCCAAATGTCAAAATAAGCCTGGTGGTGTTTTCCTCTTCTTCTTTTTCTAGGTCCGTCTTGGATGTTATTAGCATTTTATGTCTATTCATTTCTCGGACCTTCAGATATGCCCTTTCAATGATCTTTTTTGGGTACTGCTGTTGTTGGAAGTTTTGGGCCATTACTTTACTGGCTAAATCAAAATCCATGATGATGCTGCAGTTGCGTCTGATGCAGATGGACTCTCCATATGGAATACTCCATAGAAGAGTCTTGGGATAGGCACTGTTTGCATGTAAAGGGATGTTGGCACCCCTGATTTTTCTGTAGAGACAAGACTCAATTTTTTGCGCCTTTATCTTGACTTCTACATCCAAGAATACAATAGATTGGCGGCTGTGGTGTTCGGTGAACTTGAGATTAACATTGTTAGTGTTGAGTGATTTAACAAATTCACACCACAACTCAATGGAGCCGTCCCAAATTACAAATAAATCATCAACGTAACAGAGCCACAACACGATTTTTTCATTGTATTTTTCGTTGGCTTCTGCCCATACTGTCATTTTCTCCTAATATCCCATCATTACATTTGCATACAATGGTGCGAAGGTCGTGCCCATAGCAGTTCCCTGGGTTTGGCGGAAAATGTCATTATTGAATATGGAAACATTATTATTCTAGCATATTTTGATCATCTCTAGGATCATCTGGGAATGTTGTAAATGATTCAATGATCTTGTATTGAAGAAGTTTTGGCAGGCAAAAATCCCATCATTATGTTTAATAGACATGTAAAGGGACACAACATCCATGGTTGCCAGTAAGTAAGTGGGTTCCCAAGGAAGTTTGTCAATTTTCAGTAGAAAATCCGTTGTGTCCCTAACATATGATGGTAGTGTAGTTCCGAAAGTGCAAAGAACCTCATCTATAAATTGGGACATATTTTCCAAAAGTGACCCGCACAGTGTCACAATTGGTCTGCCAGGTGGTTTGAGGGGATTCTTATGGACCTTTGGAAGGAAGTAGATAGTGGGAGTTATTGAGTTCTTGGAAAATAAGAATTTCACCATTTCCTCCTGAAGAATGTCTGCCTTTTGCCATTTAGTTAGGAAAGTCCATACATCATTTTCCAATTGCTTAATGGGATTGGTATTTAATCATTCATAGCAGTTCACATCGTTTAATTGTTTGTAAGCTTCAGCAATGTAGTCACTTGTGTTCATTATGACTATATTACAACCCTTATCTGCTGGTTTTATTATGTATTTATCCAGCTTCGCAAAATCTTTTAGCACTTTCTTTTGTTTTTTCGACCGATTGCTCTGGGGTTGTCTATGGATTTTTCTTCTTTCTTCTTTTAAGTCATCAATAACTACATTGGCAAAAGCTTTGATGTGGCTGTTTGCATCTTAACTTGCTGGTCGACGGCCAGTCTGTGCAAATCACTAGTCTTTCCAAGTTGGTACCAAACTCATTACTCTCTGTGTGACGCTCCTGTTCTAGGTCATCGAGAGTTATCAAAGTGTCCATTTCTGCAATAGTGATTTCCCTCCTTCCCTCTAAGGTATCTTTCTGCTTCTTTTTATATGTAGAAGAGGCAAAGAACTTATATATAAAGCACATGCTATCTACGGGTTGTAACACTACAAAGAACCTGCAGGAATGCATGTAACAAAAGCTCCCTTGCAACAAAGACCATGCCACCTTTTGTAGAAAATAATCTTTATTTTCTCATATATATGTGCAACACACAAAAAGATGTTAAAATTGGGGTAAGCATAAATAACATGTCTTCCCACATGGCAGACAAGTTAGAAAAACACTGAGCCCACAGGGTGGAAGACGCCACGCGTTCCGCTTGAGTTGACAAGGTTCCTCAGGCCAGTATAATCCAAATTTGTGAAACACACCAACAAGTTTTATGAAAGCCGGCATAAGCGGCATGCTCCTCCCCGGATCTCATGTTGTGCGATCACGTGATCGCTATTCCAAATGCTAATGCAGGGAGAATCAAACCACTATGTTTGAGTGGCTTTAATTATATCGATGGTTGGTTAAATAGCCCCAAATGTGACATAATAATGTATGTCTTGGATCACAACGAGATATTCGGGGGTGGGCATCTGTCCCTATGCCTATTCCCTCTAACTTGTTCAAAATTAGTGAAATATCAGTGTCAAATGCGGCATTGCACTCTCATATTAAAATTGATTCTTCCCTGTTGGAAATAACAGAGCTGAATCACACGCCCCAGAGGGAAGCATTATAAGAAGTGGAATGAGCAGCAGCAGCAATCACTTTTCTCATGAGTGCATGTTGTTGCTTTGCATTCAAAAGCAAATTATGTAATATGTGTTCTATCCACTTGGTGAACATTCAAATAATAAGCAAGACTTAATGTTATTGCTTATATTAGAAACACATACAAATGCAATGTTGTAAAGCAGAAAATGATGATCAAATTTAAAGTTCTATGATATCAGAAAAAAAAGTGCAAGTGCATCTTAACAAAGAAGCACAGAATGGAAGTATGGAGTATGCCCAAATGTTTGTATTAAAAGTGCTAGTGCAATAGTATTCGGCAGCATGGTACAATCAGCAGCATAGGTAGAAAGTGCAAGTACAAATTCAATAAGCAGCATGTTTTCCAATATAGTTTGAGACACATCAATGTTCATATCAGTGCAAAAGTATAAATGCAAGGTTGTAGATCTAAAATAGCAGTCATAAAAAACATGTCCTAATGTGTAATACAAAAGTGACAATGCATTTTCATTCAGTATCACAATGTAATGAGCAACAGATACAGCGCCTATATCAAAAGTGCAAGTGCAGTTTCAATAAGCAGCACATGATACCAGCACAGTACATTAATATAAATGTAAATAAAATGTACAAAAAAGCAGCACACTGTAATGCTGCTACATATTAAATGCTTAATGTGCCAGTGCATAAATGACATTAAAAATGTTAGGTTTATAAAACCATATCTCAGTTCGCAATAAGAACTGGATGAATCCCATGCCTCTAAAAATAGAAGCATACCTAGAATCTAATCCTAATGGGATATACATATGTAAAGTGCTGGTACATTTGTTGTTTATTATAGGCTCAAGATCACATAATTGTTGCTGTGTATTTTAATAGTTCTCTGAAGTAACAATCACAGCATATTCAAACTCTTATATCTATAGCACTATTTAACTCAAACCTGTTAAAATATGTCCATATCAGTTTAATCATAATACCTTTTAAATTCATTGCAGGAACACAAACATCTCAGAATCAATATTGAGACCTTGGGGTCTCAGTGTGTGTTTTACTTTGCAAATTAACGAGGCCTCTGGTTGCCGCAATTTGAGTTCTCTATTTCCCAATGTTTTGTGCTGGGGTACATGGGCTAAGCCTAAAAATGACATCTCCTTTACATTGCCACCATGTTTTTGTAAAACATGTTTCGTGAGAGGATATGCAACATCTTCATTTTTAATAGCTCTGTAGTGCTGTAATATGCACAACTTCAAAGCTCCTATGGTTGAGCCAATGTAATGTAAACCACATGTACAAGTAATGACATATACTACAAATGTTGTGAAACATGTGATCTTATGTTTGTATTTCCACTTCAAACCATTGGAACGTATAAAAGGTTCTTGTCTCATAAAAGGATTTTGGGGTGTATCCTTGTCTGTGACCACCATACTCAGAGATGATATAGTTTTTAAGGTGGGACTTTTTCGAAATGTTACACTCAGTGCTTCTTCCAGCACTTTCTTAATATCTGCATCTGTTAGAAGGACATTCCAGTGTTTCCTCATTATATGTTTTATCTCTTTGGCCTGATGGTTAAAACCAGTGATAAATCTGATTTGTTCTTTTTTATTTGTTATATTGGTTTTGAACAGATCTGGCCTCTTAATTATTTCAGCTTTACTAAAACATTCTGCCACTACGTTCTTATAATTGCCTCTTCTGATAAACCTTTGACTAATATGCTTGGCTTCAGCCTGATAGTCAGAATCTTGGCTATAGGGTCTTTTAGCTCTCAATAACTCTCCATAAGGAATAGAGTTCTTCAGTTCTTTTGGGTGATGCCTCTTAGCATGAATGGTTGAATTAGCACTTGTCTTTTTCATGTATAATTTAGATGTTAGTACTTTTTCTTCTATTACAAAGTTAACATCTAAAAAGCAATGTCTACTCTGCTATGAATAGATGGCTTAAGTTGGCGCCAACTCTGAATTTCTTCTGTAAGTATTTTGAGGTTTCGCCCAGGAGGTCGGGGGGGGGAAAGTTATAGGTGGGGTCACAACATATTTTTTTCTCCATAGACTGAATGGAAAAAACTATGCTCACGCCTGCAGCTCAACCCGCTGGACGGATTTTCACTAAATTTGCAGCAGGAGCGGTGACCTGGTCTCGAAAGTGTGCTTCTGTAGATTTGGTGAAAATCTGTCAATTTGCAAAATGTAGGTCAAAAAACATAATGATATATGACTCAGCTTCGCACACCCATTTCCCGGTTTGCTCCACAGACCAGACTCTAATTGGTCCTGAGGCGCGCATCATGTCCACGGACAACCAACACGCCTGCTGATTGTCTGGAGGGCAGGGTGATGTGCGTCACATTTTTCTGAAACGCCTGCCAAATTGTATCTGTGGATATCTGCAGATATCTGTGGATGGTGCTGCAACAAAAATGGAGGGAAAATATGTTTTGGGACTTCTAGTGTTGGGTAAAGGGGCAGCAAAGGGTGGGAGTGAAAGATGACTCATATGATGTATTTGTTTACGTGGAAGAAGACTGTGTTTTGTCCGCGGTGTCCGCAGACACCATTTCTGTTCGCGGGTAGGTCCTCAGTAGATCAGCTTATGTGGTGACTGAAAGCAGGCTTTATTAGGGTATGGGTGTGGAATGTAGATAATATGAGGATGTTTGTACAGGCTGTATTATGTTGTGGTGTTCGTGGCCAGCACCTAGACTGCCATGCACCCAAGAGTCTGCCCACTGGTTGAAGTACTGTAATAGTATGTGTGGAGAGTGGATAGGCCGTGTGGCAGCTGGCTTATTGGACTGTCCTGAGATTCTTGGGTGTATGAGAGTCTGTGCAGTGGGGGAAAGTAGCGTAATAGTATGTGAACTGAAGAGGATAGGGCCTCAGGCAGCTGCTTTATGCGTGTGGGTTGTGGCCACTGGGCAGATTTTTGGGTGCCTGGCTGTATTATGCTGCAGTGATTGTGGCCAGGCCCTAGACTCTTGGGTGCATGGCCGGGGGCCATAGGCCATACACCCAAGAGGCAAATTCCTGGCCACAACCACCGCAGCATAATATGGCCATGCACTGAAGAATGTGACCGTGGTATATGGATTGCAACCAAGTGTCTGCTGACTGGTTGCAGTACTGCAATAGTGTACAGGGCCTCAGGCGGCTGGATTATGTGTGTGGATTGTGGCCAGTGTACAGAGTGTTGGGTGCATGGCTGCATTATGCTGTGGTAATTCTGGCCAGCTACCTGAGTCTTGGGTGCATGGCAGAAGAGTCTGTTGACTGGCTGCAAGTAGTGTAATATTGTGTACAGAAGTGGACAGGGTGTGTGGCATGTGGCGTGTTGGACTGTCCCGCGATTATTGGTGTATGATAGTCTATGCAGTGGGAGGTAATTGGGGCCAGCTACTACAATCTTGGGTGCATACGAGAAAAAATTACTCGGAAGTTTGGGAACATGTCCATGACTTTCCCAAGTCCTTCTTTTATTGACAATCTAAAAAAGATTCTAGAGACATGTCCTAAACTGTTCCCTCCACAATGAATAATAATAATGTCTGGATGATGCTGTGTCACCAAAGTAGCACAAAGAGGTACCATATCCAGCCAATTCATTCTGCGCACTCCATGCCAGTGCACTTCCACATGCGGGAATCCAAGATGTGCAGCCACTCCACATCGATCTGCATGCACCTCCAACCAATTTATCCACGAGTCTCCCAAAATCCAGGCAATCCGCCTTCTGAAAGACACAGCCATTAGCTATCTGATCTCCTCTCAGAAAAAATACTTTCTGACAAAGTCTCTCCTTACACATCACACCCAGTCAGTAAACCTTATTGACCAACCCTTTGCTCTGCTAAGCCTTATTTGTATGCCTCTCAACCTCAGAATCCCCGTATGTAATACACGCTGTCCAAGGACAATGGCGGCGTCCGCGGGCAAATCGTAAAATCTGAGTGTGGGGAATGTAAATTTAAATCATGTGCCCGATTTCCCCTTTGAGGTTGTGTCTGAATGGAGCCTATTTTTTTAAAGATGCTTCAGAAACACCTTTTATTTTGTACATTTTCTTTTCCTTATTTTCCTCCAAATATCTTCACATTAGCTTCTCCAAAGCAATCCTTATGTTCCAAAACAGCATGGCATTCCCCATAAAAGATAAAGAAATGCCATCTTCTTTAAAGTAAACAACATTATCAGAATCAGTGTTGTCATTATTGCAAAAGAACAGGCCAGCTCGAATCATAAAAGCAAATATGCCTTGGTTAATGAAACACCTAGTAACATTTTGCTGAGGACAAAAAACAGATCTATAGTCCCATACTGCCCGCGGTACCAAAGTAGAAAAAATTACCTTGGCATTTGGAAGTACTTTCATGACTGCCAGATCTTGCAGAAAAGTAGGGGCACTGACAAGGCCGAAATGCAAAGCACCACAGTGCAGGACAATTACATGTGGACAATTAAACCAAGCCATATCCTGAAAAACTTCTAGCATTGCCTGTAAATTAAAACCAGGCACATTGCACCACCTCCACTCGTTTTATGTCAACATTGTAAGCCACATTCCTAGATTCATCATACTGCTCCAAACCATTCACAAACATATCTCCAACAACCAACACCCTGACTGTCTCCACCTCTGCCATATTCACTACACACAACCTCTCTTAATACAAAGCAGAACCTCAACACCTGATTTGCCAAATCCCCAAAATACACTTCCATTTCATGCTCAGAAGCCCCGGATGGGGAACGCCCTGTCTGCGAACACCTGTGGTGTCCGCAGAGCACGTAACACTGTGACAGCCCTTCTACCCTTTCCACTTCACTGTCTGCACCATTCCCTCACTAGCTACGGTTAAGCAGTCACACAACCATCCCCCAATCACATCCAAGAACTCTACATCTAACTCCATCATCACAGTTCAGCACTTTAGATGTACTGTTGATCACTCTGAGTACAATTGTGCTGTGATTGTAAAGCACCTACAGCAACAACTACTATACAACTCTCCAGGATTTCTACTTGCAGATTCATGCACAACCACATGCATGAACACAAACTACAGGTATGAACATATTCTGCACAGTACATGTACAGCTCTTGTATAAATCCATATACACAGGGTAACTGCCACTCACCCTGTATAACCTGTAAAAAAAGCGTACTGTCATTTCTACCATCTGCTATGATCAAGTGTCACTTGCAAAGCTGTCTGCTCTCCAAATATTTATTTGCCCATATTACTAACTGTAATGTGCAAACTGTTATTTTCTTCATTCATTCTGGAATTTGTGTAAGTAACCACTGTCACTGATGTATCCACATTTCAAGCATAATAGCATTTAATGCATTATAGTGCATAGGATGTACATACAATTTCCTTTCTATACATTCTGCATATTTAACATACAATCTATCATTTGAACTTCCTTTAGAAATTATTAGAATAGTAATCAGACACAACAGACACAGATGTCTAACAAAGTGTAATTTCATGTTAAAAGATGGAAGGAATTACAGTATATTTGTGATATGATATGATATGATATGGCATTTATAATGTGCCTATACACAAGTGTTTCAAGGCGTGACGATGCATGGGAGGGGAACAAAGGGAGGACGGACAATGATCCTGCTAGGCCAGGTGTCATTCAGATCGTGCAAGTGCATGGGAAGGGGGCAGGGACAGGGCAGAACATGGGAATAGATAATAACAATAAGTAAAGTAACGGCCTGCATGTGGCAAGTGCATGGTTAAGTGTAGACATCAGGTGTCAAGAGCTGGTAGGGGGACTGTAGGGATACAGAAACAGTCCCCAAGTGTTGGGGTTGCCAGGTGGGCAGTGCAGGTGTGTGATGCTGGCGGGGAAGGGACCTGGGCCCGATATCAGCGGGTGTCCAGGTAGCCAGTGCAGTTCCGGTGACAGCCAGGAGGTCAGCAGAGGAGAGGAGGAGAAAAAGCAGAAGCAAAGAGACATTTTTTTAGGTGCTTCCGGAACCAGAGATGGTTCTCAAATTTAAGGGAGGTGGGGAGGCTGTTCCAGAGGGAGGCACCAGCCATAGAAAGAGATCTACCACCAACTCGTTGCTTGGAGAAGCGACTGACCCTGAGGGAATTGGAGGCGGATGAGCGAAGAGCTCGAGAAGGAAGATATTTAGGAAGAGAGAGTTGAAGGTATTGAGGCCCCAGGCCCCAGAAGGCCTTGTGGATGATGCAGATAGTTTTGAACTTAATCCTCGCAGCAACTGGGAGCCAGTGCAGAGATTTCAGTCCTGGACAGATATGATCCCTGGGCTTGAGGCCAAGGACACATCCGCAGTCCTGTTCTGGATAAGTTGCAGAGGCTGAAGATAGAGGCAGGCAGATTTAGAAAGAGACTGTTGCAATAGTCCAGCCTAGAGAAAACCAAAGCTCTGGAGACAGTGAGCTTCCGGGGGAAGGAGAGGAAAGGAAGTATACCTCTAAGGAGGTGCAGCTTGTAGTGTGACTTCTTAGAGACATCAGATGTGAGTAAAAAAGTGTGGAGTTAAAGATCACCCTGAGGTTTCTAGCCTGGCAGGTGGGAGCAGGAAGAGGACCAAGAGAAGCTGGCCAGAGAGCTACAGGAAAGGAGGGAAAGGGTGTGGCGATGAGGAGAATCTCAGTCTTACTGGCATTAAGGCAGAGGTCATTGGCGGCACACTACTCCTAGATAGCAGACAGACAGTCAGAGATGAGGGAAGGAGAGGAGGAGGCTGATGGTAGCCTAAAAATGAGCAGGGTGTCATCTGCATAGCACTGAAAGTTGGGGCAGAGAGTGGCGATGCAGTGGGCAAGGAGTACCAGATATTGGTTGAACAGGCAGGGCAAGAGGTTAGACTCCTGGGGGACACCACAGGTAGGGAAAAAGATAGCAGAGAGGAAGAACTCAAGTTGTGGGAGAAGACTTTGTAGTGTGCTATAAAGTGACATGCAGCCAGGATGAGTATGTGCATCTTTATTCATGCACACAGATAGCCAATATCATTTGAAAGACTCCCAGCTGAAACAACACCACTGCCTCTACAACCGTTCTTCCAATCTAGTCAGCTCTCTCATTCCAGCTGGTTGCCCATTCCGGTCTAGAACTTATTTACAACATCATTCAACTATACACAGGTGCAGTCATGTCTATCACATTATCTACAACTATGTACAAACAGTGTAGTAAACCAAGACATACAACATCTCCCCCCTTCCCTTCAGTTTGCAATGCAAGCACCAGACCATTCATTGCAACCCTTACTTTATTTCAGACTCTCCAAGCACCACAGGATCACCCAGTAGTTTGCTAATCACGTGCAGTCTGGTAAACTTGCTTTGTCCCTTTGACATTTATCCAGGTTTTCTTATTTTAACCTTTTCCCCTACAACTATCCTGGAGAGTAATAAGCAACTGAACCCATTAAAGCCTTCTGCTTTATTTCCCACACCTTTACACATGCATACATTGCATGCGTTTCCCCACAGTTCCTGCCATTCACTCTGTATTAATAGCAAGAAAAGCATACAGTTATTTCTCTTATCTCCTAACATCCAATAACACTGCCTTAACAAGCCAAGTGTGCTCTGTGTGCTTACTATTGTAATCATTTCTAAAGCACGTTCAACTGACAGATTCTAAGTAAAATATACAGAATACGCATAGGCAAAGGAAAGTGCATCTACATGATATGCACAGTTATCAGAAAGCACTACTACTGCAAAAAAAATGTCAGATATTCATGTCTACATTAGCAACAGTGCTATTAACACAAATATTTAATAACTTCTTTCTTTCACAATTGCAGTGAGGACAACTCTCCTGAAAAGCAGCAGTGCCTAAAGTACGAACCAGAATTCAGAAGAAACCTACTCTTTCCAAAAAAAAGTAATTGCAATACTGCATTAATTTTTTTTTTTTTTAAATTTTTATCGGTTTATTACAAACCTTTAAAATGTTTACAAACAAACAAACAACACTGGACTTCATCAAGAGAGAAATGTCCGTTAACAATCCCTTACCAATCCCTTAGCAATCACTTAGCAATACCCCTCCCAAGATCACAGACAACTATACAAGACATTGTCCTCCTTGAACGTCAACCGACAGTGAGTTCAGTCGATTTTCAATTAACGTCAGAAATCGGGTTAATGGTAATATCAGCTTCCTGTCACATCCTTGAAACATAGAGGCCCACCAATCATCCGCACAACGGGAGGGGTAATTTACTCCCCAAGGCCCCAGATGAATTGTCCTTTCAGAGTGAAGTTTAGTGCAAAATAGCACCAAGTGCTTTAGGGTTTCCTTGTCTTCAGTGCATATTCTACACTTCAAGGGTGCAACTTTATTTGCTCGCCAAGACACCAGCCGTTCACTAGTTTTAAATGCATTCAGCCGCATCAGCATGAACGCTCTTCGTGCCTGTGGGCCTGGAAATAATACAATGTAACATTGTAAGACGTTAAAAGGCCTTGTCTCGAGCGGGGCGTCCTTCATCATGGAAGCTGTAGTGCGTCGAGTACAAGTTTGTTCCCAGTCCGCATGCCAGATTTTTAATTTAGCAGCGTTCGGGTCGTTATGCAGCTGATCCATGCTGATTCCATGAATACTTAAGATCTCTTCGCATCTTTTCGACCATAATGATAACATGCTGTTATTTGCCGATGATGGGTCGTGAAAGATGTCAAATTGTGGAATGTGCTCACGCTGGCGTGATTTTTGAAATAAGCTTATTAGGGCCCAGCAAACCCTTGCGTGTAACGAGGTAAGCGAAAGTTCGTACCTCACACAAGCTGTTGCAATACCCCTAGGCAATGCCAGTACCTTCGACCAAAAGCAATGCTCCAGCGAAGACCATGTGTCATAACTGCAACCCAAGGCGTTTTCTGCGCCATATAGTAACACTGGGATTACCTTCTGATGGTAAAAGGCAAGGACCGGTTTTAGTGAAAATTTCCCATATTTGTTCTGTATGATGACTGCTTGACTGGCCAATTGTTTGCATTTCCTTTTATTTTCAGTCATCCATGGGCCGTCGTTGACTGATGAATTTAGTAACATTCCAAGATATTTTACATTCAGAGTTGTCTGAATGGTGTCACTACCCAAATACCATCTTGGTTGACTTTTCTTGTTTTGTCTTCCGCTGTTAAGATTTTTTAACACCATAATTTCACACTTTTTTGTGTTTATTACCAAGTGGTTTGATGCAACATATTGGGCAACTGCGTTCAGTTTCCTCTGCAAGCCTATGGGAGTTAGATACATAAGAACAAGATCGTCGGCATATAACAGCCAACTTAAGCAGGTCTTTCCAATCTTCGGCGGAAAAGATCTTACGGCGTTGATTGCCAATCCAATATCGGAGATAAATGGACTGAATATTGCAGCTGCTAAGGGACAACCTTGCTTTACCCCTTTATAGGTTTTAATTGGGGTTGTTACGTTTCCAGATTGATCCAACCGGATTTTTATGGAGGTTTCAGAGTGCAATTCGCGGATTGCTGCCATTAAGTCGACTGGACATCCCCAACTTTGCAGTTTTGACCACAAGCGGGACCTGTCAATGGTGTCGAAGGCACAAGAGAAGTCGATAAAGGCCAAGTAGACCTTAGATTTAGATTTTAATGCTTCCATTTTCATCAAATTTAGGACTAACAAGTTTAGAGAGCAGCCCACTTGCTTTACGAAACCTGATTGTCTTTTATCTACGTGATTAGACTCAATTGCCCATTTCACCAGTTTGTGTTGTAACATTGTGGCATAGATTTTCCCCAAACTGTCGAGTAAAGCCACAGGAAGATAGTTCTTTGGGCAAGATCTGTCTCCTTTCTTGAATATTGGGACAATAACCGCAGATTTCCAGGATTTCGGAGTTTTTTGAGATTTACAAATCCTATCAAATAGGGTTACGCATATGGACGCCCATAGCTCAGGCTGTTGTTTGATCGTGAAATTGGAGAGCCCATCCGGTCCAGGAGCTCTTGATTTTTTTGCTTTGTTAATAATAGACACAATCTCTTCTCTTGGAAACGTCAAATTCCATGGATTCGCGGTTAATCCCAAAGTGGTAATCTCAGGGATTTTATCTTTATATAAGGCTTCAAAATGATTAATCCAGGTTTCTTCCGAAACCATGCTGGACTGTAGTGCCAATTGAGGAGCCTGAAAGTTGTTAATGAGTCTCCAAAAATCACTCGTGTTTTTGTTTTTTAGAGTATTTAACATCTGTTCTGCGTCGTTTTGCACTTGTGTGTATTTGTGCATTTTCAACCAATTTTTGTATTTTTGCTTTGCCGCCTTTATTTCTAGTTTACGAGTGACCCTGTCAAGAGCCTTAGCTCTCCTTATGGCTGTGCGCATCATTCGTTTTTGCGTCAATATCTCAATATCAAAGTGGTGGGCACGGACCATGTTGGGGTTTTTGGAACCCACTTTTACCGTTTTGAATTGTGTCAAGAGATGTTCATATTCAAGGTCAGCACTCAGATGACAATACTGGAGCATCACCCCCTTAACTTCGCTCTCCTCTAGTCTTAAGCGAACCCTGTTAGATTCGACCTCGAGCTTATGAGTCCATTTTGGTCTTTGAATGGTGCTGATTGATACAAATTCCATGAGCAACATGTTGTGGTCGCTATGATCTTTTTCACAAATCCTCAACGATTGAATCCTCGGATGTAAAGCTTCGGATGCGAACATATAGTCGATTGTTGAGGATGAGTCCATACGGTGCCATGTTTGCCTAGATGGTAAGTCGCCGCGAGTGTTGCCATTCAGCATCTGAAAGTTACGTAGCTTCATTTCAGTTATCCAAGCCTGTGCCAGTGAGTTTTGGACTAACTGTGGATCCTTACATAGATCGATGTTTAAGTCACCGCACAGAAGAATCTTTGGAGAGTCTGAATGTTCCATCAGATGATCAATAACGCCGGTTATCTGGTCAATGAACTCCATTTTACCGGCACGTAGGTGGTTCCAATATACGTTCAATATTATAATCATGCCCTTCTGCAAGTCCCGTCTCCCTAAATTTTCAATGGTGGTTTCATGAATATATGGAGAGTGATTAACGGAATTTGTGACGCGCCAGCCAGAAGTCCTTCTGACCATCGTTAAAAGCCCTGACATAGGGCGACCCAACTTAGCTTTTATGGCCGGATTTATTACAGACTCGAAGTCCGCTATGAGTGGTAATTCACTTAGCCATGTTTCCTGTAGACACACAATTTGGAGATTTTCTAACCAAGTTTTGTTAAACAGGTGAAAAAACCCTCGAGTGTTCCAGGAGGCTACAGAGCAAACCATAGGGGCTTTAGAGTCCTGGCGTTATTGGCTCTTTTTAACATTTAACGCCCCAGCAAGCCAATTCCATTCTTGATTTTCAGCTGCAGGTGTTATAAAGTGCTGACACTCATTAATAGTTCCGTTGAAAGAATCCTTTCTTTTAATTGTAATTCTTAATTGAGCATTGGAGCCATCGCATTTAGCAGTAACCTCGCTAGATGGCAATTGAGGAGTCCTTGGCCGGCACGGTGATTGGTTGAAGCTTTGAATGCGGGTGGTTGTCAAGTGAAACGACCCTTCCAGTGTCCTTATTGGCACATCTTTCGACAGCATTGGTACTGCAACAGCAATCGAAGGTGCATCCTTTCCATTATTAAGCACTCCACTGGAGTATTGTGGTGGTACATCAGAGTTGTTCAGATTGTAGACATCGAAGCCTAATGAAAACAATGCTACGTTTTCTTCTAATATTGAGTTAATCAGAAGGTTCGATGTAAAGTGAAGCAACACCTTGTCATTCGTGCCTTCAGCTGGAAACTCCACGACTTTTATGTCGTTCGAGGAAATTGCACGTAGGCTTGGTACGAGATGAAGTAACTGAAGAACCGTTCTTCGATTCAAGATCAGATTCTCGATTGGTTCCAGGCTCTCGATTGCCAGCTTATATATGCGGACTTTATTCAGCGCTGATTTTAGAACCTTATCGTGTGAAGTTTGAGGACGTCTATCAACCACCAATTCTTTTAATCTTCTTCGATTGGTTTCAAGGTGATCGTCCTCAACACATTCCAGCAGAGTCCTTACGGGCTCCTTATTTTTATCTGTTTTGATCGAAGGGCATGACAATGCCAAGGGTCCCCCTGGTCTGCTGATTTGAGCCTGAGCTATGCAAAAATTCCGCTTATCGGCCATGGTCATAAACACAGGACTGACTGTTGGCAGACACATAGAGTTTGAATTATCACAAGCTTCAATCAGTTCACAGTGTCTTTCGTACGACTTGTGTTTGAATGTAGAATTGTTACCAGTAACCTCCTTAGTACAAGGCTGATTTGTTATTACAGTATTTGAAGCAACTTTGTCCAATGATGGTACAGGTTTCTCCAAACATTGAATCGAATCAACTTTAGGTAATGGCACAGTGATTAGGGGCACATCAAAGCTTGTGGGTGAGACAGGTTCTAACTCTACAAATTCTGGGTCATCGTAAGTTGAGAAGTCCAGGATTTCAGTTATGTTGTCCTCAGACGGCTTAGTATTCTTTAATTGAGATTGTTTGGCCGAAATCGAATGAGCACTTTTTTGTGATATTATGGCGTTACTCATAGCTGGAGCTTGAGCCGTTGAAGTTTTGACCGAGTCAATAGAAACGGCCTGTACCATTTTTATGTTGCGTAAAAATTTTTGAGATCCATTTGAGACATTTTTCTTTGTCTTTTGGTTCTTCGGTTTCTTACTGGTTACAGCGAGTTTTGAGTTTAAAGACGAAGTCACCAGATTCCCTGTAACATTAGAGGATCCTGTAAAAACGGAAAAGACCTTGGGTAAACCTACATTTCCGGAGATAATCGCAACTTCTGCAGTTGCTTCAGTTGCAGAACCAATGCCCGAAGGAGAAGCCGTTTGGGGGTCAACGGAGGCCTTATTGGCAGCGCATCTAGCTTGCTCAAATGCTGTGTTAAAGGACAAATTGACACTGTTTGGTACAAACGGAATAACCGATGAGCAAGGCCCAGTGATTGAAGTAGGTGAAACAATCATGAGCCCTGTGTCGTGAGGGGCTCCAAGGGCCTTTACAGGTGCCAGAACGAGATCCACTTCCACTAGGGAGTTATGCGTCGATTGTGACGACTGAGAGCGAAGAGGATCTTGGTTTGGAGCAGCATCAATTGATGAATGCTGTTGTTTTGATGCCCTAGTAAGGTCTTGGTCAACCTGAGGTTTATCTTTCATGCTTGTGAGCTTGCCACATGGGCACTCTTCAGACAACCGCCTACCTACATTTTTGATGTCATGTTTAAATAGGGCAAGGGTCTCTCGCGCCACTTCGGCGAACAGTCTTTTGTCAGAGGAGTCGGTTTTCTTGCACTCGTTTAACAAGACAAACGCTCCTTCCAGTCTTTTAAGGCACTCATGTTGCTCGACATACGAGCGGTCGCAAGTTTTTTCTATCTGAGTTAATTTGGAGCTCATCATTGCGACCACAGTTGTTAAGTCCTTAGTGGCTTCATGTATATTTTCGTACAGTTTCATAAACGGGGCCAATGAAATCGACAAAGAGGCCATGAAAAGGGCTTGTATTTCCGTTGAAGAAGACATCGTCGGCAGAGTTGTACAAGATGAATTGGGTTGAGACTCAGCAGGTCTGGCCACATGTGGCTCCTTGTCACGATGAATTTTCGGAAATGGACGTTCCATTAATGAAGAATCCATAGAATCGTTATGTGAGGAATGTTCGTTGCCATCAGATTCATCGATGGCTCCATAGGACTTCCATTTAGAGGTGGCAAGTCTTTTTTGGGAAGTCAAATGTAATTCAGATGTCTCATGCCTCGAGTCGGCCTTTAAGGATTGATCGGTTGATTTTAACCGTTTGTAACACGAGTCAGGCCATATGTCAGAAGTTGCCCCCAACAGCTGGCTGTTATTGCGTTTAACTGCAGATTTTGCTTTCGTTTCGGCTGAAAGGTTCGGCTCTTTAGATGCCTTACTGGCGCACATTTTGTTCAAGAGCGATACGTTCTGAAGAACGTTGTTCACTACCCCAAGGGAGTCTCTTCTTGCGAGCATTGAATTGCGTGCCTTTGGCTCGGCCCTTGTACCGTGCTCCAAGTTAAGAACGCAGTTGCGGTCACAGCCGTGCAAACTTGAGTTAAAAATGCTATGTTGATTGCTAAAGTCGTTCGCATTCATATATACGATTTCTTCATGCGAACCCACTGTGGTCAGTCTCGTGGTTACACTCACTGGAGAACTCGCAGTGATCATTGTACTAGAGTCATTTAGAATGAGCCCCACATCATCGCAGGGTAAGATAGAAAGAGAATAGATGGCCGGCCGTGGCCCAGCGGTCTGATTTTCGGCAGAATTCGGTTCCTTCACTTGATCATTATCCTGCTCTGCAGCGAGCTCACTGCTAGAGGGAGCTGCTCCATCTTCTCCGAGACCTCGAGCCGTGACGGAGTCTAGGCTGCCTCGGCCGCGCGAGTTCGAAGACTCACGCGCTCCGAGTCCCTCCCCCACAGCGTTATCGCTCGCGGGAGCGGCGGCCAAGCAAACACACCCCACGTCAAGTGCCGGGATGAGAGTACCGCCACAGCAGTATCCAGACGGTTCACCACTGGCGCTATCGCCGCCTTGAGTCGGCGGGGCTCCAAGAACCCCGCAACCTCCAGGCCCCGCGATCACATGCAGGGGCTCACCGACGTCCAGCGCGCGGCATTCATTTGCCGCCCCGCGCCACCCGTGAGTAATGTCGCGACCTGTAATAACATCATGCGTGAAACATGCAGTGTCGAACACATTGTCACAGAGAGGGGGTAGATTAGATATGTTGATTGCTGCGTTTTCGGGGACCTGTTCCTCATGTGCTTGAATAAGACCTTCGCTGTGCTCAACAGGTTCAGAGGTGCATGAGTGATAGCAACTTACTTTCTGTGAGCGTGAAGGTCGTCGAGTAGCCATTATCTCATCAGAAGCTACCGCACCATCACGCCGCCTCTGTGCCCGGGTCCTTAGCACAGGGGACTGGGTAGAGGCCATTATTCGCCGCTCGCCAAACAGCAAACAGCTTTGCTTCCACAGCCCTTTCCACCTCAGGGCTTCACTGCATTAATGTTCTAACTGTTACTCAAACACTGTACAATTCTAGTAGATGCTTGTGACCCTTGTGGCAGCAGCGAGCATCGAGCATCGAGGATCGAGAGCTCTGAGAGAGAGCGACAGAGGAGCTCCGGTCTGTCCTCGGAAAAACATGCATCCCTGAGCCTGAACCCTGTGTGCCGTGTGTCGTGTGCCGTGTGACACAAGCCGACTCAAACCGTGATAGCCTCACTGGCACGGGTGAGGTTAGGAGTTAGGAGTCGCAGCTGGTGCTCTCTCAGTAGTCGCAGTTGGTGCCCTCTCAGTAGTCGGTCCGCATTACTTTCTAGCAGCCATTGTCAATTAGACACCTGGTGTAGACTGACGTAAGCCAGCAGGCAAGCCGCGTTTACAGCCGAGACGTGCGAGGGAGAGCTGTTTGATGTTCAAGACTTGCATATGGACATATGGAAACGTACCAGGTCCTCTACAAAACTCGTGCATCGTGAAACATCCGTACAGGTCGTTTACACTTGGACAAAGCTAGAATTGACCTTTAACCTTCTGTCTATTTGCTAAAGCGACAGGTTTAGTGAATTGGAAGTGTTCTGCGGTGTTCAGCGGGGTGAGGAGAGGGCAGACAAAGTAACTTGGAGATAAAAATCTCTGGCTGTCCAGAAAACAATATGGTAAGCCCTCCCAGCTGTCATACTTTAAGGTGGACACTCATTTCTGCATACTCGGCGAGCGGTGTGAACAGAGTTTATTTTCTTGCCGGCACTTGGAAAAGCTGCAGTGACTTTGACTGTTTCCTGGATTCCTGTTTTGGATTTATGATTTTGAACTTTGCTGCTTGTGCATTCTAGCCCATGCCTTTTTGAGAACATGTGTTACATATTGAGAACGCGCGCGCTTTAGCGCGGTGCGGTGGACTGGTGCTTGGCGGTCTGTCTGCTTAATTTATTTTATTTGTATTTAAAAAAAATATATTTTTTTAACTCCGGGGTAGTTATTATTCTACCGTGCTGTAGATTTTCTACTATCTTATTTTGGTACTAAGAATTGTGGGCTCCTGTGTTTAGTGCGTTAAAGTAGCCCAATTTAATGTCACGTAAAGGGTCCGGGTACACGTTGAAAACGGGCATGCCATCCAGTTTGATGATTACTTCCGCTTCGCTGTAACTGAAAGCTTCACCTATGAAACCATCACCAACGATTGCCTTGAAGCGGAAAATTTGCGGCCAGCCCCTGAACATTATTGAAAAAAAATCTGTAACTGGAGATATCTGTGAGTTCTATTTCCCCCGAACTGCTTTTGATCCATCTTTGAACCCTAATTGTTGTAATAATGTATTTGTAAATGAAATAGTAACTAATAACACTCCTGTGTTAGATGCGGATGTTCAAACATCTGACTTAACTATTTCTGATACACAAATTATGGCTGCAATTACGAATGTACCAATTAATGTCACATTAGTTGATCTATCTACTCAAGGAAATGAAAATCCTGATCAATTAAGGTCCCCCAAGTGCCCGAGTCCCATGAATGAAACAAAAAAAAACAATTCTCTGCCTGAACTTAATGTTCCTTTAGTTGATCCAAGCCAAAAGGTTGTAATCGATGATGAAATACCACCTAGTAACAGCGAAGACCTGCAAGCCATCAAGCCATTATCTACGCCCATTGATCTATCTTCCCAGGCAGCTGAAATAAGCCTATATCAATCTCCAAGCTTATTCAACCATTCAATTGTCTCTTCCCCTGACAATCAGTCTTCCTTTGCACAACCTACCCTAAGGAAAACACTTGCAAGTAGCACTCCACAAATGTCTCTTTAAGCGGAAAAAGTGCTAAATAACCAAAACCCTTTGATGGAAATAACCCTAAATGCTATGAATTTGACAATTTTGTCCTTGATACAACTTTTTGAGTCTCTAGACATTAAAATCACGCAGCAGTCTAAGAAAATAGATAAGATTGCCCAGTGGATATATGTCTGGGACAAAAAACTCAAGGACAAAGAAAAAATTGACAATGATGTTGAGCCAAAAAGTAAAATTGTGGTCCTTGATGACAATGAGCATATAAAACCAACATGCCCTGTAACCAAGATAACTATTCAGGAACCGATTAATCAACTTGGAAATTGTCCACTTCCGACGTTTGAAAAAATCATATGCCCTATAAATTTTGATGAGTTGTCCAAACCTTTGTGTGATCAATCTATTGTGCACCAATCAATAGACTCTGCAGTCAGACCCGGCCTGGTGTTCAATCTGTTTGACATCAATGCAAAAAAACAAATGATTCGAATAAAATCACTACGGTAAAAAGTTCAATGAAAAAAACAAAGAACCAAAATAATTTGAAATCATGTTGTAGTTCAAATGTCAAACAGTTTGTACAACACCTGTCCTCGGTAAAGACCTCAAATCTGAGTGTAAGGAAAGTGTTGCAAGATAAATACAAACACTTAAATAAAAAAGAACTGACGAAAAAAAACGCGGCTACTAACAAAGAATATGCCCCATTGAATGACCTTATCACAATGATAGACACTCCGCTGACGCAGGAGAAGAGTGACATGAAGCAAACTCAACCTGTGGTTGACTGTCCCCCCTGTGTTACATGTGGCATAAAAACAGCAAATAGTGACTCTGTCACTACACAAGGTCCTGTGAATGAAAGAAAACTATCTGATAAGCCACTAATACTTCAATCTAGTATTTCGAACACAACACAATCAGGTACTAATAAATCTTTATTACCTGATGACATTTTAAAAGATGTCCAAGCGGAAATTCGCCGGTCATTAGATGAATATAAACAATTCAAACAAACCAATATAACTTCTAATTGTAGAAAACCTGTGGTATTGTTACACCAAGATACACAAACTGAGACAGTAATATCATACCACTCAGAGAACCTCTTATAATCTCAAAACCCTCAACAGGTGAAATGATCACACACTCTATTGTGAAAGATGTGATGAAATGCAATGCTACTGCGAATTTACCAACCAATTTTAGGGCTGAAATTTGTCTTGCAAATAGACGAATATTTAAAAAAAAGGAGCCCTACGTTAATAAAAGTGAGCCAAATGTGGTAGTTGCAAATCCATTTGCAAAAGAAAATCCTAGCACTTCTCGATTCGAAATCGACCATGATCAAACAAAAAAAGTGCACCCAAACTTTGCTTCAAATATCAAAATGTCAAGACATATGTTGAACCAAAATGAAAACCATCGGTTTATACTAAAGTGTCGAGACGCTCCGTTTGAAGCATATTACTTATGTCAAACAAGTGTTATGGCAATCTTGCATGGATTTGTTTGCTTTGGGATTTATTCTAGCAATCAATCCCACAATCTATGAAAACAAAACAAAAAAAGACAAAGCGAACATTCTTTTACCACCAAAACGAGAGCTCAAGTTATAGAACTCAACTAGAACTCAACTGAGAATTATGACTCTACTGAAGTAATCCAAGGTCATTTGCAATGTAAATGCCAAACATTTTACCATGCTTCATAACTAGAGTCTGATAAAAATCTCTCGCTATTCTCGATTGTAAGTTGGAATACCTGTGGTCATTGTCATTTGCTAAAGGACAGCTCCCAGTTACTAACATATAATATCATAGCCCTTCAAGAAACTTGGTTTATGACCGCTCCGGTCATGAATGGCTATGAAATCTTGCTCTGCCCTGCAATCAAAGGAGCTAAAGGCCATCCTACATCTGGGCTTATGGTAGCTGGCAATACTGAGGCCGGCTTTAGAATTTTTCCCTGGTCTCAACCAAACCCTTATTTACAACTGGTTAAAATAAAGTTCCAGGGTCATATACTGGCACTAATAAACATCTACTGTAACCCTATTGGGCTACCAGACAAGACATTTTTTGTTGAACTGGAGAAACTCCTTAATATTATCTTGCAAACTTCTGAAATAACAAACACATTTATTGTGGGCGATTTGAACCTCCATTGTTTAGCAAATTCATGATACAAGAAAAATAACTCTTGTTCAAAATGGGAGGCAACTATGAAAAGCCGTAATTTGTTAATGTTAAACGGCTCCATGAGCGATATTCTGGCACATTATACTTGGCAGCGAGGTACAAGCAATTCAATCATTGACTATATATAAGTTGATAGCAATTCTTTCAGTTCAATGTCTAAATTTGAAGTTGTTCACAGTCCGGACAGTGACCATGAAAAACTAACAGCATACTGGTACTCCGAAAAAAAATACATATCTCCAGAGGTGTGTAATATGAGATACACACCACATCTTACTGTGAGCAATGCTCGAATTAGATTTCGCTGGAACGGAAACCTGCTAGAAAACCTTTGTAATGATTTTCTGAAAATAAAAGTAGATTCAAATTGGGAAGATCATACGTATAGATCAATTTTACATTTATACAAACAAAATCATGATTGTAACCCCCAAGGGAAACATTCTGTAAAACCACATTTTATCAAGGAAATGCAACAAAGAAAAACACAGTTCAGAAAGAGAAAAGACTTGCTTTACAGCTTCCCTTTCTTCAAAGAAATGAGGCTCTTAGAGGTGTGAAGAGTAGATATAGGAACTGGACAAGAAGCCACAAGAACTGGTTATATCAACAAAATGGGGAAATTATGTTAGCAGCTCTAAATTCCAAGAAATCAGCAGAGATCTGGGGTCTCCTGAATCTGGGTAACAATCAAACCCAGTACCCGATCCAAATAAATGGCGTTCTTGAAGCCGACTGGATATCGCATTTCACAGCTTTATACTCTAACACTTCGATAAAGGAATTTGTGATGCAGGATCTAGTCCAAAACCCATACCAAATGCAAATCCTAGAAGAGGATGTATTATACTATATAAATTATTCAAGCAATTCAAGAGCACCTGGGCCTGACGGCCTGAGTAACTATGCACTTAACCAACACCCTTCATTATGGGCGAAGATCCTGTACCACATCTTTTTGCAAATATTGGAAACTAACATCATACCTGACTCCTGGCAAAAGTCTGTAATTGTTGCGACATTCAAGAAGGGCGATCGGTCAAATCCATCGAACTATAGACCGATCGCCCTTCTTGATGTTACGGGCAAGATTTTTTCTTGCTTCATCTTGCGAGACTTTAAAGTTTGGTTGGACTTCCGCTCCTTGCGTGACCCCTGCCAGACAGGATTCATTGCAGGACTGGGAACCTCTGAAAATTGAGCAACTTTGACAGCAATTATAAAACACCACCAAGCTATCAAACAATCATTATATATTGTGTTTGTGGACTTATGAGCAGCTTTTGAATCGGTATTGAGAAAATTATTGCTGAGAAAATTGGTGAATGAAAACTGCCCAGCCCATATTGTATCACTTATCCATGTGCTTTATAGTCAAACTACTATTAGTGTGAGATTGATTCTCGATGGGCTGCTGTCGACTCCGATTAACACCTACAGAGGACTGCGTCAGGGCTGCATCTTAGCTGCAGCTCTGTTTAGCTTCTTTATTGCAGACATATGTAAAGTCTTTAATGTTTGTTGGCTTACGACTCTAACTTGCTATTGGGCTTTTTGGCACGATATCTGTTGCAATCCAATGACAAGTTTGCTAAAAAGAGGTGTCAAGAAGCTGTCAATGCTGTTTCTTATGCTGATGTTACAATTGAAGTCCTGTTACAAAATCCTACTCGAGTAAAGACAAAACTATTTCAGTGGGATTTGTACCAGGGCTTTGATAGTGACTCCTTTATGCATAAAAAATTCAGTTTCCCAGAACCTTATATGATTAAATCACCCTCTATGCAACATAGATCTGACTTTATGAGGTTAAGATTAAATCTATGGCCTACTCAGGAACTGAGAGTAAAACGCAAAATTATTTAATCGGAAAAAAATATTTTATAAAAGAATTTCCGCCAAAGAGTCCTTCAGAACCTTATAAAAACAGGAGAGAACTCACACACAGCCTACTTTAAAACCTACAGTAGAAAATGAATCCTAGAATCTCGCATAGATTACTAAACCACAAAAAAGACTTCTCAATAAACGGAATATCAAAAAAGATAGCTTTGCAAATATCTGTGGAGGTGAATGGAGGCACACCACAAGCACAGAACCATATTTCAATGAAGAAACAAACAAACAAAAGCAAATAAACCCAATTGCCATAAATAGCTGTGGACAAGGGCATGACAAACTTAAGAATACTATTATGGAAAAAGAAACGATGCTCACAATAATAGCCCCAGAAAACTCAGTATCAACTTTCCATTCCATTCCATTCCACTGAACCAATACGTCCAGTCTACAAATGGCCGTGCACATCAATGTGTAACATAGCCAAATAATCTTTCAGATCTTTATGCAATTCCGCAATCAGTATGTGAAAGGTAAAGACAAATCCAAAATGAAACTGCTACAAAGTATGGACTCCTGTCCAGTGCGCTAATACACACGACTATAAGGACATTCATTAATTCATTACCCTGCAATTCTAAACCTATTTCAAAAAGCACCTTCCACCATATCACAATGAAATCAACAAACCATTCAATTATAAGAAATCTGGTTCATAAACTGTACTATGCCAAAAGTCCTGCTTTAGCACTAGCTAATTTAAATAACAATGTTCCACATTACACAGCCAAATAAATACTTGAAGAAATAGAGCATATCCAGAGAAAATATTTTGGAAGTGAAAGCCACTTACAAAATGCAATAGCTTTACAACAGACTAGCAACATCTTTACAAATGGCAACCTTCTACTAAACACATACAAAAAAGAAATACTAAAGTTTAAAAGTACATCTGCTGAAGTACCAAACCTTGTATGTGTGTGTGTGTTGCCTCAGGAGGACTTTTTTAAAATAAAAATAGCACACAAACTGTAGGCATAACTTACAAAATAGAAGACAATGAAGATTCCAAGTAGTTCCAATTTGTTCTCTATCTTATAGCAGGAAACAAATATGAAATTACTGACCCCTTAATACTTTGCAGTTACTGCACTGCAAAACCTGACAACATCCAAAAATCTTCACGTGCTCTCACAAATAACTTGGAATTATTCCCACTACCAAAACCCCTGCAAAAATGTACCTTTTTTGAGAGCATCATAATTCAAACAGTGCACCCATGTAAAGCAATAATACACCTTAAACCAAAAACAGCAAAACTACCTCCCTCTGAATAAGTGAAAGGCATTTGTGGCAAATTAGTTTATTTGCCATTAGATCTCAAAGTATATGTACACACTCTGGGAGTGCAATGTCCAATAGATCAATCTTTAATTATCTTAGTAAAGGGCGTACCTACAAAAGACAACAAAAAAAATGGCAACAACTCGTGGACATACATAAAGTTAGACAAGTCCTGCAATATCCAAAAGACAACAATGAATACTACAAACAAATAAATATTGAAGAAAACCTTAGGGAAATCACTGAAATAATTGAAGACTCATCACAAACTGGTCAATTTCAACTTCTAAATCCTGCTACAGAATACAATATTTCAGACCATTATACAATTCACCCATTACACGATAAAGACACCATAGATAATGCACTGGAAACGTACCAAATGCGACAAGACAAAGGATCTCCAATTAGCATATGGGAACAAAGTAAAGAAGCATGTGCCTTTCCTCTACTCTTTCCTACTGGAAATTGAGGAAGGTATGATGATATACCCACACAAACAACAGCATCAGAATACCGCTCTTTTTTAATGTATTCTGAAGACCCCAGATTCAGACAAAACATGGAATACATATGCCACCTTCTCTTTGAAAGTGAACTATCAACTCTATGCTACAGAGTTGCACACACAAATTTAAATCGGGTACACATTTTCAAAATATGTCAGCTATGCAATTACTACAATAAGTGCAATAAAAAGATGAGGTTTTACAGTTAAGCATTACAAATCTTTTAGCAAACATGTGTGGTACAAAAGAAAACTGGTTCCGACGACACGGAGATGTACGCTGTATGATAAGAAACCTTGGCCCACCCAATTGGTTTGTGCAGAATATGCATGGGAAGATTTACAAGATTTCCTATGCATAGCAAAAAAAAACAAAACAAATATAGGTATAAAAACACCAGGAGTACTCTGCTTTCTAGATCCTGTAAATGAATCAAGATATTTCCATTATAGCTTCCTTGCTATGCTACACTTCATTTGTAATAAAACTGTTCCTCCCCTCGGAGAAGTTCTCTTTTGGAGAAAAGAATACCAAGCCAGAGGAGCATCACACATCCACATGCAGGCCCCTGAAATTCACGCACCCCGCTCCCCCAGGCCCCATCGCGTGTGAAACCACCCGCAGGCCCCTGAAATACACGCACCCCGCTCCCCCAGGCACCATCGCGTGTAAAACTTTGCGCGCACCCCTAAAATGCACGCACCCCGCTCCCCCAGGCCCCATCGCATGTGAAACCACCCGCATGCCCCTGAAATACACGCTCCCCCAGGCCCCATCACGTGTGAGACCACCCGCAGGCCCCTGAAATACACGCACCCCGCTCCCCCAGGCACCATCGCGTGTAAAACTTCTTGCGCACCCCTGAAATACATGCACCCAGCCAAAACGTGTGTGGAACTTCTCGCGCACCCCTGATATACACGCACCCAGCCAAAACGCGTGTGAAACTTCTTGCGCACCCCTGATGTACACGCACCCAGCCAAAACGCGTGTGAAACTTCTCGCGCACCCCTGATATACACGCACCCAGCCAAAACGCGTGTGAAACTTCTCGCGCACCCCTGATATACACGCACTCAGCCAAAACGCGTGTATGACTTTGCGCGAACCCCTGAAATGCACGCACACGCTCCCCCAGGCACAATCGCTGAGCTGTGTATATGGTATTTTTTAAGCGCACATTTTGGCGCACATGTATTGGGACGCTACCGCCTGCTTTCTGTGGCGTATGGGTATGGCCCTGTGCGTGTCTTTGGCCGTGCGCTGTTTTACCCGATTCGATTCCATGAATGCCTGTTGTAGGCGAGCGTCTGGGCGTTCCGCGCACTTGCCTCCTGGACCTCCCCTGTGACGCCCACATTTTCACGAGTTGTTCCCCATTCCGCGTGTCACGCCCCGTTTTCCGCCTACTTTTGGGATGTGCGCTGCGCTATGTGCGAAGGTCAGAAAACCTTCACAACAATAGGTATAATCTACCACGCAGGAGCCACAACCAATGCAGGTCACTACACTGCATATCTAAAAAAGGATTGTGGATGGTTTTAATTTAATGATACTACCATTACTCTAAAACAGAGATTACCAGCAAATCTTGTAAACGCTTACTTAATATACTTAAAACCAAAATTGAATAATCTGTGTATGTACATAAACAAAACTTCAACTTCAAAACTATGAACAGTTAGAATACGCCAACAGGTATCTAACTGCCCCAAGATTCTGCAAAGCAAACAGATAAATGAATACCACTAAAATGAAACAAAAAATAAACAGTTAGAATACGCCAACAGGTATCTAACTGCCCCAAAAATCTGCAACAAGCCAACAGATAGATGAATACCACTAAAATGGAAAAATAAATAAACAAATAGAATACACTAACTGCTATCTAATTGCAACAATACTACTACCACTTTCACATCAAAAACCATGCACCTATTCAATTTCTCCTACTGAAATCAATGAAAGAAATATATTGTACCACAACCTAGAAAGGTTTATTTTTTAATCCAGCATGGATTTTTTCCCACAGACCCAATGATTTAATAAACACACACAGGAACTGATCAAATTGCACAGTACACTGGTTTGAACTATAATACTTCTAAAGTGCTAACTATGAGGGTTGACAAAATACAGAACTGTCTACTATGGAAGGCAATACTCATTATAAACTACCTACACTAACATGTGATTTTTTCTTTTATCACAGTGATTGAAAAACATGTCTGCTCCAACTACCCATGTAATGAAAAAACTACATACAACTACAAAAGGTCAAACAGTAAGTATATAATGATTGGACCCTTGGACCCACAAACACCACAGCATAACGCACCCATTCAAGCAAACACCTGACCACAGACCACAATCCAAAATCTTTGCTTCCATGGGTATCTTATGCTGCAGAGTCTGTTGCCAAACACTACAATCTCAACTGCATGGCCTGGCCAACACTCTACATACAGCCTCAACAAAGGAAAGAGTAAGTGTGTCATGATTGGACTCACAAACACTGCAACATAACACAACCATGCAAAGGAACACCTCAACAATAAATGCTACCCGAAATGCTTACAGTCTTCAATACCAACATTCTGAACACAATCCAACAAACAAACTAACACACATCATCTCACTACCCTACAAACACTATTACACTACTGCCAATCAGTACTCACATTTTTGAACACATATCCCCTAAGCAGCCCACATAACAAAGTTCAAATGTTTGGTAGCATTGGTGTATTATGTTTGTTTCTATGTGTGTGTTATGCTGCGGTTGTTGTGGCCAGGGCAAAGAGTCTTGTGTGCTTGGCCGAAGGCATACCAAGTCTCTACATGCACCCAAGATTCTAGGCCCGGGCCACAACCACTGCATCATAATACACACATAGAAACAAACACCTACCAAATGACCACAACCCAAAAACATAACACATCCACCTCAATTAACATTCTAAAATAATAATTACAACCAACGCACAAACTCTTCAATACACACCCTTTTCACCCAATGCTCTACAAACGATTCAAAACCAACATCATTGTAAAATGAAATAGCCAGTAGTGCGCCCAGTGTTTAGACACAAGCCGATTATCCAATCGGTGTCCTGTCCGCGGAGCGAACAGGGAAGTGTGTCCGCAGAGCGGACATAGATATCACTAATTTTTGGAGACCCACTTTTTGGTCATTTTTAAAAAAACGAATGGACGGATTTTACCAAATTTGCAAAAGCACGCTTTCGGGACCAAGCCCCCGCTCCTGCCACAAATTTGGTGATAATCCATCCAGCGGTTTGGGCTGTAGGCATGAGCAACATTTTTCTCCATTCAGTCTATGGGAAAAAATACATTTTGGGGCCCCTCCTATATATTTGCCCCCCCTTGACCAAACCTCACTGTGGGCCATATACTTTTCTTCAAAGTTTGGTGAGGATTCGTCCAGGGGCAGCGAAGTTATAAGCTACCCAAAAAGTGATATTCCTATGGGTTTAGCAACTTAACCCTAGGTACATGGCCACTACCACAGGCCATGTAATATATTACACGGCCACGCTAGTGGCCGTGTAGTTATGGTTAAGTTGCTGTTTCCATAGGAAGAACACTTTTTGGGTGGCTTATAACTTCGCTCCCCCTGGATGAATCCTCACCAAACTTTGCAAAGAAAGTAGATGGCCGACTCTGAATTTTTTTTACAAAGTTTGGTGAGGTTTGGTCCAGGGGGGGGGAAAGTTTGAGGGGGGGCCTAACCTCTTTGTTTCCCATATACATAAAGGGAAAAAACTTTGCTCACGCCTACAGCCCAAACCGCTGGATGGATTTTCACCAAATTTGCAGCAGGGGCGGCGGCTTGGTCCCAAAAGCATGCTTTTGTTAATTTGGTGAAAATCCATCCAGTCGCTTTTTTTAAAATGACCAAAACATAAAGTAAAGCAGGACACCGATTGGCTAATTGACTTGTGTCATCTCCACGGACACCCAACATGTTCGCTGATTGGTTGACGTGAAGCGTGAGGTGCGTCAGATTTTTGGAAACGCCCGCCATTTTGGGGACATCGGCCGGTGTCCACGGACATCGCGGTAAAAACATATAAAAAAATATAACATTGCACTTGTCAAACTTATCAAATAATCTCTGGGGAGGTGAGGGGTGATGAGGATGGGATGGAATATGGCTGCAAGAAGCAAAAAAACGGGTGGTTTTTACCACGAAAGTCCGCAAACAGTTTGGATGTTCGCTAAAAACCCTGAAAAGTTTGCAAACACCTCAGCATTACAGGGTTGGTGAAATGCAGTTCTTGGATGGCTTATAACTTTGGCACCACTTAATGGAACTGCATGAAATGTTGCATGTATATTCCTGGGCTGATTCTGAGTGAGTATGCAAAGTTCGGTGGGATTCTGTCATGAGGGGGCAAAATTAGAGGGTGGTCCCAAAATAATGTAAAGGCTTATAAATGAGGTACCATTTGACGAATCTACACTTCATTTGGCAAACTGATAATACATCAAGATATACATGTTTTTGCGAAGTTTGGTGGGATTCTGTCAAGATGGAGAAAAATTTGAGTGGGGGTCCCAAAATATTGTAAAGGCTTATAAATGTGGTGCCATTTGACAAATCTACACAAAGGTTTGCAAAAAGATTATAGATCTAGATTTAGAGGTTTTCGTAAAGTCTGAATGGATTTTGTCAAGAGGGGGCTATGTTGTATTATGATTGTATGTGCATAAGTTTGACACTTTCAAAAAAATAAAACATGGGTGGATTTCCAGCAAACTTGCGTAAGGAGCATTGGCAAGGACCTACAAGCATGGTTTTGCAAATGTGCCAGTGTTTTATTATTTGACAAGTGTCATAATGTAGCTACAAAAAATAGAGGTATATCTTTAGTGACTGAGGGGTTGCCTGTGGCCATGGGCAGTGGCTAGATTGTTCGGGTCTTGGAATAAGGTCATGATCCAGACAACCTGGCTACTGGCCATGAGCATAAGGGACAAAACATAGGATTAAAGTGGCCATGTCAACCTGGGTCTGGTTTTGTGGTAAAGTTATTCGAAATTAGGATAGATTTGAAAGGGAAGAAAAATTAGCTTGTGATAATATGGTCATAGGGTTCTCTTTTTGCCTTCTGCATGCTGCTATGGAAAGCGAAGAGGTGCCCTGTATGGAACCCTCACTTTCCCTTTCCATGGTAGCCATCCTGGAAAAGGATTTTCCTTCCTACTCCTGGACGCCGCAGGCGTCCTGGTCGTCCCGGTGTTGGAATAAAAATCCTATTTTTTAGCACCCTGGGTTCCCGCTTTGGGAACCTAGGGTGCTAATGGCCTTTATCCCCCATTTCAGGGGCTGAAATGGGGGGCTTATGGTCCAGAGAACTCGTTATCCACCCTCGCTTTGCTTGGGCTGATAACTTGGGCTGCTGGGTCGTTATCCACTGTTCCAGTACCTCTGACAGAGGATGAACGCCACAATATTCCCATTAGCATAGCACAAAATGCAAATGGAAATGTTGGAAAATCTTATTTAGTCTATGTACTTTACAGAGAAATATAAAGTAGATGGAGTCTATACATTTTTTTTTTAGTTCTATTTTTTAACTGTGAAAGGTGGTTCCTAAAGGAATATGTCGTTTGTGGTTTTTGGATGTATTTTTTTTGGCAGGAGAGCTGAGAACAAAAGGTGGGGAGGGAAATGAGGGAAGAGGAACCAAACACTAATATGGAGGGGTAGGTGGACAAGGGAAAAGGTTGCGTGTGTGTTATTTCTAAGTTAGGGGGCACTGTTTCTCATGCTCCTTGATTACAGCAGTGGTGGTGGCTCTTGGGGAGGAGGGATGGCATTAGCTGATGCCATTTTAAGATAAATAGCAGTTTTGCTAAAAGTATGTACTGTGTACTAGCTTGTTAATGGATAATGAGTAGGAATAGGTGTTGGAGCTGTGCAAGGGAAATTTTGAAGTTGGAAGTTCCTAGATCAGTAGAAAATGCAGTTCCGAACTGTCCGCCAAGCAGAGATCTTATTATGAAGTGCGGACAGGTTCTCAGACACGTCATCATGCCACGCGCCAGCATATGGTCATGTGGCACTGTCCGGAAGGTCCGCTATGAAGTCAGATGTTCGTAGACATCTACGGATGCAAAACTAGTTGAAATAGTTGCAAGAAGTGTATTGAAGTGTTAAAAATGATTCCAGAGGGTGTGAAATGGCAGAGTTTTAAGGTGAAACTTAGGAAATGGGCCACAAATATTGCTATATTGGGTAAGTATGATATTAGCAAGTTGTAGGAAAATAGCATGCACTGGTAAAAACCTATGAAATTCAATGACAAACTTTGTTAAAGGGACGTTATGGTTAAGTTGCACTGATAAAAACCTATGAAATCCAATGAAAAAACTTTGTTAAAGGGACGTTATGGTTAAGTTGCACTAATAGAAACCTTTGAAATTCACTGAAAAAACATTGTTAAAGGGATGTTATGGTTAAGTTGGACTAATAAAAACCTATGAAATTCAAAGTAAACTTTTGTTAAACAGACTTTATGGTTCCACGTAAAACCGAAAACCTCCTGAAATTTGCCAGTTATGGTAAGCTAAGCTAAGCAAAAGTGGCTGGAAAGCATGCTTTGAGGCATCTGGTGGTGGGAAGAGAGATTAAAAAGGGTGGGGGAGTGAAAATTGGTTCATATGATGTATTTGTTTAAGTGGAAGAAGACGGCAGTGTGCGTGCAGTGTCCACGAATACTACGGCATTTTGCGGGTAAGTCCTCAGGCGAGTAGCTTCTTTTGTGACTGCAGGCAGCCTTCGTAAGGGTAGGATAGGTCCTCAGGCGAGCAGTTTCTGTGGTGACTGCAGGCAGGCTTAATTGAGGAAGGGGAGTGGATTGCACATGGTATGAGGATGTTTGTATAGGGTGTATTATGCTGTGTTGTGTGCGGTAAGCCCCTAGCGCCTTGGGTACATGGCTGGATGCCATGGACTCAATAGTCTGCCCAACGGTTGCAAGTAGGTTTCAGTTTTTGGCTTCTGTGTGTGGTTTGTGAGCAGTGTACAGATAGTTGGATGCATGGGTGTGTTATGGTGTGGTGATTGTGAGCACATAATACAGTTTGGGTGCATGGCTGGAGGTGATGGAGTCAACAGTCCTGGAGTATGTCCACTGGGTGAAGTGTTGGAATACTGTGTGTACAGAGGTGGATAGGGTTCAGGTGGATGGTTTATGTGTTGGGGTTGTGGCCACTGGCCAGATTTCTGAGTAGTTTACTGTACTATGATGTATTGGTTGAGAGCAGTTAATACATTTCTTGGGTGCAGAGGCTATGTTCTTAAGATTTTGTGTTTTGGTTGGAAGTAGCATAATAGTAAGTGAACTGAATTGGGTAGGGCTGCTGGTGGCTGTGTTATGTGTGTGGGTTATGGTAACTGGGAGATGTTTGCATGCATGGCTGTATTACGTTGCAGTGGTTGTGATCATGGGTGCATGACTGGAGGCCATAGGTCCTAGGCCATTCACCCGAGTCTAGGCCCTGGCCATAACCAGGACATCCGTCCATTGCTCCCCAGATCTGGACAGACCACCATCTCCTAATATTCACACTGGCAACCAATCTGGCCACTGCCCAGACTACACCGCTTGCCCCACCCACACTCATGAGGAACAAAAAACATATGATAGCTGATAAACTGCTGGCCCACATAATACCTAAGCTTAATTCTATACCAGACAACAGGGACCCCAACTCCCTAGTTGAACAGTATAACGAAGTCATGAACTCTGCCCTTGACAATATCGTACCCCTCAAACTAAGGAAGATCAAACCCAAAAAACACCTTAACTCTTGGTTCACCCCACACCTAAAAAACCTTAGACTACTCAAAAGAAAGCTTGAAACTGCTTGGAGACTCTCTCCGTCAGTAGAAAATAAATTAAACCTTACCAAGGTCTCAACCCAATATAAGAAGGACATCCTCTCAGCCAATCTGGAGACATATGATAACAGAATATCTCACTCCAAATGTAGTATTAAAACATTGTTCAGCATTCTAAAAGAACTGGAAACACCTATTGTACCACAAGAGAAATGATTCAAAGATAAAAAGTGGTGCTCTAGTATCCAACACGCCTTAACCAACAAAGTTGCTAACTTACAAACCAAAATTGCCCACAAGAAAGCCTCTCTAACACCTCAAAGCACTCAGAGCATAGCCCCACCACCTCACCGCAAACAAGAAACACGCTTTAGCTTCTCTAAAGTTTCTATCATTGAGGTGGAGAAGGTCATACTGGGACTTAAACCGTCTAACTGCAAGGGTGACCAATGCCCGGCGCAACTTATTAAGGACACTGCGAGAGAACTCGCGCCTTTCATACTTAAACTTGTCAACTCCTCATTCACAACTGGTATTGTCCCGAACAACTTGAAAGAATCTTGGGTACTGCCACTACAAAAGAAGCAAACCCTTGACCCCGCCATTTCCACGAACTTCAGGCTCATCACAACTGTGCCATTTCTCTTAAGATAAAGTGGCCTACATTCAAATACAGAATTTCCTGTAATCCAACTTCCTACTAGGCTCTCGACAATCCGGATTCCGCCCCCAACATGGTATGGAGACGGCTTTAATTGATCTTAAGGCCCATATAGATGAGTTCAGCGATAAAGGCCAATCAGCCTTACTCCTCCTTCTAGACCTCTAGGCTGCATTTGACTTGGTTGACCACAAAGTCTTATGCAGTCACCTGGACTCCGCAGCTCATTTCTCTAAGGAGGCCATAACCTGGATCGAGTCATTCTTGAGCAACAGGACCATGAGAGTCTTCTCACCATTGGACTCAGCAGACCCTATCCCTATAAAGTGCGGTGTACTACAGGGATCTTGTGTGTCACCAACACTCTACAATTTATTCACAAAGCCCCTCTTCGACGAAATGGACCATTTGGGTATCGCCTACACAAACTATGCAGCCGATACCCAAATCCTCCTACCCCGTACCGGAGACTACGCCGTGGATTTGGCTTTGGTGAATAGAATTTATAGCAGTGTTCAGGCATGGATGGCCACCCATGGACTATGCCTGAATGATGATAAAACAGAGCTTATCATCTTAGGCACCTCGACCCACCTATCCAAATTTAGCACAGATTATGCCAACTTCACCATCAATAGAAATAACATAAAAGTAGCTAAGGAAGTGAAGACCTTAGGCTTCTATCTAGACGCCACCCTTAAGTTCACCAAACAAGTCAACTCCCTAGCCTCGGCTACCACATATACGTGCAAATTAATCAGAGCTAGTAAACAATTCCTCTCCACAGACAGCTGCCTTACTCTCGCTAGAGCTCTCATACTCTCCAAATTGGATTACTGCAACGCATTATATATTGGTGAGAACAAACAGATTATCCATAAAATTCAGGTTCTCCAGAACAAAGCCCTGAGAGAAGCACTCAAGATCAACAGAAATGAACATATCTCCTCCACTAGAAGAAAATACAAATGGCTAGCTACCTTTGATAAAATCCAACTCAAAATTGCCTCCCTCACATACAAGTGCCTTAATAATAGAGCTCTGCCATACCTTACGGACAGAATCTGTAGAAAAACCTCTTTGAGACCGACCAGAACAGCCAACTCCAACTGCCTCCAAGTACCACGATTCACTATCGGAGGACACAGCTTCCCAGTTAAAGCCGCGCAAGAGTGGAACTCCTTACCTCCTGGTATTAGAGAAGCTCAGTCCTTCTCTAAATTCAGACAAAATCTAACTAACTGGCTAAAAGAGAATGATCAATAATCACTTGATAATCACTCTTTTGACGCCTCAGGCCCCCCATCACGTATACCCTTATGCCTATCTATTTGCTCATCATGTGTTAGTCCCCTGGGACACCCTCTCTGATGTACTGTGATCACTTTAATTCTATTTGCTCATGCAATTTACACTGAATATATGTTGATATATCTCATGTACCTTTTGTTGCCTATGCATTTCATGTTCCCTTGTAACTACATTGTATATATGCTAATGTATTTCATGTACCTATTGTTGCTCATGCATTTCATGCATTCATGTAACCAAGCTTAACATATCCTTGTTTCCTGCGCCCTGATGCCCCTGGGTCTGGTGCGCATTATAAATAATAAAACTAAACTAAACTAAACTAAAACTAAACAACCACTGCAACGTAATACATCGATGCATGCAAATATTGTGATACTTGTATATGGATTTGACAAATATGTGTACAGAGTGTCATTTTATTGTCAGGATCGTTTGGGTAAGTTGTTATAACCATACGTCGATTCATCGTAAACATTTTTCATATCCATCTTATGTACAGTGGCCACCTTTATAGAATGGTTCTGCAGGACAATTTAGACTTGGTAGTGCACCAGAAGTGAGCTGGAATATGCGCAGTTCCATATGGTATATTTAATTCGCCTTGTTCCACATCTGCCCGCCGGTTGCAAGTAAGTTTCAGGTTGTTGCCTTATGTGTGTGGTTTGTGAGCAGTGTACAGATTGTTGGTTGCATGGGTGTGTTATGTTGTGGTGATTGTGACAATGTACTACAGTGTTGGGTGCATGGCTGGAGGTGACAGAGTCAACAGTCCTGGAGTGTATCCACTGGGTGAAGTGTTGGGATACTTTGTGTAAAGAAATGGACAGGGTTCAGGTGGATGGTTTATATGGTTGAATTGTGCCCACTGGGCAGAATCTTCAGTACTTTGCTGTGTTATGATGTATTGGTTGCGATCATTTAATAGAGTGTTGGGTGCAGAGGCTACATTCTGAAGATTTTGTGGTTTGGTTGGAAGTACTATAATAATATGTGAACTGAAGTGGGTAGGGTTGCCAGTGCCTGTCTTATATGTGTGGGTCATGGTAACTGGGCGGATGTTTGCATGCATGGCCATAGGCCATGCACCCAAGCCTCTTGGCCCTGGTCACAACCACTGCAACGTAATACAGCCATGCATGCAAATACTGTGATATTGGTGTATGGATTCAACAGATATGTGTACAGAGTGCATTTTTGTTCCACCAATAGTTTGGGTTAGTTGTTATAACCATACGTTGATCGATAGTTCACATTTTTCATATTTGTATTTGTATTTATTTTATTTATATAGCGCAAACCAGGCCCTGAGGCTACCGGGCGCATATCTTCAAACAATGGTTACAACAGTGCAGGAGCATAGTACACGCATGAATACAAGAGCAGTACAGGTTAGTCAGGCACACATGACAAAATAGTCGGCTATTCAGTAAGACAGTTGATCATCAGAGGCGGCTAGCCAAAGTTTAGCTTTGAGTTTAAATAAGTTGAAAGATGGTAGATTTCTGATAGTGAGCGGCACAGTGTTCCAGAGTTTGGCTGCCAAAACTGGGAAGCTAGCCCCTCCAGCTGTTTGGAGTTTGAATCTGGGAATTGAGAGGCTCTGAGTGTGGACTGACCTGAGTGACCGTGGAGGGGTATATTGAGTGAATTACGAAGCTAGGTGGATAGGGGCCTGGTTGTGAATGCATTTGTAAGTGAGGGCGAGTGATTTTAGTGAGATCCTCTGGGCGACAGAGAGCCAGTGCAAGTTCTTCCTAGTTTCGGAGATGTGTGCTGATCTAGGGATATTGAAGGCTGCTATAATGGCGTTATTTTGAGTGATTTGGAGTTTGCTTAGGTCGCCCTGGTTAGTGCATTGGTACAATACATTACAGTAGTCCAGTTTGGACATAACCAGTATCCTGGTAAGGGAGATGCAGTTCTGCGTGGAGAGGAAAGGGCGACAGGCTGTGATCAGCTTACATGTGTACGCTGATGCGGCCGCAACTGCATTGGTTTGTCTGTGAAGGGAATCTAGGTAGATTCCCAAGGTTTTTGTGTCTTTGGCAACTTTGATGGTGTTGCCATCGATGTTGAAGGAGCTGAACAGAGGGTTCAGCTTGTTGAGTCTTTGTTGTGTACTTAGAATGAGGAGCTCAGTCTTGTCATCGTTAAGACAGAGCTCATGTTGTGCCATCCAGGCTTGGATGACATGGTAGATGTCATTGAGAGATTTAGAGTCTACATAGTAATCATCTGTGATGGGGATGAGTATCTGGGTGTCATCGGCGTAGTTTGTGTAGGTGACACCCAGATAGTCAAGCACGTCAAACAGAGGTTTTGTGAACACATTGTAGAGGGTAGGGGATACACATGACCCTTGCGGGACCCCGCAGGGGACTGGCGCTGGGTCAGCTGATGAGGTAGGGGAGAATACTCTCATGTGTCTGTTGTCGAGGAATGACCTGATCCAGTTGGTGGCGTTGTCAGAAAAGTGGGCTGCAGATTTCAGGTGTTGACAGAGGATTTGGTGGTTGACCAGATCGAAAGCGGCAGATAAGTCCAGTAGAAGTAATAGTGCCAGTTTCCCATTATCTTTTAGGTCCTCAATTTTGGTTTTGAGGTCTACGAGGGCTGTTTCAGTCCCGTGTTTAGGTCTAAAACCAGATTGTCTTGTGCCTAGAAGATTGTTTGTTTCCAGATAGTTCTGTATCTGTAGGTATGCAGCTATGTCTAATATTTTTAGAAGAAATGGGACCGTAGTAATGTGCATCTTACATAAAGGTTTTACATAGGGTGAGCACCTTTATAGAATGGTTCTGTAGGAAAATTTAGACTTGGTAGTGTACCAGAAATGAGTTGAAATGCGTGCAGTTCCATATGGTGTAATGGGTTCCCCTTCTTCCACATTAGGAAGTGACATAAGACAATTTGACATGGTTTGCCCCATATCAGACACTTTGGTTAGGGAGAGAAATAAAACATTGAGAGATTAAAGTATTTGCTTAGCATCACACATTTAAATACTAGGCACACTACTGTGACACAAAACATGTTCACTTGACTTTCAAAATTATACCCTTTTTTGAAACACAGCAAGCGGCACTGCCACTTGTAATCACTGTGAGTTTGCATTTGTTGAGGGACAAAAGTCCCTGCTAATATGCCCCCCTGACCCCTATTGATGTCTATCTGCTGCCATTGTAATGTTCTGTTTACTGTGCTTTTGTGTCCTTCTTTTGTTGTATAGCAAATTAGCAAAATAATTGATTGATGGTCCTTGGTGGTTTCTGTGGGAGACCACAAGTTCTTTTGGGATTTGGAAAGGTGAACATTCTTTTTTTCTGTGGTTTCTTACATCATGAATGCTTGCATGTTGCTCCTTATTTTGCCGGAAACGCAAATTGACATATAGGGCCATAGCGATCATCCCAGATAATGATGAGTGAAAGCACACCGCTTATGGTAATCTTGCAATGTTTTTTCCAGAATTCGTCTGTTGGCATGTGGAAGTGGTGACGCGGGCAGTAAGATAGAATGTATCTGCGAACGAAGAGGAATAACAGTTGCCATTTTCATTGGCTGATTAAAGGCAAAGGGCTCAGTGGGAAGCATGTTACGAAGGGTCCTAGGTGAGTGGGTCATGGAGCTAAGCTTAGGGTGGGCAAAGTTAATTGCCGTCACATGCTCAAAGGTGACCTTGACAGACAAAAGCTTTTTCATGTAAAGTTGACTTTATTACTGGCCGCTGTGTCCTACCCCACACACGTCAAATATCATTACACATCACAGATGCAATTAAAGGAGTGTGTGTACACTATACTGTTGTTACATATTAATAAAATAGTGTCCATTCATATACTACACTGCAGAATTATCTTGCTTTACACAGGAAAACCTGTATCCAGGATGGCCAAAAAAATGCATAATCACATTGTTTTCCTTGACTTGTTTCTATACCAATGTATATAGCAATGTATATACTGCCATATTATTGTCTTATGTGATATGCTAGAAAACCAATTATATAACCGTTTGCCTCCGAACCATTAGCAAATACTTACATGACGTATATCTCTGAAGATATGTGGTCAAGTTCTTACATGTTCGCCTGGGACAAAATCCTGGTTTTGGTACGTAAAGAAAGTGTGTAATCCTGGGCAAATCATGCATTCTGATCATGGTTAATGTACCAACTTTGGGAGCCCACAAAAGCAATTCAGTGTGCAACTTTTGCAATGAAATAAAATGTACTCCCAGAAGCTAAATGAGACTGATTCAAGTCCAGGCTTGGCAAACAGACATAACCCCGGTCATAAAGGACTCACATAGTGCTGGCCAGGTTGGGTATAAAGAACACAATCTAGCGTGTGCATAAAGAGCCCAGGTAGAAGGTACTGCAGGTTGAGCACCCACAAGGCCAGGAACACAGCGTGTGGTCCAGGTTGGCCACATGGCATCAAAGCAAGACTGGGCACATAGAACGCCTTCCACGATGGGCATATAGAACACAGGCAGCTATTTACATGGTCCGTGTAACACTCCCTTATAGGAGAGAGAAGAACGGTTGGGGGAGTATACCGCACAGTGGCTTCCATAAACATTTTATGTCGGGCCCTTATATGAATATCTAAATTGGATTGCAAACTGCAACAACGCACGTGTTAATGAAAGTGTCAAAAAAAGGTAAAGCAATGGAAATAATGGGTATACTGTTTAGTGCCCGGCTACTTTCTTTTTGAACTGTGGCGGGTAGTTTCTGATATTGCACGGACTTTATTTTCATTTGAATAGCTGCATACGAAAATGTAGAGACATTCGGGTTAATTCATAGATTTCAGCGCAGAGGCAGAGCACGCGAGCAGCGTAGAGAGGGAACGTGCGCCACTGTGCGCCAGCCATGTGCGCTAAACAGCATTCTGGCGCACCGCGTATTCATGGAATTGCCAAGCCATTTTGAGCGCTGGCGCAGAGAACATCCCGCAGCACCAGTTACACCCCCAAGAACGCCCCTTGCGCAAGGAAAAACCATTGAAATCCTCAATGCAGCGCAAAGGGCGGCGCTAACCCTTGACCAGCTAACATGGCCGCTACACTGCAATCGCGCGAGTGGGGAACGAGTATTGCTGGGGTGCGCGGGAAGTTTCACACGCAATTTCGCTTGCAGAGCGGGGTACGTGGATTCTGAGAGGTGCGTGGGTACTTTCACATGCGGTTTCGCTGTCTGAGCAGGGTACGTGTATTCTGAGGGGTGCGCAGGTACTTTCACACGCGATTCTGCTTGCAGAGCGGGGTACATGTATCCAGTGGGGTGCGCGGGGAGTTTCACACGCGATAGGCCTTGGGCGAGCGGGGTACGTGTATTTCTGGGTATGTGCGGGGAGTTTCACACCCGATTTCACTTGCAGAGCGGGGTACGTGTATTCTGAGAGGTGCGCGAGTACTTTCACATGCGGTTTCGCTGTCTGAGCAGGGTACGTGTATTCTGAGGGGTGCGCAGGTACTTTCACACGTGATTTCACTTGCAGAGCGGGGTACGTGTATCCAGTGGGGTGTGCGGGCAGTTTGACACGCGATAGGCCTTGGGCGTGCGGGGTACGTGTATTTCTGGGGTGCGCTGGGAGTTTCACACCCGATTTCGCTTGCTGAGGGGGGTACGTGTATCCAGTGTGGTGCGCGGGGAGTCAAACACGCGATAGGCCTTGGGCGAGTGGGGTACGTGTATTTCTGGGGTGCGCGGGGAGTTTCACACGCGATTCCACTTGCAGAGCGGGGTACGTGTATCCAGTGGGGTGCGCGGGGAGCTTCACACGTCAGAAGGGCCTGACTCATGTCCCCCCAACACCTCATAAAAATGCACAATCATGGGCCTCATGTCCACCAAAATCCCACAGCACGCCACCCCAGTCTTGAGATGCAATCAAGTCCTCAATCCACCCCACACTGAAATGCCTATTTCATGAGACAAACCCAAAGTCAACTATGAACATCAATACATGTCCCTCACACACACACACTGGGTGCCAGTGATTGTGTAAATCCAAATTTTCACATGCAGTAACCCAATGAGCGAATACCACACATGGAAGTAATAAATCAAAATGTATTATGAAATAAATTAATAAATGAAATGAAAGCATGAAAATTATTTCAAACATGAAATGAAATGCATGTCCAAAACAGAATTTAAAAAAATGAAGAACCAATCCAAAGTAATTCAAAAGAAAATGTGTCCAATCTCTCGGTCAACCAAAGCAAATCCAAAGTAAACGCAAATTGTAAAATCCATTGATCCATGGTGAGTAAAAAAATAAAATTCTCTCATAAATCCACTGTTCAACTATGTATAACCATTTCATCCAGGGTCCATGAGCCCAACGAAAGGAATGAAACCTATAAAAAAAAATACCTATGAACTAACTATATACAAAATTGTGGGGCATAGTCCAATCATAGTCCAAAATAAAGCAAAACGAAAATGAAACCTAACACTACAAACTATATACAATGGCGGCGGGCTAGTCCGACGGCTCACTTTTCGATTTCGAGGGCATCATCAAACTCCTCGCCTATGTTCTGGAGGTGGGCCTCTTCCATGGCCCCAAGGTTTCGTAGGGACAATGCCATGTCCAACTCCAACTCCCTGCGAATTGCCTCGAGGCACTCGGCCCGCCTCAGCGCCCTCCGCATGGAGTTCTCCGCCCTGACCCTTGTGAGCCTCTTCCGCCCACCGCCGCTCTGCGTCTATCTGCTTGCCGAAACGATGCCACACGGAAGACACTCCCAATCCAAGGTCCTCCCGCCCTACGGCCGATGCCTGCCCCTCTGATCTTGTTGGCCCCGAGACATCATCGCTCCCACCTTCAGCCTGCTGCTGCTGTGCATGTGCCCTGCCCGTTGTTGCCTGCATGTCATCCTCCTGCTGGGGTCCAGTTGTTGGGGTGGCCACCCCTGCTGGACCTGCGACTCCCGACTGTGGCAGGGATGTGTCCTCCACCAACCTGGCCGCTGGGTCAGGGACAGCTCCACAGGGTGCCCGGGTGACACCTGGGCAGGAAGATGGCACGGAGGATGACCGGTGCATAGGGTATTCAGTTGAGGTGGGGGTCGGCAGAAGCTCCAGCACACGGAGGAACCCAGCACTGGTGACCCCACCCAGTAGGCTGACACGGTCTTCAAGACATTCGAAATGACGTGCGCTGTCCTCGTGAGAACCCTGCACGTCATCCCAAATGTCACGAACACGCAACGTCACCCCACCCAGGACAGGCTCAAGCCGGTCCCGGATTGCCACGTCCGCAGGGAGAGGAAGGCCAGTTGTTGTGCGGCTATACCCTCCCTGAAAACGGGTCTGGACGAAGGCATCCCTGCTGGTGCCGGATGATGCAGTCACAGGATCGGGAACAGGATTACACACAGGCACCTCCGCGGTGGCCTGTGCTTCCTCCTGCCCCTGCCCCTGGACTGCACCACTGGCACCAGTGGAATCCCCCTCCAGGCCCCGTGTGTGTGACTTCCACGGCATCCTCCTCAACCAAACCCCCCACCAACCTGGATGACTCCGTGCCATCTTCCTCCGTAGGCCCCTGTGGGGTCTCAGCTGCCCCTTCTGTCCACCTCCGACCTCCGCCTCTTGGACCTACCCCCGGCAGCTGCGGCCGCGGAGGCAGCACCAGACTCCTCACTCCCCGATGAGATGGCAACCTGAGAGGGTAGCTGGGCCTTGCCTCTCCAGCTGGCGGTGGTATCCTTGCCTGTGTGCTCCACAGCACCGTCTCCGCCCTCTTCATCAGTTGACGCTGCAGACAGGGAGAGACAGAACACAGGCATCAGGGCACTGTACAATGGTCTGATACACACATGACAGTTTCAGATGAGTGGCAGTCTCAAACTTCACACATGGTATCACACTCCCCAACACAGATATCATTTGAAGCGGCACACACGCGCAAATGAACAGGAATGTTGCAGCAGCCAGCACCATCCTTACACATACAACACCATGACCATCCGCAGGTTAGCCTGACGTCACATGCAACATGGGGAATGGCAAACACATGCACACATGCAACCCGACATACATGCATCTGTACATCTACACCACCTGTTGCAGTCAAATCCTCGGCATCCATGTCACATCTGCCAATAAGCCTCCTACATGTCACTGTCACATGCATCCATGGTGTATCACAGTGGCACACATGTCAAATACCCTCACACACACATGTACACCATGCACATACATGAAGGTGGAACACGCATCCATGTGTCACACCCCAACATGCCATGGTACATACACAGATATGTAAACATGTGTGCACTCCAACATGCATTTGCCCATAATACTTTTGTACTCATACACCGTTGATGTGCCTCACACATGACTGGACTCTCATGTGGCAGGCTCATGTCCCTGTACATACACATCCATACATGGGCCTTCCAAGACATATGTGCAACCTGCACACACCTGCCACGCCTCAACATGCACAGCATCCAATCAGTACGCATGCACACTTACTGCTCGACTCCGGACGGGTCTGCCTCCCAAGGACCTGGAGGTGGAGCGCTGGGTATATGCGTTACAGGACCCTCATCTGCTTGTTGGTAAGGCAGACCCGGTGCATGCTTTGCCTTCAGGAGACGCCGGGCCTTGCTGAGGATCCTGGACCTGAAGTCCTCCCAGCGCTTCCGGACGTGTTGCAAGTCGCAGGTTGCCACTTCCTCCATGTTGATGGCAGCCACGATGTCCGTCCAGATCCTCTTCCGTCCTTCATTGTCAGCGTGTGAACTTCCAAAGAGGGAATCATAATGCCCCAGGACTTGCTCCACCAGGATACCAACTTCTGCAGCACTGAAGCTGGTAGCCCTTTGCCTCTCAGGCTGAGGGTTGCCAGTGGTGCTAGATGGTGTTGTGACCGACATGGCAACCCCCGAGGCAGGTGTGGGTTGGCAACTGGGTCCTGGGGCTGGCCTGTGGAGCAAGAAGGTACTCCAGTCGGGAGTCTACTGTTCCAGCAGGGGTGGTCACAGCAACTGGACCCCTGCAGATGGCTGACCTGCAGGCACCCAATAGCAGGGAACATGGCCCGCAGGCAGGCAGGCAGCAGCAGGTGGCAGGTGGGAGCATGCTCGGGGCTCTGGGGGGTAGTAATTCGGCCTTCTGGGCAGGAGCGTGGTCTTCCGTGTGTTGTTGAGTGGCCAGCTTGATACGGAGTGATTTGGCACGTGAAAAAACTGCACATTAGCGTGTAATTCGAGGAAAGGCCCTTAGCGCGTAAGCGCATCTGTGACGTTACCCGCACAGGCGTTTCCCACAACACGGGTGCATACTGAATCAGCACGTGAGAAAAGTGCACGTCAGCATGCTATTGGAGGAAAGGCCCTTAGCGCGTATGCACGTAAGTGACATTGCATGTGTGTGCTGGTTCAAAAGTCACGCGCATGATGCCATTTTCTCATAAGTGCTATTTGTGGAGAGCGAGCGGGTGATTCTTGTACTTCTTGTCGGTTCACACGCGATTACTTCACAACGGTTCCAGTTTGTACTCCCTGTTTCCTCAGACTTCATTCATTTCTTCTTTTGGCGGGGGTGTTGCCAACGCGCACATGTGTGTCTTTTTCACGTTCTTTTTCCAGGCAGACGGTGAGTCGCGCACGTATTTTTCAACTGTGGTTGCCCCTGTGTGTTACATGCCCGTTCAGAGCACATTGTAGGCTACATGTAACACGCGTACGCTTATTTCTGTGTTTCTGGGTGCCACAGCGTTTTGCTGGTTCATTTTTCCAAGCACGTGGTCTACCAGGGGTTTTGTGCACGTTAGATATAGTTTTCAGGGTGCCGTGCATTGCGTGACCTGTCATCTTCCCCCAGGGGTCACAGACAGCCTTGCTAGAGCACTATGGCACAAATATTATCTAGTACCCTACCCCTTTCACCCTAATTGCCCAGGACAATTGTTTACTGCAACTCCCAACAACATCAGTGCCATGGTTGGGAGGCGACCAAGAAGTAAGGGAGGCAAAGGTGGCCGACCTCCAAAGGTGGGTGCGGTAGGGGACGTGGCCAGGATGTGCAGGGTGGCCCAAGCAGGCAGTGTGTGGAGGAACAATCGCGGCCACCTATGCCCCCCCAAATGGTTGTGGGAAATGTAGCTGACACCATCCCAGCTCATCCCTTGTTCAACCAGCCCATATTGTCAACTGAACCGGCACAGGATGACTCCCAGGCTGACTTCCAGGTCACCAAGTCTAAGCCACGTGTGGCGGTGAAAGTTGCTGTCACCAGGCCACATGGATCTGGGGCAGCAATGTCATCTGCTGCTCCAATTAGCCAGGGTGAGGAGGCTGCAGGGGCAGCTGCAGCTCAATTCACCCCAGCTCCGAGTCTCCCAGCCGGGACAGTGTCGGTCCAAGTCCATCACACCGACATTGGTCCTGCCAACATCACCCTGCAGCCAATGCCTGCACCGAGACCTTTGGTCATTGTTCCTTCACAAACTTAGAGTACCCAGTCCACCTGCGCTTCTGCCCCTACCAACCAGAGCGGCGTAAGCCACTCAGGAGCTGCACCACCTCCCAAGAGGATGAAGGGTGCTCTTGCGGTACAGGCTGGGACCCCAGACACGGCTACGCACTCCGGCACGTCAAGGAAGCCTAGCTTCAATGACGCCAAACTAGGTGCACTTGTGGCCTATGTGTTGGCACATAGCCGCAAAATAGTGGTGACTGCAGGGTGCAAGACTACGCCTGCTCAACGTAGGGCCCATTGGCAGACCATCGCAGACCGCATTAGTTCCCTTGGATTTGTGAGGCGCACAGCTGATGATTGCTATAAGCGGTCGAATGACCTGAAACGCAGAGCAAAGAATAAGCTGGCTTCTGATCATGCCTCTACTCTGGTGACTGGCAGTGGGCCTCCACCAGAGAACGAGCAACTCACTGGACATGAGTCTGTTGCTGGAACCTTAGTCACAGAGGAACAGATCCGAGGCGTGGGAGACCTACCAGATCTTGAAGCATTGTCCGGTGAGTACCCATGCATGTGTGTGTAATCCATGTGTATGTTGCTTGGGTGATGTGTTCTAATTGAGTGCCAGGTGAAGGTGTGTAGTCATTACTGGTATGGGTCACCCATGTGGTCCCTCAAAACCATTCCCCGGCCTTGGGTTTGGGTATGACAGTATCCCTTCTGATCACAGTAGCCAATTTGCACCAGAATACTGCAGTTGCCCTTCAACTGTCATCTTGCAACAACATTGTTCAAAATGTTTTCCTGTTCATTCAGCCTGATTGTTTCAATCCTTCCCATTTTTACGAGGCATTTTCTGCCTTACTGCCACAAATGTGACATGCTACTGTCATAGATTACACCGCACAATGGTCCACATTTATTACCTTGTTATGGGAATGATTTAACCATTCAGGCTGATTGAGTAATCATTTTTGGGCCCTGTTTGAATGTTGAACATGACTGTTGTCTTCTGTCATGTTGAAGTGACCAACCATTGATGTATCCATCTGCTTGCCATCACTGTACAATTGAACACTGGATCTGTAGCAGCATGTGGCACATGCGTGTTTTGTCACACTATTTTGCATGTTGTATCTCATGATGTCCATCTCACATGGATTGGTGACAGTACTTATTTCCTACCATGTGGCTGTACCTGTCAAATGTACCATGGCTATGCTACGCGCCATCTGTGTGCTGGCATGTGTCATATATGTGTATTGGACATGCCACTCACAGGCTAATGTGTGATGCCAGTGCTATCCAGCATGCAGCACATGTGTTGCTTTTCCATCTTGGCGTCCTCAGTGTCTGCTTCTTGCCTCCCCTTCCAACTCATTGACAGTGCATGCATGGCATGGTTATAGTCATGAGGGACATGTGTAATTTATGTACTGGATCTCTGCCTCATCAGGCCTATGTATGTGCTATGGTACTCTTGTCTGTTTCCATTTGTTATCTTTCATGTTTTTGCAGGTGATGAGGCACTTGATGCTGTTGAGGAGGAAGAGATGGTGCAGAGCCAGGAGGAATCACAGCCACAACCGGGCACCACTGGAGGACATGGGGTGGTGGTGGGTGAAAACCCATTTGTCCTACAAACCATGCTGTCCGAAGGGGTGTCTCTGGGTACACCTCCGCAGACCTCTATGAATCAGGTGCTGAATCGGACTGTGAGACATATGTGCCGTCGCAGGTGAGTGTTTCTGGCAGGGATGCTGTTCTGTCCAACCCACCTGCACTGGGGGTAGACCCCTCTATGGGGATTTCAGTGTTGGTAAGTTATGGATACAGGGTCACACTCCACAATATTTGCTCCTGTTCCGGGCCAGCAGATCAAAGGAGGAATGCAGTCCTGCCGCCTCAGGCAGTGCCAGCAAAGCAATGTGCAGATCGCCTTGCCCCAAACAGGTGTGGTGCCCGTCAACGCGGTGGCCATGCGCCACCAGGCAATACAGTGTGGGAGCACAACAGGGAGCATCGTGTGAAATGATGGCTCAGGCAATGGATAGGGTGGCCACTTCCATTCTCCCCCCTGAAAGGCAGATGGAGCTCCAGCAGCAGGCAACAGACTCCATTTGCCACTCACACAGGGAGGACATGTTGGCGTCCAACAGGGACCGACGGGCTGGACTGGAGGCTCTGTGCAAAGAGTCACAGGCGCACAGGGAAGCCCTGAGGTTAGAACACGGGTTCCTCAGAGATACTCTGGGTGAACTTGAGGCTTCCTGCAATTTTAAGTCAGAACAGCAGCTGGAGCAGCTCAAACATTCACTCTCGGCTGAGCTCCAGGCAACCCGTGCGGAGATCCGGGCATCACGCGAGGCCATGCAGGCAGAAATGCGGGCAACCCGTGAGGTGCTGCATGGGGATCTCCGTACCATCATCCTGCAGAACCAAACCTTCCAGACCCGCTTGCGTGCTGCCATGGAGGACCATACCATGGCTTTGCGTGGGCTGCCTCCCATATCACGGCCACCTCCTGATGTGGAAGCAGAGGGTGAAGAGAGCTACGGCAGTTCTCCCACTGTAGCATAGCCGTAGCCATGCAGGCCAGGAGCCCATGGATTTTTTTTTTCTCACCTTCCACGCATGCGGGTGTTGGGGTGCACCCTGTACCTCGAACCTCCAGGGTGGCCTCCCCCCCTGGTCCACACATGGCCATTTTGGATTTTTTTTTTAAGAAAATTTGTTTACAGTGTGTTGCTTTGTGTGACTCCTGTGGGCATCCACTGTGTATTCCAGCTGGGCACATGTAGGCTTGTCCTGTCTTTGGGTTAGATGCTTGGTTTCCTGACATACACACCCCTCCTGCTTCCCCTTTCCATGGGCTTGCAAAGGGTGTGACCAAGTGACAGTAACTTATACAGTGACATTGGGCTCCCATGAGTTGTGTGGGCAGTATGTAGTCAAAACTGTGTGTACATCCCTAGTGGGGATTGTTGTTGGATTCTACACTGCATGGTGTATTGAAATGTGCTTGTGCCTCAATGTCTTTCTCCTAATTTACATGTAGTTTCTTCATGTCTTCACAAGGCTGTCTCCTTTGCAGATGCAGTTCATGTTGTATGCAGTACACTAAGACATTTGCCTGACAGCAACACTCTGCAGTTGGAAGGGGTCGATGTGCTGCCTTAGTCAGGTTGTGAGACTTGCACTAATTCAATTTTTTACTGTCATATATTGACACGGTTTCATCCTGAACTGATGTTTTGTGTTGCTGGTAAGTATTTGTTCATGTGTGCTGTTTCTTATTGATTGCTGAGCGCATATTGTCTGTGGCCTGTTTACATTATGGACAGTGCACTTTGTCACACTTGAGTCATGTGTTGTGCATTCATTTGGTTGCTTTCACATTGCATGCCATGGCATGGTGTGTTGGGTCGCTGAGAGGTTGGGTGCAAAGACCTGAACTCCGTTGATACAAACTGCAGACCACTTTCAATAAGAAGATACATCGTAAAGCCCTCCCTCCTGAAGACACACTTTAATTGACAACTTGAGCACACCAACTTCAGGCCATTTGGAGAGCAAATCCATTAAAGCCGCTACATAACTATCTCTGGAACCATAAATATTCAACATTCAAGCAAATCCACTGCATCTATTCCCCAGGGTACATGAGGAACATGAGGCTCAACCATTGGTGTAACTCTGGTTGCTAGCACTATATCACTATTGTGACATTCATCACATTCCTTGAGTCACACCTGCACAAAATCCTACATATGACCATGTGACTATTGTATCCCAGATCCACCACAGCCTCTCTCATGCCACTCGGGACCAGCAATCTGTGTTCCCTACATACAAACTTCCCATCAATGCACAACTCATCATTCACCCTCCTGATTTTGAGCAAACCTTGGACCAGTAACAATTCTTCCACCTGTCCATTACAAGGCACTTGACATCTTTATACACAACATCCATGTGGCATGACACTAACCAATCACTCTCCTGTAGACTCATATGCACCAGAAGACATTTCTCTGATATCATCTCCCAATGGAATTCTAAGATCATTCTCTCCCTCAACAGGATTCCTAGAGAGGGCATCCGCCACAACACAACATTATCCGTGCCTTGCGCATATTCCACTGTAAAGTCTAACCCCTGAAATCTGGTGATCCATTTTGTGATGTGCCTGGAGACACCATCAAGACCTTTCTTATTGAAAATAGACACAAGAGGCTTGTGGTCAGTGCAAATAACAATCTCCCTTACAAATACACTAGAAACCTCAGAACAACCCAAATAATAGCCAGGGCCTCTTGCTCATTGAGAGTACCTGGCTTAAGCATCTTTGAGCTTCAGTGAGGCAAACACAACCATGTGTTCAGATTTACCATCTTCCTGTAACAGCACAGCACCTAAACCCTATTCAGACGTATCAGTATGAAGAATAGTTCTCATCCCTTTTCTTAAACTCCTTCTCACAGGATGGAGACCAGTCAAATTTCACCACTCTGCTGGTCAATGCTCTCAATTCAGTGGTCTTTTTCACCAAACCCCTCACATATTTGGAGTAATACTCAATCGAGCCCAGAAATTAGGCCACTTCCACCTTATTCCTGGTAGCTCCCATCTCCATAATGGCTTTAATGGTGCTGATTTTTGGCCGTACCCCTTGACTTGACACCTTGTAACCAAGGTAATCAACTGAAGACTTTCGAAACCTGCATTTCTATAGTGTACGTGTGAGACCCAAATCACATAACTTACACAAGACAGATCTCAACCTGTGATCATTTTCCTCCCTGTAATTGCCCCATTCCAGAATTTCATCTTGATAAAACTTGATGCCAGTCAGTCCGCCAAGGACATTATTCATGACTTTCTGGAAAACACTTGCCACAAAGACCATTGCAAACAGCATGTTCACACATTTAAACATGCCAACATTGATAATGAAGGTAAGGCTGTCATACAATTTGTGGTGGACGCAAATTTGTTGGTACGCTGACTTCAAATCTAAAACAGAGTACAGCTTTGAATCGACTAAATCCGCAATTAGCTCATCGATCTTCGGTAGGGCAACCCTCTCAGTAACCACATGTTTGTTAACTTCTTTCAAATCAACACACAACCTAATAGAGCCATAGATTTTTCTCAATACCAGTATGGGGCTTAACCACTCTGAGGCATAAGCACATTCAATGAACTACTTTTTGAGCATCCTTCCCAGCTCCTCTTCAACCTCCTTCCTGAAAGACATGGGCACTGAACTTTATTTGGCAACCGATGGAGCAGCATCTCTCTTAAGTTTGATCTTGTGGATAAAACCTCTAAAAAAACCTGCTTTGTCCTCAGGCACACTCAGGTCCCACTTCAACATCTCATTCTCATCTGGTGCTTTGATCGCATTACAGATATATCATTGCCCCTGCCAGTATACATGCGTTCTGATGCATTGGGATAAAGTTTAATTCCTGGAGCAGCTTGACAGCTCCAATATAATAAGTTCCCACCAACATGCCTTCCTTTGAATTCAAGATTGGGTTGCAGCTCACCAATAATAATAATAATAATAGGATTTGCACCATAGGCAAGAGCTTTCACACTGGCTTCCTTCAACACACAACAGTATAATTAATTCTCCCAGGATTGCTGACTGATCAAGGTGTAATCAGCCCTGATGGAGACAAGAATTTCAATGCACACTCCATTCACACCCACCATGGTTTTGGGCTTCTTAATCTTTACTTCACATATGGCATTAACCATATGCACCATCTCCAAGCCACCAAAAGCATCATCCTCATCATCATCAACATTAGAAGCGGTAGACAACCTACAACACTTGGTCAAATCACCTACATTCCCGCACAATCTACATTCAACAAACACAGCAGTACACTCTTCATCAAAGGGCAGATGCTGTGCACGGCCAAATCTGTAACTGTGGCAATGGATGGTTCCCTACTGATATCCCTTCTGACAGCATACAGGACCATCTCTGCGAAATGGTACACCATACTTAAACCTGTCACGCCTTTTCACTTCAGTGTCTCTGTCCTTGCGAGGTTCCATCTTATTGTTACCTTGGGAAAGGTCTTGCTCCTTCGTATAAGATTGACTGCTTAGCCAGTTCTCTGATGCACAATGAAGGATGCTCAACCTGCTTTACAATTTCTATGGCCCTATCTAAATTGGGGTCTTTCTCCCTCCACAATTCCTCACGGACCTTATCATCAGCGCATTTGATCATTATCTAGTCCCTCATGTGCTCCTCCTGAGGGCACTGCCCACAGTGACATTTGACAGCTAACCCCCTTAGGGCCGTAACACACTCTTCAATGCTTTCACCGTTCTTTTGCTCTTGGGTGGGAAAATGATAGCGACCAAAGATCTTATTTTCTTGCAGCTCTAAATGCCTGTCCCATTTGACCAAGCTGGTCTCAAAAACATTCATAACCGCATCATCATCAAGGGCAGGTGCTGGTAATCTTTTTGGCACTTCTTGTCCTCCATGGCCCAAGCAGTGGTGCAGCATTGTGTCTTTTTGTTGAACTGAATAATTAGGACCAGACAACTCAAACACAAACTTCAGGAAGTCTTCCCTCCAATCATTCCATTTGATTAGAGGCTCACCTTCCTGAAGAAGAAACAGTGCAAGACCAGGAATATTTGTCATCCAACAAAAACAAAATATGTTTACCATAAAAGGACCAAAACCCCACACAATATCCACTGGACCAGGAACAAACAAAACCAATGATTGTCAAGTTGAGTCAAAACATAAACACTATCACTGGGACGAGGAAGATGCAGATTCATGTCACCTTGGTGTCAAAGATCACAAAATCTATTGGGGTGAGGAAGCCGTGCACAATGCTCTGGCACTCATGTTTTCTAAGGTGGCCATGGCAAAGAAAATGGCTGCCACTTCCTCCGATGTTGTGCAGTGCTTTCCTCTAGCTTTTTGGACCCGTTGACCGTTCAAACCTGGCATCCTTCAGGCCCGTTGCACACCAGCATCTCCAGTCCCTACCACAGCAACACCACTTCCTTGCAGCCCCTATGTTGAGCTTGCCTGCAGCCAAAACACAGTCCCCTGAGAACAGAAGCAGATTGATCCACACTCACACCCACAGGATCCTCCAAAGCAGCGTTGCTGTACTGGGGCAGAGCCTCACCTTCCCCGGCCAATCCCCAGACACACCACTTGCCAGGCTGCATCTTCCCAGTGCAGTGACTGCACGGGGCCCCCTAGCCTTCACACTGCGCAGGCACCTGATCCCACTCAGCGGGGAACTGCTCCTGCTCCAGTGTCTGCTCCTGTTAGGCACCTGTACCCACTCCTGCCTAGCGTGGAACCACTCCTGCTCCAGGAGCCCCTGATACTGCCTGGAAGGAGCAACAGCTATGTAAACAGCAGCACCACCACATAATTATCTCCCATCTGTCTTGTCTCGACCTTCAACATAGTCACCAGCAAGGCAGTTTGTTGCCAGATGAAATAAGTGTGATTCCACATCGATTGAAGAAGTAACAGCATTTTATTGGGGTAAGTTAAGATACAAAGTCATTGGCTGCAGTAATTCCAGCTTCTTGGCTCCAACTGAACTCTTGGAGCTTACAAGCATTCTGACCCTCAAGGATAACATTGTGAATGGAACCAAGAGATGACATTCTCTAAGCCCAAGCATGCGGGGCTCACCAGAGCTACATACAACATAACAATTCCTTCTTGTTCTACTTGACAAGTTAGGAACTCATCTCCCCCTTATGTGATTTCCTTTACTTTGCAAAAATAACACAAAAGAAAGAAAAGTATTCAATCAGGCAAGGGACTTGTCTCCATTTCCCTGGACTTAAAAAGCTTTCCCAAAGAGGCGCAACAAAAGTTCCTAACTTTCCTTCTTGATTCACTCTCCTGCCAAACACACCCCAGGAAATTATAACAGATAGTCTCTGTTAATCTCTTCTTTTTATATCCTTGGTTCCCAGAACCCTCATATGTGCGCAAGTCCCAGACTCGCAATGATGTATTATACCAGCTTGGTGTGCTCTCCTGGCAAGAATATGTTTTCTTCTTGTCTGTCTCTTTTGCTTTCATGGTCCCAGATCCTCTTATTCCCTGGCTTGCATATGGGTGCGGGTCCCAGACTCACAATGTGGTATCAAAATAGCTTGGTTTACTCAACTGCCAAGCATATATTTCATTCTGGACTGTCTCTGTTTATCTCAGCATCCCAGACCCTCTTATTCTCTGGCTCTCATATTGGTGCAGGCCCCAGATTCAAAATCATTTTTATTTGTATTTATTGTGATACAGGTTGTCCAAACTCAACCTTACACAAAATAAAAAAGAAGCATAGCATTTACAAAAGTGCAAACATATTACATACAGATTTCCATGTAATACAAATAAAACATATGACACCAATCTAACATAACAAGTCTAATAACTATTCATCATAACGGGCTGGACAAGAAAGTGAGACGTTACCATCTTATTCTAATTAAACCAGCTTCATGCAAGATTTTAATAGCAGCAAGGATAGCAACTGTTTCCTCACCACTAGACATTCTTGCCAAAAAAATATAGAGCTTCTAAAAATGCAAAGTTCTGTATAAAACGTCCCAGCCATAGTGTTCTAATAACTGCCAATGCTGGACAGTTCGAGATGATGTGCTTTCTGTTCTGTATAGCATGGCCGTTTTGATATATTTCACAGCCTTTTACATTATATATGCCGGATGATCTAACATGACAAGTGTCACCAGTCGGGAACAGGTTGAGCTTGTATCTTAGAAACCGACCAGCCCAATAGCTATTTTGAAATGATTTAAAATATTTAGGAATAGTTCCCCGAAGCTTGTCAAGAGGGGACAATCTCTTGTAGAGGTTGTCATTTCCCATCTTTGTTATTGGAGATATCCAATAGTGTCTGAGCAGGATCTTTATTATATGGTTTGGGTGGTTTATAAGGACACTGTTCAACAATACTATTCTATTCAGAACTTGATCAATCTTCTCCTGTAATTGGATAAAGCGCTCAATGTCGTGAAACTCAATGTGTCTGCTAGATCTTCAAATAAAGATCCCTTCGTTGGGACCAGTTACCTTCGATACAATGAGAAAATTCTCCAGTCTAGAAAGCAGCTCAATGAAGTTAGACCCACCTTGAATCTGAGCGCAGCTATCTGTTCACATTCGGGTAAGCCCAAAGCACGCTTCCAGACCAGGAACTCAACCCTATCTTATTCAAGAGACCGTATTCCATGATCGATCTCTGTGCTTCACAACAGACCTGGTACCACCATCATCCTATAAAAGGATATCAATGGAAAAATAGAGAACCTAGAATATTGAATCCGATCTTCTACATCCGAGCACAGGCTTGAGTCACCTTTATCATTAGACATGTCAGAAGAACACCCAGGTTGTCGAGAGCATCCATTTTAAAACCTACATATGTTATTTGAAAATCTAATTATGTTTTTTTCCCATTGATGCACAATTCGTTCAGCATGGAGTATTCTAAAACAGCATTCAATTGTTTCTGCAAGCTGACCTGCGTCCTGTCAATTAGTATAACATTGTCCATGTATGTTAAGTACGGTACAAATGTGGAAGAAATCCTCGGTGGAGCAAATGAGGATTTGGAGAGGAATTCTCCCAGCTCAGAAACGTAGATGTTGTATAGGCATCAATGCCTTCTGCCCATTGAACCGTACTTGAAGAAATGTGTGCTATCTGGTGAAACAAGATAGAAAATAGTGGCACAGGTATCTGCCAGTACCTCAGCTTACATCATAATAAGTTTTGGTTGACACAGTCAAAGGCATACATAGAATCTATTGCAGCCATATAATGTGGAATATTGCCAGGCTTTACCAATTCTTCCTTTAGCCAGCCCACAATAAAACCATTTAGTTCAGTACCTAGCCCCCCACGGAAGCCGATCTGGTACTTCTGCAGGAAGCCAGACTGAGTGGTCCAATCAACCAAATCAACCAAATCCAGGGCCGCACAAATCTTGCTCTCAATATCAAAAAGTGAGATAGGGTGATAATTAATTGAACCAGTCCTTTCTGCCTTTTTGCAGATTCGGACAATAACACCATTATGCCAAGAGATCAAGATTGGTCAAAATCTTGGACCAGAATATTGGGTTTTCTTTTAGAACGGCATTAGTGAATCTATTTGTGCCAGAAGCCCTAGAATTGGAGGACTTCCAGATCTTACGATAAGCTCTAGTGACATGAGCATTTTCTATGGAGTATCTACCAAAGCAAAAGAAAGTTCACATGATGGCTTCCTATAAGAGAGGAGTAGATGTTGTGCAGTAGGCAAGAGATGAAGTTGGAGATACTTGGAACATTGTAGCATCTTATTTGAGTGGGGTGGTTGAAGGGGAGAAAGAGGAAGATGGGGAGGCCAGAGATGGATGAATACTATACAGCAAGAAGGGAAGGAGAAGAGTGATTAGAAGTAGGAATGGAGTGAAATCAAGATGTGTGATGGTGGGTAAATGAAATAGGGCAGTGAAGACAATGATGAGAGGGTGCAGCTCAAGAGAAAGGGTGTAGTTGGGTGAGCAAATAGAAAAGGGGTGGATGCCTGGTTGAGAAAGAATAAGTTGTAAGTTATGAGCCGGTTTATGATAGGTCTACACACAACCAAATTACAATTAACAGACATAAAACAGCAATGTTCCTTGGACCTGTGAGGTAACAGAAGCTCCATGAAGAATGTATAGTTAACGGGAGGAAGCACCGCAATGCCTGTAAACCGGAGTCAAGCAGAGGGAGACCTTGGTGAACTCCTGGCTTGAACAGGGGTTCTGCCCCACTCCCTTTCCAGCCCAAACAGGCCCAAACACAGGGACGTCGTTTCACCAAAATGCCAGGGGTAGCGGAAGTGACATCACATGACGCTTGACCCCCTGATGACATCAAAAGAAGTGATGTCATTTGACCCCACCTCAAAGTTATATCGCGGTAAGCGATGGAACATGACCTTTCACCCATTCACAAAACAGGAAGTGGCGTCACATAGCATTGTAAAACACTACAGGACTGTTTTGGGTTATCTCCTGTGGGTTACCCTGATCCGTTATCACACAAAAAACCACCACATAATTTAATAATTTCTACATTTTTGCATGCACCTACATGTGTTGCTCTACTCTTTCTTGCCCTTCAACCGCGCTTCGCTAAACCCTTGTGTCTTCCTATTACTAGGACACGCTGGTTGCTCCATCTGTCTGGAATGAGGGGATAGATGGAGAAGAAGCTCTGAAGAAAGTGGCACATTCACATCCGTCCACTGAAACCAGTTGGCTTTAACATGACCATGTCTAGTAAGATACAAACCATTTCACAGAAAAGGTCATAAGTACTCCGTTCTCACAAACTAGGAATTAGAGTGATCATAAACTTTTGTCAAACACACTACAGAGAGACCTAATAACTAAAAGTCATCTCTGTCAGATACGTGGGGTTAACTCTACTTCTGATGAAAGAATCAAAAAACTGTAAGCAATTCATAGCAGTGAGTCCACTCAAAGGTTGTTCCTAGAACAAACACATATAGCACACGATAAGAGGATTAATTTCAAAGAGGTTCTCCATCTTCTCCCGTTCTTGTTGAAATATTTATTTTAAACTCCTTTTTCCTAGACAAAGAATCTGAATAAAAGTATATAGTAATTCATTTGAATAGAAGACAACACATGCCTGATCCCTTGTTTGGCATGTGCCTTTTAGTACAAATTTGTTCCAAACAGACAGGGTAGTCTGGATATAGATTAGTGATAGGGCAAGTTTCTCTCCGTCTATCCCCTCACCCCAGACAGATGGAGCAAAGAGCGTGTCCTAGTAATAGGAAGACACAAGGCTTTAGCAGAGCTCAGTTGAACTGCAAGAAAGGCATAGAGCAACACATGTAAGTACATGCAAAATTGTAGAATTAATTAACCTGTGTGGTTTTTTGTGTAATCACATAGCATTGTACACTATGAAAAATATGGTTACAATATCACTATAATGTGATGTACATTTCATACAAGAATGGATCAACATATGTATCGTTAAGATCAGTGTGTATAGACCCATATTATCAAATTACTTTGACTTCAAGCAGACGTCCATGAACAAATGATAATGATGTGTTATTACATAGCACTCACGCTTAAACACTTTATATAGAACAAATATACACCCAATATCACCCAACCTGTGTTTGTACTCATTTATCGACCTCAGAAGGATGAAAGGCTGAGTTGAGGCATTTAAGAACAGACTAAATCAGTGACTCACCCCCTGAAGTGTGCCTGAAATAAACCTTTATGAGTCTAGCAATTATTGTATAGAATTCCAGAAAGACGTATTATTTGGTATTCCTATTCTTTCTTATTTAGGGTCAGTGCTGAAAGTGTTATACTTGTGGCATGCCTGTTCTTATTTGTATTCCTTTTTGTAAGGGGCCTGAACAAGAAAGCCAGCCACTCCAGAAGTAAAGAAGCACATGGGACTAGCCACAGCCCAGGAGCTTGCATAACATTTTTGTTTTAAAAGGTTTTTTTATGATGTCCCTGCTCAAACAGTGAGCATCCTTTTGCTGCTTTAGGCTCTTGCATGCAGACATCATAATTATGTCACACCCATGTCTTTATTGTGAGCCCAGGCATGCCACGGAATTACTATGTCGATTGTAGTCATACTACCTGCCCAAACAGTGAGCATCCTTTTGCTGCTTTAGGCTCTTACATGTAGACATCATAATTATGTCACACACATGTCTTTATTGTGAGCCCAGGCATGCCAGGGAATTACTATGTCGGGTGTAGTCATACTACCTGTCTCTGCTCAGCCATTAGGGCTATAGACAGGAAGGCTTTGATCCCTTTGGAGGTTGGGTAACACCTCTCCAGCCAAGAAATTCCCAGAGGTCACCTCGGAACCAAGCTTCAAAGAGGAAAGCTAACAAAAAAATCTCAACCTTTCACCAGTGTGTTGCATATCAATGGGCCTTTGAAGGGGCAGCCTTGGGAAGGGGACAGCGTTAAGACAGTCAGTCAGAGGAGAAGGGCTGGGGAAAGGGTTCCTACATCTTATTTTTCTGCTGGCTTCTCGTTTCTTTCTGTTTTTTTCTACATTTCCTGCAGAGAAAAACAATTTCGATATGATGCAAGAGGGCAAAAGTAACCTTCCACCAACATCTCTTTGAACACCTCATCGTGCAATCAGGATCGCAACTTCCTGGACTTTGACTCGAGCCACTGGAAACATCACTCACCGGTTACCAATTTTTTTAATTGGCTTGACCTTCAAACTGACCCTGTGAACCCACCAAATTCCATTGCTCAAATAACGCATTCAAAAGACATGGAGAACCGGTTCGAAATGACTAAAAGCCACCTTGCCACCCGTACCAGCATGACCACCACCTCTGAACCTCCTGGTTAAATGACATTGAACCGCCCAATTACTGATAAAGGTAATGTTAATAGGCCACAATACTCTTGGTCAGCTTTTGGGACCCTAATGACAGATAAGTGACCCATTTGCACCTTTTTCATCAAGCCAAATCCTTTTTGATAACACTGGCTGCAATTTCCTGTCTTTCACCCCTGCTAAATTACAGTACTTGCATCAATTACAGTTGTCATATTGTGTGTTGTTCCGAGGGGTGGGTTGTTGTTAGTGTATTCATAGACAGTTATTTTTGCATATTGGTGTATTTAATTTGAATATATTTCACAGGGTCTGCATAGCAACCCTTTAGCTATGGTTAAGTTGGCGGCTGTCAAATCCTCACAAAACTTCAAAGAAAGTATAACAGCCAACTCTGAATTATTTTCCAAAGTTTTGTGCAGTTTCCTCAAGGGGAGGTGGCAAACCTATAGGGGGGGTCCCAAAACCTTTGAAATCCAGAAAGAGATGAATGGAAAAAGATTTTGCTCTCCATTACAGCCCAAACTGCTGGGCGGATTTTCACCAAACCTTCACGAGGAGCAGCAGCCTGGTCCTGAAAGCGTACTTTTGTAAATTTGGTGTTAAACCATGCAGTGGGATTTTTTAAAATGGCCCAAACGTAGGTCCCAAAAAATGTGTGCTATCTCGGTCTGTTCCATGAACTCACTTCCTGATTCAGTGTCCTCGGAAGCCTCTGACGGGGCCACGTAACATCCGCAGACATACAATTCAGCTGCTTATTGGGCAATTAAAAACGTGAGGTGCATCAAAACCTTTTAAACGGATGCTATGGTGGATTTGTGAACTGCAGCTTTCGTCTTTGGACATTGTGGTGGAAAAAAGCTCTGAAAAATACATTTCTGGTTATTTAGAGGATGAAAGAGAGGCTGGGGAAAATGGGGAAGTGATGTAATGGAGAAATGTATGTGTTATTGTTTGCAGAAATGGCCATGGGGTTGTTGTCAAATCTGCAGTCATCTTTACAGTCCTCGACACATAAGTACCTCACCATGTGTCCAAGGACATCAATTGAGAATGGTGGAGTTATGTTATATGTTTCAACAATGCTTACTTTCGGTTTTATAGTGATGAAATTAAACTACTGAGTATGACTAATATTTATGTGCATTTCTGGGTATTTTGGGGATGAAGTACGAGGGTGAGTGCTAGAAGGATAAAAAAAACATGCGTGTGTTACTGTATGGTAAGATTGTTGTGGGTTTTTGTCACAGTGTATAAATTTAGTAGTAGTAGTAATAACAATACATATTTTTGTGGCCATGGCCACACTTGGAACAATTAGGATGCTAGCAATGTGATGCTAGCATCACATTTGTGATGTCATCTTTGATGTCCTGGGTGTTAGTGTTAGCAGTGCATGGTGGCGCGAGTTATGGTTGCTTATGTTACCACAATTGTCGAATTTCAGGGGTTTTTCGGTTTTACTTTGAACCATAACGTCCCTTTAGCAAAGTTTTTTCACTGAATTTCATAGGTTTTTAGTAGCGCAACTTAACAATAACGTCCCTTTAACAAAGTTTTTTTACTGGATTTCATAGGTTTTTAGTAGCGCAACTTAACCATAACGTCCCTTTAACAAAGTTTTTTCACTGAATTTCATAGGTTTTTAGTAGCACAATTTAACCATAATATCCCTGACTTCATATACATGTAACATTGAACATACTAACCCCCTCGTAGTGATTTTCATTTCCGCAGACTACCGCCATGTCCGCGGACATATCGAAAATCTGAGCGTGGTGAATGTAAATTTAAATAGTGTGCCCCATTTCCCCTTTGAAGTTTGCTCTGAAAAGAGCCGTTTTTTTTTGTTTTTTTTACAGATGCTTGACAGACACCTGTTATTTTGTATTTTTTTTCTTGTTTTTTTTTCTTACTTTACTCCTAAAATCTTCACATAACCTTCTCCAAAGCAACCCTTACATTCCAAAATAGAATGGCATTTCCCGTAAAAGATAAAGAAATGCCATCTTCTTTAAAATTAACAGCATTACTAGCATCAATATTCTCATTATTACAGAAGAACATACCAGCTCTAAGCATGAAGGCACACATGCCTCGGTTGATGACACACCTAGAATGTTTTGCTGAGGACAAAAAACTGAACTATTGTCCCATATTGCCCTAGGTAGTAATCCAGAAAAAATTACTTTTGCATTTGGAAGGATCTTCATTACGGCTTCAACCAAGCGTTCAAAATCAGCCAACAAAGTAGGGGCACTGACGTTGCCCAAATGGAAAGCACCATAGTGCAAAACTACCACATGCGGACTGTTCATCGTGGCCATATCCTCACAAACTTGTACAATTCCCTGTACATTGCAATCAGGCACAGTGCTCCACACCACCTCCACTCCTTTCACATCAGAGTTCTTTGCAACATGCCTGCATTGAGCGTACTGTTGTAAACCATACACAAACATATCTCCAAGCACCAACACCCTGACTTTCTCTACTTCTGCCATCTTCCCCACACACAGTCTCTTTCAACACAAATCCACAACCTCGACATCTGATTGGCTGATCCGTACAGTCTTCTTTCCATGTTGGATTTCCTGGAAAAACCCGGATGTAGCACGCCCTGTCCACGAACAGCCACGGTGTACGCGGACGACATCCACTTTACTCTCTGTGCCATTCCCTCATTGCATACAGCTAAGCAATCACACAATACGAACAACGTCCTCAGAACACCCCCTTTTTGTGAATTTTCGAACATTTGCGATATGTCATCTTTGATGTCCTGGGTGTTAGTCTTAGCAGTGCACGGTGGTGGTGCGAGATATTTTTCATAGCTTGCCATAACTTGCGGTTTTCAGGGGTCTTTCGGCTGTACTTAGAACCATAACGTCCCTTAAACAAACTTTTTTTAATATCACGCAAACAAAATACAAACATGGCAAAAATCAACTTCTCACAGATGGCTTTACACAGAATGTTGCAAAGTAAGAATTTATGCTCATTCACAGTGAAGGTCAGCTGCTTCCATTTTTTTCTCGGGCCCCGGAGAGGCTCACGAAGTGGACTATAAGGTTGTATTGTGTTTTGACCTTGACAGACAGAGATTGTGATGAAAGACTTCTCTTGAAGGAGTGTTGCTAAAACGTAAGAGAAGATAAGGATGAAATTTCTGAAACGAAACCACTTTTATATATTATATCACTATGCGAAAGATCGTTGGCACACGCAGAGTCGTATTTTGGGACTGCACTACTCGTAGACAATGGAAATTGCAATTGTACTATAAGTAACCCTTTAGATTATTTTATACCAAATATAATTACAATAGCGTAGCATTAAAGACCGCTCAAGTTGAACTTGTTCGTTGAAAGTGGCATAATGTTTTCTACCGCGCAATATCACCGCCGAATTGATCCCCTGTCGTTTAGAGGGCTCTGAAAAAGGCAGACGACACAGGGTGGGTTAATAGAAATAATTTAACCGGTCTATAGGCGGTCAAGCGCTCTACTCGCTGTGCCACTTCACTGTAGCCTGTCAAGTGGCACAGCGAGTACAACGCTCGCTTTGACATCCGTGCACAGCTTGCTAACGCAAGTTCGAATCCCGGCAAGGCCAAACTCAGCCTTTCATCCTTCCGTGGTCGATAAATGAGCACCACACACCGTGGTTAATAATAAGCACCGCTTAGATACCTCACGGTTCTTAGCGCTATATGAATGGACATCACGCAAGCCGCTTGGCCAATCAGGGCACTTCACTAATTTTTTTGCCTTACATTTTGGTAATTTTGGTGTAAATCCGTCCAGCGGTTTGGGCTGTAGGCGTGCGCAAAGTTTTTTCCCATTATGTCTATGGGAAAAAACAAACGTTTTGGGACCCCCCCTATAACTTTGCCCCCCCTGGACCAAACCTCTCCAAACTTCGCAAAACAATTCAGAGTGGGCCATATACTTTCTTTGCAAAGTTTGGTGAGGGTTCTTCCAGAGGGAGCGAAGTTCTAAACCACACAAAAAATGCTCTTCCTATGGAAACACCAACTTAACCATAACTACATGGAAGCTACCGCGTCCATGTAATATATATATATATATATATCTATATTACATGGACGCGGTAGCGTCCATGTAGTTATGGTTAAGTTGGGGTGTTTAGAGGACGGAGTATGTGTCATTTTTGTTCGCAAGGAAGGTAAAAATGAGCTTTGAACACTCGCGGTGTACTTAATTGTTCATAAATACACAAACTGGGGGTGTCCTCAGGATGCTGTCCATATTGTAATCTGTCTAGTTGAATGTGTTCTAAGAACACTCGCGGTGTCCCGAAATGGTTGCAATTACACAAAATGGGGGTGTTCTGAGAACGTTGTTTGTATTGTTCGTTGTCAGGGTGAAAGTGTTTTAAGACCACTCCTTTTGTCCGCTAATAGTACAATTTCCTATGGGCGTCAACTGACTTTTTGTCCACTAAAGAAATGATAAATCCGGCTGGTATTTGCCGACATTATGTGATAATCTTATGACTGGTGCTATTGACCTGGCTGACTTGCTTTTGCGCCACTAAATCATATCTCCCGCCCCTAAGCCTGATATTATCAAAGCATTCATATTCCCCGCCTCTCTCCGTGACGTTACAGGGTGCGTCATCAAACGCGCCCAGTCGTCTCCAGTCCTAAGTGACTTTACACAGAACCCGGAAGACAACACATATTATGTCACAACACAGCGCGCCACAATTCGGTATATGAAACAGTGATTTAAAAGCAAACAGCAAGATTGTAAATTTTGGAAAGTACATTTATTTGACATCAAATGTTTAGAGAATATTCAGCAATTTGCATTTGTCTTTGTTGTCAATCCGCAAAAGTTCATGTTGAGGCACGCGATGTTCCTTTGCGGTACAGAGGGTGTTAGATCAGCTTACAACTCAGTGCGCCACAATTCGGAATATGAAACTGTGGTTTAAAAGTAAACAGTACACTTGGGTAAAGTACATTTATTTCACATGAAATGTTTAGTGAATATTCAGCGATTTGCTATTGTCTCTGCTGTCGATAGTAGATAGGCTGTTGGTTTATGATAAAAGCAGTAAATGGTCGCTCTGATAAACGGAAGGTTGCTCCAACAATGAGCCATTAGACCACCAATTGGTTGGTATGTTGTTTGTAGCCGCTAGTACTGCATAAGGGCATATTAGTCCTTGGCGATTGTCCCATAAAATGGTGAGGGTCATGAAGTTGTTTAGAAGTAGCTGCACCTGGCAGTTAAAAAATCCATTGGCCGGGGTCTGAAAATTGTGGCATTGACAGTAGAGAAGGATGTACCTGTTTTAAAAGCATAAATTAGTCTCACGAGCCGATCTTCATTAAAAATATTCATTTTATTTATTAGGGCGTGAAACTATTTGCTAGCGAGGATAGTGCAACAGAGTATGTTAACTTATTCCCACTAACCCACCCTCTCGCCTCTGCCTTTTTCAGAGCCGTCTGAGCACCAGGGGACCACTTTGGTGGTGATAGTGCGCGGTACAAAACAATATGCCACATTGAACAAACAAGTACAATTTAACAGGGCTTTAACGCCACGCTATTGTTATTATATTCCGGTATAAAATAATCTAAAGGGTTACTTACATTATATTGGCATTTTCCATTGTCTACGCGTAATGCAGTCCCTAAATACGACTCTGTCTGTGCCAACGATCTTTCTCATAGTGATATAATATATAAAAGCGGTTTAGTTTCAGAAATTTCATCCTTATCGTCTCTTACGTTTTTGCACCCCTCCTTCAAAAGAAGTCTTTTGGCACGATCCCTGTCTGTCAAGGTAAAAAAATAATAGAACCTTATAGTGCGAGTCGTGGGCCACTGCGGCCCACGACCATAAAATGGAAGCAGCTGTCCTTCACTGTGAACAAGCATAAATTCTTACTTTGCAACATTCTGTGTAAAGTATATGGCCCACTCTGAATTGTTTTGCAAAGTTTGGTGAGGATTCTTCCAGGGGGGGCAAAGTTATAGGGGGGTCGCAAAACTTTTTTTTTCCCATAGACTGAATGGGAAACATTTTTTGCTCGCGCCTACAACCCCAAACCGCTGCATGGATTTTCACCAAATTTGGACCAGGAGCAGCGGCTTGGTCCCAAAAACATGCTTTTGCAAATTTGGTGAAAATCCGTCTAGTAGTTTTTTGTTAAAATGACCAAAAAGTAGGTCCAAAAGAATTAGTGATATCTGTGTTCGCTTCGCGGACACACTTCCCTGTTCGCTCTGCGGACAGTGTCCTGATTGGCCAATCGGCTTGCGTGATGTCCACGGACATTCGACGTGTTCGCTGATTGGACGGTGTTAAGCGTGAAGCGCGTCATATTTTCAGTAGTGCCCGCCATCTTGGATTCGCGGACGTCCGCGGACAGCGCAGTGAAAGTTTGTTCTAGATGTGTATTTAGTAGAGTGTGTTGGTGTGTAGGAGTGTTTGGGGAGGATGGAAGTGTATGAGATAGGTGAAATGTTATGCTTTTTTATGTGGTAGACGTTCTTTTTGTGTTCGATTTGTCTGCAGACATCACAGGTGTTCCGAAATGTTCTAAATAAAGTGAATGGGGGGTGTTCTGCGGACTCAATATGTGTCCGATTCGTTCGCAAGTAAGCTGAATGTGTTCTAAGAACACTTGCAGTGTTCTGAAATGTTCACAAATAAACAAAATGGGGGTGTTCTGGGGACGCTGTCCGTATTGTTCTGTGGCAAGTTGAATGTGTTCTAAGAACACTCGGGGTGTCCTAAAATGTTTGCAAATAAACAAAATGGGGGTGTTCTGGGGACGCTGTCCGTATTGTTCTGTGGCAAGTTGAATGTGTTCTACGAACACTCGGGGTGTCCTGAAATGTTTGCAAATAAACAAAATGGGGGTGTTCTGGGGACACTGTCCGTATTGTTCTGTGGCAAGTTGAATGTGTTCTAAGAACACTTGGGGTATCCTAAAATGTTCGCAAATAAACAAAATGGGGGTGTTCTGATGACGCTGTCCATATTGTTCGTTGTGAAGTTGAAAGTATTCTAAGAACTCTCGCGTTGTCCTGAAATGTTCGTAGGGGGTGTCCTGAAGACGCTGTCCATATTGTTCGATGGCAAGTTGAAAGTGTTCTAAGAACTGCCTCGGTGTCCTGAAATGTTCGCAGGGGGTGTACTGAAGACGCTGTCCGTATTGTTCGATGGCAAGTTGAACGTGTTCTAAGAACACTCAGGGTGTCCTGAAATGTTCGCAAATAAACAAAATGGGGGTGTTCTGAGGACGCTGTTCATATTGTTCGTTGTGAAGTTGAAAGTGTTCTAACAACTCTCGCGTTGTCCTGAAATGTTCGTACATAAACAAAATGGGGGTGTGTTCTAAGAACACACATGTTGTCCTGAAGTGTTCTAAGAACTCTCGCGGTGTCCTGAAATGTTCGTAGGAGGTGTCCTGAAGACGCTGTCCATATTGTTCAATGGCAAGTTGAAATTGTTCTAAGAACTGCCTCGGTGTCCTGAAATGTTCGTAAATAAACAAAATGGGGGTGTGTTCTAAGAACTCACGCGTTGTCCTGAAATGTTCGTAGGGGTTGTCCTGAAGACGCTGTCTGCATTGCTCAATGGCAAGTTGAAAGTGTTCTAAGAACACTCGAGGTGTCCTGAAATGTTCGCAAATAAACAAAATGCGGGTGTTCTGAGGACGCTGTCCGTATTGTTCGTTGTGAAGTTGAAAGTGTTCTAAGAACTCTCGCATTGTTCTGAAATGTTCGCACATAAACAAAATGGGGGTGTGTTCTAAGAACACACACGTTGTCCTGAAATGTTCGTAGGGGGTGTCCTGAGGATGCTGCCGTATTGTTCGTTGTCGAGTTGAAAGTGTTCTAAGAACTTTCACGTTGTCCTGAAATGTTCGTAGGGGGTGTTCTGAAGACGCTGTCCATATTGTTTGCTGGCAAATTGAAAGTGTTCATGGTTGCTTAGCTTACCATAACTGGCGAATTTCAAGGGTTTTTCGGTTTTACTTGGAACCATAACGTCCCTTTAACAAAGTTTTTTCACTGAATATATATATATATATAGATATTCCCTGGACCAATTGCTCACACCTTATCTAAACCCATTCACCTTTCCACAAGTCCCACTACATTATCACTATTGAATATAGGTACATGATTGGCTGACAGGCACAATAATACACTATTAAATTGCGCTGGTCATGTGTTAGGCACCTCTCTGACCCAGAAACATTAAAAGTAAGACTGACAAGGCTCTCTCTGCTTTGATAAGACAATAGGCCTTCCCATTATACCAGTTGCCACAGTGCACACAAGCTGCACCCTTGACCTTGTATTAAATTTACTGGCATCACCGCTGCTCCTCCAATCCCAAATAACAGAATAAGTAAGCTGAAACTGTTCTAAGAACACTCGAGGTGTCCTGAAATGTTCGCAACTAAACAAAATGGGGGTGTTCTGGGGACGCTGTCCGTATTGTTCTGTGGCAAGTTGAATGTGTTCTAAGAACACTCGGGGTGTCCTAAAATGTTCGCAAATAAACAAAATGGGGGTGTTCTGAGGACGCTGTCCATATTGTTCGTTGTGAAGTTGAAAGTGTTCTAAGAACTCTTGCGTTGTCCTGAAATGTTCGTAGGGGGTGCCCTGAAGATGCTGTCCGTATTGTACGATGGCAAGTTGAAAGTTTTCTAAGAACTGTCTCGGTGTCCCGAAATGTTCGCAGGGGGTGTCCTGAAGACGCTGTCCATATTGTTCGATGGCAAGTTGAAAGTGTTCTAAGAACACTCAGGGTTTCCTGAAATGTTCGCAAATAAACAAAATGGGGGTGTTCTGAGGACGCTGTCTGTATTGTTCGTTGTGAAGTTGAAAGTGTTCTAAGAACTCTTGCGTTGTCCTGAAATGTTTGTACATAAACAAAATGGGGGTGTGTTCTAAGAACACATGCGTTGTCCTGAAGTGTTCTAAGAACTCTAGCGGTGTCCTGAAATGTTCGTAGGGGGTGTCCTGAAGACGCTGTCCGTATTGTTCAATGGCAAGTTGAAAGTGTTCTAACAACTGGCTTGGTGTCCTGAAATGTTGGTAAATAAACAAAATGGGGGTGTGTTCTAAGAACTCACATGTTGTCCTGAAATGTTTGTAGGGGTTTTCCTGAAGACGCTGTCCGTATTGTTCGATGGCATGTTGAAAGTGTACTAAGAACACTCGAGGTGTCCTGAAATGTTCGCAAATAAACAAAATGGGGGTGTCCTGAGGATGCTGTCCGTATTGTTCGTTGTGAAGTTGAAAGTGTTCTAAGAACTCTTGCATTGTTCTGAAAAGTTTGCACATAAACAAAATGGGGGTGTGTTCTAAGAACACACACGTTGTCCTGAAATGTTTGTAGGGGGTGTCCTGAGGACGCGGACGTATTGTTCGTTGTTGAGTTGAAAGTGTTCTAAGAACTTTCGCGTTGTCCTGAAATGTTCGTAGGGGGTGTTCTGAAGACGCTCACACCTTATCTAAACCCATTCACCTTTCCACAAGGCCCACTACATTATCACTATTGAATATAGGTACATGATTGGCTCACAGGCGCAATAATACACTATTAAATTGCGCTGGTCATGTGTTGGGCACCTCTCTGACCCAGAAACATTCAAAGTAAGACTGACAAGGCTCTCTCTGCTTTGATAAGACAATAGGCCTTCCCATTATACCAGTTGCCACAGTGCACACAAGCTGCACCCTTGACCTTGTACTAAATTTATTGGCATCACCTCTGCTCCTCCAATCACAAATAACAGAATATTCAAACATGGGTCTCCCCTATCTCCTTCATGCCCCAGGTGCCCATTAATGTCTTGGGAGGATAGCCCAGGGGTAACGCACTTGCCTTGGAAGCAAGACACACAGGGCAACATAGGTTCAATCCCTGAGTCCGCATTTAGAAACCTCTAGGTATTAAATGCATTATAAACACCCAATTATAATTAGACTAATCATGTGACCAGGACACCACTCCTAAGTCTGAATTTCAGGGGTGTATTTTCTTTGGTTATGCGTCTACTTGTAGTTCAAATGGGGTGACTGTGAGGGCAGTAGTGCTCTAAATTTTCACTTGGACTATTGGCATCACAAAACCTCATGCCCTATTTTCATGAATGTATCCTTCAAAGGGTGCACCCCTTCAGCTAACATTCCATTCCCAAAATTTTAAGTCTCTGCACCTGGATGCAATTAGCGTTTATCTGTGCACAGCGGCTGCCGCTGACCTTGACTTCTCTCTTGGGGTTCAAAAAAGGAATTTGTCTTGGGGCTGAGCTAAATGGCGCTACAGCTCCACATCAGTGCCTTCATTGTGTACTGGGCCTTAAAATATAATATGACAGCACTCCTACCACAGGCTGACCTCACTCTTACCACAGTACCTTTTCTGACTCCATCTTCCATCTACTTCAGCTGTCGCCTCACATCTCACTGAAGAAGATTACGTTGTGCACTACTTCTAAACACAGGGCCTTTAACAGTGCCCAATTTATAACCTCTGCAACTTTAATATACAAACTACGCTGTCGACACACAAGTCCTACTCCCCCTAACTGGTATCTATGAACAAGATACTGCAGCATTGACCAATATCTACACAGCCATTCAAACATGGATGGCAGCCAACGGTCTCTGTTTTAACGGATACAAAACAGAGATCCTCATTGTAGGCACCAAAGAAATACTCAATAAACCCCCCCCCCCAATATATTACATTCAACATTGACAATACCGCTATCACTGCCTCACAAGCGGTAAAAATCCTAGGAGTGTACCTTGACTCCTCTTTGTCTATGACACGCCAAGTCAGTGCCATAGCTTCCTCCGCTGCCCTCACCACAAAGATCATCAATGCGGTCAAGCCATTCCTGTCAACCAAAAATTGCCTATCTATCGCCAGAGCTACAGTCGGCACAAAGCTCGTCTACTGTAATACCCTCTTCCTAGGCACCTCTGCCAAAAACCTCAACAAGTTTCAAGTCACACAAAACAATGCCCTCAGAGCAGCATTGAGTAATCCTAAAAGGGAACACATCTCCCAGGCTGGGAAGGATGCACACTGGCTACCGGTTAAAGAACGCATCCTCTTTAAAACCATGGGCATTACACACAAGCGCCTGTCACTTAACACCCCCCACTATCTATTGGAAAGGATCACCCTCAACTCCTCATCCAGAGCACACCTCTTTAACCAGATCTATGTCCCCTCCTTCAAAAGGTCAAGGGCAGGAGGCTCCAGCTTTCAACACCTAGCTGCTAAAAACTGGAATGCCCGCCCCACGACACTCAGAAATGAAAAATCAAACACAGTTTTCCGCAAAATGCTAAAAACCAAACTGTTCAACTAATCATGTCATTTGTCTTTGTGTAATCTGTATTTGCAACATGCTCACAGGACCGTTATGCTGTTCGTCTGTAACCTCTGAACACGCTTCCTTCCTACGGGTGTCAATTCTGTTTTTGCTTTTTGCTCCTCCTATTTAAGCCTGTACTAAGCATGCATTCTGTAAAAGTGCCCCAATGCCCCAGTCCTGCAGTGCGATATATACATTTAAATAAATAAACAAATAAAGAATCAATATATTTGTTGCTAATTCTGTCTTGCTATATGTGGATTTGCATTGTAATAGAGAAACGTTTTCCACCAGCAGACTTAAGGTTGATTCTAGGGGGGTGGCACATGTGAGGAAATATCACCATATAGTATGGGAGAGTTTGTGGTAATTGACAAGTGAGATAAGATAAGTTGGTGTTGCTGTATGTATAGACCTATGGACCAACATGACCACTTTAAATATAATCCTAGCCTGCACTAACAACCAATGTAAGTGACTCATTATAGAGGTAACATATGATGTCGGGAATAAAACTCTCGCACCCGACCCTTTGCAGCAAGGCCTGCGCAGGCCAAGGGTGCAGTGTTGTGTGCCGCAGGTCTGCAAAGAACGCTGCCCGATCTTTGCTCTACACGACGTTCTATGCCACGTTTGATGTGCAATTCTACTGCAGATAAAAGCCTCAAATCCAACCCTCTGTGGTAAAGCCTGTTCCGGCTAAGGGCACAGTGTTTTGTGCCACAGGTCCTCAAAGCACGCTGCCCGATCTTTGCTCTACATAATGTTCTATGCCACGTTTGACGTGCATTTCCACTGCCGATAAACCCCTTGCATTTGACGCTCTGCAGCAAAGTCCGTGCAGGCCAAGGGCACCGTGTTGTGCACTGCAGGTGTTAGGCGCTTCTCAAATAGAGCTGCAGAACTCTCTTGCTATGCCCTTCACCTCCCTAACTCACGAGAAACCCCATCACTGTGAACCAGTATTGCCTCCGAACAGACCAGAACACCAGTTCTCCACCTGCAATGCATGCCCAGGCATCCTCAAGGATGACCACCACTGATCCGCAGGTAAGTGCCCTGGTGCCTCACCCCTCAGGACCTTGCCGTTCCCCCCACGATCCCTCGGCCACGCTCCCTCTCTACCATCAGCTTGACACCCCTGGCTCTGCCACTGCCATGCTCCCCTCAATCCGTACAAGTAACAGCCTCCTCAGGCTGCACACCAGTCTCCATACATGCGCACCACACCTCACATTGCAATCAATCGGTCCAACGCAAAAACTCAGTGCAGGCCCCTCGCAACCGGAATTCCTCATATCAGCCATTGTTGTGCACCCCCCACCCCAGATCTCCACGAGGAACCATCTCCTCAGGCTGTGCACTAGACTCTTTGCATGCGCACCTCACCTCGGATTGCAATAACTAGGCCTAATGCCAAAACTCAGTCCAGGCCCCTCGCAACCCGAATTTCTCATCTCTTTCATTGCTGTGCACCTTCCACCCCCGATCTCCACGACAAACCGTCTCCTCAGGCTGTGCACTAGACTCTTTGCATGCGCACCTCATCTCGGATCACAATCACTCTGCCCAACGTAAATTCCTTGATTCGGCCACCACTAAGCACCCACCGATCTCTACGGGGGACAGTATCCTCAGGCTGCACATCATACTTATCACATGCGCATCACTCCTTGCATCGCAGCCAATCAGGCCACCGCATATCTATGGACTAGGCCCCATGCTACCCAAAACCCCTAACACAGCCAATACCTAGCCCCATCCAACCTTCATAAGGAAAAGATTCTTAAGATGTCGTACCCAATTCATCCCACACTTCCCTCTCCACGCTGCCCATTCATTGTGAAATCCACAAACATGCAAGCCCGCCATTCCCAACTGCAAAGCCATCAACTGCGCGCTCATTAATGCAAGATCAGTCCCGACTCACACAGCAGATGTCCTTGACCTCATAACATCCAATGACCTTGACCTGCTTGCCATCACGGAAACGTGGCTCCATCACGCTGCTGGCTCAGCCCTTTCCATTGCCATCCCCCCTGGTTTCACCACCTTAAGATGTGAAAGAACCACAAAAATAGGAGGCAGTGTCACCCTCATCTTTAAAAACACCCTCATCATCAGAGTCAAACAAATCAATGCCATCCCCAAGTGTGAATCCCTACTCACTAAGATCTCTATGTCACGTACCGGCTCCATCACACTCCTCCTTGTCTATCGTCCACCTGGCCCCAGCCCCACCTTCAAATTCAACTTAATGCAGAGTATTTTCACCGCCATCAAACCCAAGTCCAAAATCATAATCCTTGGGGACATCAACCTAGGCCTCAACGACCCAGCTGACACCTTGGCCATTAGCATAGCTAGGCTTGGCAGTCAACCATGTCGGCTTTGCACAATGCTCTCTCAAGCCCACCTTTGACCAAGGCCACACCTTAGATTGGTTAAACAACCTCAACTGCAACATTCCCACCCCTGTCACCTCCCCCTGCCCATGGTTGGACCCCCGCATCATAGCATTCGAAATCCCCTACTCAGAACACCCCAGACCAGCTCACCCTGGCAAACCTGAATGCATGGCCAAGTGCACCAAAAACCTCAACCCGACCAACCTTGCACCGCTACTTGCTACCCTGGCACACCCACCACCCTCAGTAACAGACACTGCAACACTAGTTGACATCTAACTGCTATCTGTCGCACAAGCAGTCAACACACCGTCCTCCTGAAATTCAGAAAAGCTAAACCCTCTCTAAAAAAACAACCGGTTCACCCCTGAGCTCCAGGAAATCTGAAGTAGCCTGCATAAAAGAACCCTGCCATCCCTCCAAAGCCCTTTTCTCCTCTCTTGGCAACAAATACAAAAAAAATCCACTCCACCAAAGCCAACAGCTACAATTCTTTAATTAGTAAATTAGTAATGCCTCATCCAATTCCCGGGAACTGGTCACTATCATGCGAGAACTAGAATCCCCGCCCCCAGCCAGACCAGACAGTAGACAGCACCTGCTGCAAAAACAGCCAAGATGCCCTAACTGCAAAGATCAAACTCCCTCAAAGCAAACATCACTATCAAATAACTTACCATGCTCACCAAGCCTCCACCACCCACAGTACTGATCCCATCACTGTCCTTCTCCTGCACCCTGTTCAGCTTCCACCCTGTCTCAGGCATGGATTTCGCCAGGATCCTCAAGAGCCTCAAACCATCATGCTGTAAAGGTGACATCTGTCCAGCGCCTATCATCAAAGACTGTGCTGAGACACTCATACCCCTCTTCACAGACATTATCAATGCATTCTTCTCCACCAACTCAGTACCAACTTCCCTGAAGGAAGCATGGTTCCTACCACTACTCAAAAAACATTCCCTAGGCCCATCCATCCAGACTAAGTACTGCCCCATTACCACAGTTCCCTACCTCCTGAAGATTCTGGATCATGTTGCCTACACCCAGTTTCAAAAACATCTAGAGGAAAACCATATTGTGGGCACTCGCCAAACAGGATTCCGCCACAGGCTTGAAACTGGAACTGAAACTGCCCTACTAGATCTGAAAATACAAATTGACGCCATCAAAGACACTGGCAAACCACCCCTCCTGATGATGCTAGACCTCTATGTAGAAATCAATTTGGTAGACCACCAAATCCTCTGATCGCAACTCACTTCAACTGCTAACTTCTCCCCATCATCCTCCGACACAGTGAAATCCTTATTAGCTGACATATCCTCCTGTGTCTTCATGAACGACTTCTCCGGCAAACCCACTCCTGTCACTTGTGGAGTCCCCCATGGTTCCTGTCCCTCCCCCACTCTCTACAACCTTTACACTAAACCCCTTTTTGACCACCTTGACCTTCTAGGCATCGCATGCACAAACTATGCTGATGATACGTAGCTCCTTATCCCACTCTACACATCCTGTGCCCAGGACTCAGCAACCATAAATGCCGTCTATGAGCTGATTCAAAACTGGATGGCCTCCCACCAACATTTTCTCAAAGAGGACAAAAGGGAAATCCTCATGGTCGGCTCAACCCCAACACTGTGTAACATAGATCCAGCCTACAAAGAATTTACCATCAACGGTAATCGCATCATGACTTCCACCACTGCCAAAAGCCTGGGGGTTTACCCGGATGCCAACCTCAACTTCTCAAGGCACATGAACTCAATCGCCTCAACAGCGGTCTTTGCAGCCAAACTGCTTCATGCCAGCAGGCCCTTCCTCTCAACTCCTAACCACCTTCACTGACATCACTGGAGCCAAGTAAACTCTAAATGATCTAGAATACTGCCCTCCGAGCACCCATCGGCCTCTCCAATTCAAAAGTTCAAAACTGAGTTTAAAAAATTGAAGATGAAATTAGGATTTCTAGACAGAAATGACAGAAATGACATCCCTTGAGATGTATGTCAAAATGAATCCTGGGACATTCTGGCACAGTTGGTGGAGTTGTCTCGGGTGCAAGCTTACTGGAAATAGAGCCTCTGATGGATCAAGAGTGTGGATGGGGTAGAGAGAGAGCTATAGCCCCTCATGGTACTGTTTAGGATGGAAATAAATGGGGACCATGTTAGTAAACCAGGCCATTGGCCAAAGAATCTCATGTTAGCGGCCAGGGCTTGCCTCAAAATACACTGGAATAGACCACATATCCCCTCATTAAAGGAATGGTTAGAAAAGGTGAAAGAAATATATGACATGGAGTATCTGACAGCCATCTTGCAGCAACGTCCTAGGTCAATTGGATGTGAATGGTTGGCCTTTGTTGATAAAAATCGGGGATACGGGTACATGATTTCAGAAGAAGTATAGAAGGGTGAGACCACAGAGGGACAAAGGAGGGCAAGGGAACCTAATTTGGAGAGTTGGCTGAAGAGAGGACTTGAGTCAGGAAGGTTGTTGGACAATGTTGTTTCTGAGGGGGTGAAAGGATGGGGGATTGGAGGGTGGGACAGGGGAACTTGTGGGAGAATTGCAACAGGAATTGGAGATAGGAATATTTGCTTATTTACTCTCTACCAGAAAAGTGAGATGGGAGTCTGGTTAAAGTCCATGGGCCTCATTAGATGGTAGGCGGTAGGGTTTTACCGGTACCGGTAAGGGCACTGGTACCGGTAAACCCCTACCGCCTTACTACGAGTTTCCTTTGCGGGACCCGACTTTAACGGCTGGTTTTACCAGCCGTTAATGTTGGGTGCAGCAAAGGGACCTCGGAGCTAATTACGGTACCGCAATTTGCGGTACTGTAATTAGCACCTTCCCCATTCCCATTATGCCCTATGGGGGCAAAAATGGGAATGGGGAAGAGCCTTGGTGAATGTGGAATTACCGCCCCCGCTCACCTTGGAGTAGGGCGGCAATTCCGCCATCCACCAAGGCGGACACAGTAAAATACCGGCGGCAACCATGGCGCTAATAGCGCCATGGTTACCGCCTACCGTGTAATGAGGCCCCATGTCTTTAGTGAGACCGCTGCATGTTTTCGCTACTTGGTGGTTATTTTGTTCAATAACCTATACTGTAATTCCTAATATGACTGAGAAGGCTACACAAAAAGGAACAGAATGATGACTGGTCAGACTTGGTGGTGTTTGTGGATGAGGTTTTACATAGGTCCATGCTGTCTGCAATGAAATATCATTGCACTCCTTTTCAGATGAAGACATCGATCTGGAAAGGTATCCTCTCCAAGGTGAATACAATGTCAACAACAATGCGCTCCATCAAATGTAAGAACTAATTTCATGACAAAGTGAATGCCTAAAATAAAAGCAGAGATTGCTTCCCAACACAAACTATACTCCAGTAAAGAAAAAAGTCCTTGCAATTATGAACCCTGGAAGCCTCAAGGGGGAAGTAGGATATGAAAAGTGTCTACGCATAAAACAGGCCAAGTATCAATAAAATGGGCCACTGTCACCCATTGCCATTTTTCTAGTGTTGTTTCATTCTAGATGCCACAACAGAAGGAGTTGTCATTGTTTCTATTACTGTTTTTTCAAACACCATATTATATGCAGCACAGCTTACTGAATATAACCAGATGAACAAGCCAGATCCACAATTGGACGTGGCAAATCAAGGCTTCTTAGAAGATTCACCGTGCAGTGAAGGACAACATGTGCATGGAGAAAACCAAGCAAAACAACCTGAAGCTACAGAATATGACATGACTGCTGCAGTAGACATCAAAGCTAATAATATTGTTCTTCTTGAAGTTGTAGGGAGTGAACGCCATTTAATTTGTAAGCATCGTACCGACCCTACCACAAAACATCAAAGTGGCAGGAGTTTGTTGTAAGTGGGTCTGATGGTAAATGTAAAGAAAGCACTGTAACATTGTTATACAAAGAAGAAGGAAGACATAGAACACTAGTACAGGGTGTCTATCAATCTCAGAACATGGCTATTGCATTTAAGATGATGCACAAGCACATTTGTCCCATGAAGAAAGATACTAATAACGTTCATGCTTATTCCCTATCAACCCTACATGAGTTGATGCTAGGAAAGCACATATAACATTTGTGTATATGTATTTTATTGAGCATGTGTTAGGCACCTATACAACAGAATGGTGTTTCCAGACGCCACAAGGCAAGGTAGGGAGGGAGCAAGGTGAGTAAATAACAGTGACAAAAACAGTTAATATACAATCATGGTCCTACTAGGCCTTGTGACATTTGGACATGCAAGTGCAGTGTGGAGAAGTGTAGGAGATAGAGAAGGGAGGGGGAAGGGAGCAAGGTATGGACACATGCTGGGGGAGCCCAGGAGGACTTGCCAAGGGGAGCCAAAGGTGGAGGCCAATGCCTATGTGCTAGGGCAAAGGAGGCACTTGGGTGTGATGCACAGCCACAGCAGTGGGCCCACAAGGGCAGTGCGGAGGGTGTGTGAGCTGGTGTCAACTGGGTAGAGAGCCTGGTAACCTGTTAGATCCATGAAGGATCAGGCCACCAGTCTCAGCGGCGGGGGGAGATAAGCAGGGATAGGAAAGTGGGAAAGGGGTAGAGAAAATCAGAGTTTTAAGAAGTTTCCGGAACTTAAGGAGATCTGTCTCAAGTCTAAGTGGGGCAGGGAGGCTTTTCCAAAGAGAGGCACCAGCCGAAGAGAGAAACCAGCCTCCCACTCTCTGCTTGGAGAACGATTTGACAAGCAGATAGTTAGAGTTAGAGGAGCAAAGGGATCTAGCAGGGACATGTTTAGGCTGGGAAAGTTTGAGACAGTATGGCCCCAGGTACCAGAAAGCCTTGTGGTGATGAAGAGGGTCTTGAATATGAGCCTCACGACCATCGTGAGCCAGTGGAGAGATTTTAGGGCTGGAGAGATATGGTCCCTGGTCTTGAGGCCAAAGATATGTCTTGCATCCCTATTCTGGTATAGCTGGAGGGGGCGTAGGGAGGAAAAGGGGAGATTGAGGAAGAGGCTGTTGCAGTAGTCCAGCCTAGAGAGGACCAAAGCTCTGGAGACGGTGAGCTTCTGGGGAAAGATGCGGAAAGGGAGAATGCCTTTAAGAAGGTGAAGCTGGAAGTGGGCCTTCTTGGCAAGGTCCAAGATGCGAGGGGTGAACGAGAGAGGATAGTCGAAGATAACCCAAAGGTTTTTGGCCTCACAGTGATGATGAGGGTAGCAGCCCCACGGAGGGTGGCCAGAGGGTAGGAGGGAAGCAGGGTGCAGGTGTCACAATGAGAGGATCTCCCTATAAATGGCATTGAGATAGAGATTGTTAGTCACACACCATGGCTGGATGGCAGTGAGACAATCGCTGATAAGAAAGGAGGAAGACGAGAAAGTAGAGGGAAGTTTGAAGAAAGGAGTGTGTCATAAGCATAGCACTGGAAATGAGGAGAGAAGGAGGAGATCAGGTGGGCAAGAGGAGCGAGATAGATATTGAAGAGCCGCGGCAATAGGTTAGAGCCTGGGGGGACTCCACAGGTAGAGACGGGGGTGGTGGAAGAGAAAGGTGCCAGTTGCATCTGGGAAAGGGCAGTTAGTGAGGAAAGAGGTCAGCCAATCCAGTGCCCGGTCCGTGATGCTGAGGGAATCACAAAGCCGATTTATGATGATAGAATGTTGAACATTTCAAACGCAAAGGAGGGATCAAGGAGATTGCGAACAGCAGGGGAGTTAAAGTCGAGATTTGTGAGCATGTCTTCTCGGGTGTTCAGGAGAGCAGTTTCTGTTCCTCTGGATCCCCGGAATCCAGATTGTTGGTCACAAAGGCAACCAACATCATGAGGTGCTATGGGCAGGTGGGAGGAGAGTGCAGAGGTGGAGGGAGGGGAGCCAAGGGAAGTACGGGTGCATGAGGGGGAGCGGATATGGGGGTGGCGGAGAGTGAAGGCAGGATGTCCTGAGTTTTAGATGTGAAATGGGAGGCCAAAGCGTTGCAAAGAGCCTGGGAAGGAAGGGGAGAGGTGGAGACTGAAGTTTGGTTGGCGAGTTCCTTGCTGATTGTGAAAAATCCAGTGGCTCCAGAGATGCAGTTTGGCTGTGGGCCCTTTTCGTGGAGAAGACAGAAAAACTATATTGCTATTGGAGCAGGCGACAAGCCAGTTTGTCAGAGTGTGAACCCGAGGTATGCCACTTCCGTTCAGCACATCTGCATTTCCGCTTCAAAGAGGCTAGATTGGAGTCATACCATCAGTTGCACTTGGATACAGGCTTCAGGTGGCTCCTCATGACAGGGGCGAGGATGACAATGGTGTTAGAGATGGGGAGGTGAAGGTAAGCGAGGACAGAGTCAGAGGGAGAGAGAGAAGCAGGGGTCTGAGGGGGGATGAAAGTGGAGGCAAAAGCAGTGACTGACACTCGCTTCTTCGTTTGAATGACCGCAAAGGAGACTCACAGTGCAGGAGGCAGCAGAGGCACAGGGCCCCCAAGTGGGAGGAGAGGAGTGTGTGATTGGACCAGGAGAGGGAGATGGTGACTGGGTTAGAGATAGGGATGTCGCCATGAAGGCATCCAGATTGTGTCCAACTGAGTAGATCTGACTGGAAGGAAGAATAGTAAGAGGGAGGGAGTCACAGAGGTCATGGAACTGTGAAGTGGCTGATTCAGGAGAGTCGAGGTGGACATTGTAATCACAGAGGAGGAGGAATTTGGAAGTAGAGGTCAGAAAGGAGGAGGTGAGGTTGACTCATTCAGAGAGAAAGATAGGGATAGTCACAGGGGGCCTGTAAATGGTAGCAAGGGTATGTGAGAGAGTAGGTGAGACCTTGAGCCTACAGACAAAGCATTCAAAGGAGTTGTAGGATTGAGTAGGTATGACACAAGCAGGGGCCCACTCAAAGAAAATCAGGGCCACACCACCTCCTGTGCTGGTTGCGGCTAGGTTTGGAGAGGAGTTTGTAGCCATATGGAAGGAGAGTGTCAAGAGCAGCGATGGATCTGGCATTGAACCGTGCCTCCGTAAGGCCGAGGACGTTGAGGTCAAGGTCTTCAAGAAGGAGACATATGCCAGAGGAGTGTTTGACAGCAGAAAAGGCTTTCAAAGTAGCTAAGTGAAGCTGATTGCCACCTTTGAAGCTATCCAAGGATAGGTACATTGGCGTGGTACTCCTGTTGGTGGTGGTGGAGAGGTTAGCGAGGAGGAAGGTGGAGTGGCAGGAGAGGGAGGAAGTTAATGAGAAAGGGCAGGCACCGATCAAGAAGGAGAAGTGTAGGTAGAGAACCTTGGGTCATGATTGTGCCATTGCGATAGACATTAATGATACACCTAGAGGATGAGAAGTTTGCTAAAAGTATTCCATCTAGTGCCACCATTAATGGCTGAAGAGGAGAAAGGGGAAAAAGTGGAGACCAAGTGGGGAGACCATAGGTCGGGGGACTGGACAGAAAAGAGGATGTCAGTAATAGTCTGCTTGGAAGTAGCATTGAATTAAGTGTGAGCGATAGGTAGGCCTGGTTTAGAGGCCAGGAGGGCTCTTTTAAGCTTTTATCTTCCGGACTTTGTGAGAGGAATTAAGGTAGGTGATAGAGTAGCAGTTAGAATAGATAGGGGAGATAGCCATGCGAGTGTTGGGGGAGGGAGGTGGGAGAGAGACAGACAGGGGAGCTGCACAATGCATGAATAAAGTCACCAGGCGGCCTAGCAGACAAGTAGGCATAGATGGAAGGCGTGCTTTGAGCAGGATATGCACAAGGTAGAGGGATTTTAAGTACTTAGACTGGGTGAGTGTTAAAATGCAGCAGAAAACAATCAAAGTCCAGGTTTAAAAGCACATCTAAATTCAGCTTTCCAACAAAGCACTAAAATGAGCAGAAAACAATGGATGTCTGGTTTAAAAACACAACATGATTCAGATCTCAGGGTGTGCAGAGCTACAGACGTGAAAGAAGGGCTACGTGAATCAGAGCACACAGTCAGAGTATACAGGCATCCAATTGTGTCATTTAAGATAAGGGAGAAAGAGGGGTGCAAACTTAATCATGGAAGTGGTGTGCTCAAGATTTGTACAAATGTAGCCGATTTGTAATTACCCAGAGCTGTTGTTTAGGCGTACATGTAAATTGCTGGCCTAAAATACAGGGCGCCCTTTGCAGGGGGAGACAGGATCGCACAAGGGAGGACATCACACTAGGCATGCAGCAGAAGGCAATTACAAGAGCAGAGTAGATTACATCTAGATGTGATTTAATTGTAATTCTTTATTTGTAAAGCTCTTATGCACAAGTAAAGTGCTTCAAAGCACTTCAAGGTGGGAAAGGAACAAGGGATATTGTTGTCAGTCTTAGGCCTTGAAGTTTTTGAATGATCTAACTGCAATAACTAGCATACTATGCTAGGGCATTTCTACTAAGTGCGAGACAAAAGTGGGGGAGAAGTAGTTGGGAGGGTGGCGGCATATGCATGAAGTCACAGCTAGCTGGGGAGGGGTGGTAGAGGAGGACATGTCAGACAAACATGCTAAGCCTAGTACATACAAAGTTGTGCACGTGTCCCAGAGAGAAAGTGTGAGGGAGGGGGAGTGGGAACAAGTGCGCCCAGTCCAGAAAGGGCCAGGATTAAGTGCATAGTGGGTGCCACTCTCATGGAATGTATTCCGAGTGCAGAAATGCAACACAGAGTGCGGCAGCCCAGAGGCAACTGCAGGACTGGTGGGGGAGCCTGGGACCTGTCAGGCTCTGAAGGTGAGCCAAGCGACCAGTCGGTTGACTGAACAGGTTGTGAATGAGAACAAAGGAGGGAAGCAGGAGAGAAGAGAAGGAGGTTAGAGAGGGAGAGAGAATGAGGAAGAGAAGAGGAATGTCTTGAGTAGTTTTCGGAACATAAGGAGGTCCGGTTACAGATGGAGAGAAGAAAGTAGGCTGTTCCAGAAGAAGGCACCTGCAGAGGATAAGAATCTACCCCCAAATCTCTGTTTGGAAAAACGGCTCACCCGCAGGGAGTTGGAGGAGGCCGAGCAGAGGACTCTGGAAGGATAGTATTTAGGAAGAGAGCATTGAAGATAGTAAGTGCCCATGCCCCAGAAAGCCTTATGGACTATGAAGAGGGGCTTGAACTTGATCCTTGTAACCACAGGGAACCAGTAGAGGAATGTCAGCACCAGAGAGATGTGGTCTATGGGCTTGAGGCCATGGATAAGTCTTGCGGTTCTGTTCAGGATAAGTTGAAGAGGTTGAAGAGTAGAGGTGGGAATATTGAGAAAGAGACTGTTGCATTATTCCAGTCTGGAGAGAACCAGGGCTCTTGAGACAGTGAGCCTCTGGCGGAAGGTGAGAAAAGGTAGAATGCCTCTGAGGAGTTGCAGCTAGTAGTGGGACTGTTTGGACATGTCCGAGATGTGAGCAGAGAAGGAAAGAGTAGAGACAAAGATGTTCCCCAGGTTTTTTGCCTCACTAGTGTGTGAGGGTACAAGACCATGGGTGGTCAGCCAGATTGAAAGTGGGAAAACAGGAGCAGGCAGGGTTCCCAATGAGAATGATCTCTGTCTTACTGGCATTAAGGCAGAGATCATTAGCAGCACACCAGGACTGAATTGCAGACAGGCAGTCCGGGATGAGCGAGGAGGAGGAAGAGGCCGAGGGTAGCAAGGCCAAGATTGTATTTAGTAGGCAATGTAAGCTTACATCTAGGTTCAATATTCCCACGGCACACCTGCAAGCCACAGTATGCAGTTAAAAGAGCAGGGAAAATAACATTTGGGATAGTATTTCTCTCAACACACTAGAATGTAAGGCTCAATTGTATTTAAAAGGCAGGCTGAGATTGCATCCAGATTCAGTTTTCCACACTAGGGTTACAGGACCTAGCTTGCAGTGAGCAGGTCGAGTAAAAAGTACATAAAGGTTGCAGCTGAGGGGGCGCAGGACATCAAGGGTGGTAGGCAGTGAGAGAGGCATCCAGTCCAGGGATTGGATGGTCAGAGTGGGGTCACCAAACAGGGAAGATGTACTTCGGGTGGAAGGACCAGTCCGGTAGTGCACAAGCGGGATTAGCGAGATAAAGTGCTTGTGTAGTCTCTGCAACAGTCGAGGTCGAAAGTGCACTAGATGATTATGCAGAGAGTTGAAGATACTCACAAAAAATGCAGTGCCTCAGGTTACATAGTAGGACGGCTGCGGCATGTGCGCAGTGGCACAGGTGGTTTGAACTGACCCAGGCTAAGATTTAGAGCTGGTGTGCATGTCGTGAAAAGGTCTGTGTGTTAAGTGCCCAATGACTCTCTTACCTTGTGAGGTGGCGGAATGAGACAAGCATTCCAGCATGCAGGCAAAGCGAATTGGCTTGTCAGCCATGGCTGGACAGGCCAGACAGGGGCCTTAATTTCGGCCATTGTTTAGGGCTGGCTCATGCCTGTCGGCTCCCTATTGCCAATAGGTGCAGAAATTGGCCAATTAGATTATCGGTAGGCCAGACTGTGGAGGCGCATCATTTCAGGACATGGCAGTAGCCATGTTTGAATGTTAAAAGGACTCCAGAATAAACAGCCCCATAGGCAATGCTGGGGCTTCTGGATTATGATTGCTGGGTCGTCTCATGGGCGAGCAACGTTGAAATGGGTCATTGCTCGCAGTATTCAGAGCGACCGTGCTCGAGATGAAACAAAAGAAACACAATGCACATCAACATGTGCAGCTCAAGTGGGGTAATATCCGTGTAATTGTAGTAGTAGGTGTGTTGGTCATGCGCCTTGTGGCCCACGAGAGAAATCCCTGCAACCATCAGCTGGCGAGGATGCAGAGTGGCGATGGAATGATGAGATGGAATGCATTCGTTACTACAAGCTGTGATCTACAGCATTGCCTTTGTGCCAAAATGAGATAGCCCTTAAGCAGTCAAAAATTGCATGCAGTGTACCATCTTCTATAGGGGAAATCTCACGATTTTTTTAAATTGCTCGAGGATTTCGCCATGAAGTCATATCTGCTAAACAGTCTTTTTTTTCAGACTGTGCACAAACAGGGTTTTGGTTGGTTTCTACACAGATAGCCCTGCCAGGCATTGGGTGTATAATTTAATTTACCAACATCTATATTTCTGAGGTAATCAGTAATTGACATGTCAGTGGCTCTTAGGCAACATAGTACCTAGAATAAAATAATTCACAGCAAGAAATGTGCACATGAAGAAACCCAGTCACACTTTCTTAATTTGGCCCCATTTTAGAAGTCTATTTGCCCCTAAAGAAAGCCCTTCACATTACACACGTCTAGTGACACATCTCACCCAATTTATCAAGTATTAAACTATAAAGGATGTACAAAAATTTAAAGGTGCGCCCAGGAATCCCATTGTACCGCTATTGGACATTCTGACACCTCTCCCAAGTAGACATGCTACCTTCCTTATGGTGCGAAGATGCGAAAAAGCACTTCAAGCGTAGCGTCAGGATAAAAGGAAAATACTGGGGACGGATAATTAGCATGTAGACACTCCGATGTGAGAGACACATGCATTAGGTGAATACCCGTGGAAAATAATAGAGTTTTCTCTCTTAGATTTGACTGTACATCACGTTCGTTATAGCCCCTCGACCTCCCCTTGACGTCCAGCAAATCAAGGACTTTGGATGTGACACTGCAGGGTGAAGGGACATCTGTGACAGTGACATGGATTGTCCTTTAACAGAAGGCTTGAAAAATGATCAAGTGCCTTTTAGTGATGAATATATGTGGGGATGGAACAGAAATAGAAACCACACAGAACGTTTATTTTTATTTATTTTAGACGGACAAGGTTGGCAATTTAGAACGGAAGAAGGATTGTGAGACGTTTTCTTTAGGATTAGAAAAGCACAATGCTTAAAGGAGTTTAGAAATACATCATAATATATCGATCGAGAGAGAGGGAAAGAGATATTGTCAAGAGAGGTGATGCAGGCAAGCAAAAAGATTGTTGAACTGAGGAAAGACAGGAGGGAATAGGGGCACTGGAATGTTGGCCAGGACAAGATAAAGCAGTAATTTGGGCTCAGAGATAAGAGGGAAGAAGGGAAACAAGGAAGGGTGAACACAGTGATAAAGACTATCTTGTCATTCTTAAAGGTGAACAAAGTCGAAAAATTCACTACTGAAATCACGAAGGATATCACACATGACATGCATTGAATTAGTTGGTACACATCCATGCGCTTGCATGTGTACAATCATCAGACATATATTTACACTCAATATGTATGCATGGAAAGTTACTTTAAAGTCTTTACATGGACACTTTAAATGTCTGACATTTTTTCTTCAGCGCACATTGGAAAATGTTGACTGTTTCTGAAGACTTTTCTGCAAAGTACGCCAGATCCGACCCTAAAATGTAGATCCTATTTGTCTTTAGTTTTGAACAGCCTATGGTCGAATTTTGATACATTTGTCTGTTCAAATGCCTACTAGTTAATGATGTCACTAAGGCTTGCAGAGATTCCCGCAGTCATGAGGACAAGGGAGATAGTATTGCCGCTACTCCTATACTTAATATTAGTGTATTTGAACATCGATGGGCAAGCATACATATATATGTTATCATACATAAAAATGCTTGACAATCATACAGTTATGATATATAGACCAGTGCATTATCAATGTGATTGAATACCACTACATTGTGTAACATTATTGCTGTACATATATTCATATTCATATTTTAGACACATTTAAGTCGTATTGCATTGTGTTGCAGTTTGCCTTCATATTGCTGTTATTGTTATTTTAATTTGAATGATTATAACATTCATGTTAACTGAAACTTTTGATGTTTCATGGCAATGTGTAATAATTTACATGTAGCTTTCTGTATAATTGTTATGTCTGCTTCTGTAAAACTTCACCATGCCCAATAGTGTACAATGGTTCCTCTGTAAAGAAGGTTGTCACCAAATCCTATGCTTGCCAGAATATATACAAGGGTCATGGGGAGGATAAAGCTTTAATAGACTATGTTCAAACATGTAGCCCAACTTGACTCAGACATGTTTCATTCATAAAGCTAGCATGACAAACGTGGGGTGAGCGAAAGGGGACATGCTGTATAAGGTCTGGCTGCTTTGAGTCACTGAGAAACCACAAACAAATGATAATTCTGGTTACTGCATGATCTAACAATCCCCACAGGGAAGCACCTCCAAAATTGACAGAAAGTACAGGCATATTCCTAGATCGTCATACAGACCAGGATTGACAATGGTGAAAAAGGTTATTCTGCACCAGGACACCCGCATCTGTGTTTGTGACTGAGCTGTGTGGTTTGAGAGTGTGTCACAACACAAGTCAGTGCATGATCAGGTAATAAGGGGCCCTTAAATGGTGCTTGTACTTTTTGAGTCAATAGCCGTAATCAGCCCCCCCCAACTTTCAGTAACTGCTAAAAATATAAAGGGCCTGATTCATGGAACGTTTCCCTGTGGGATTGCGCAATTATAAAACACTTCCACGAATCAGGCCCAGAGAAATTAACCTTTTAATAAAAAATCGGACATGTTTGCAAATACACCAGAGTAAAGAAAAAAACTGCTGTTTGAAAGAATTTGCATTTTTTTAAAACATAGACTTTTTCACAATGTGAGGCGGAAGAAGGAGAGAAATTGGACCACACAAAAATTAGCTACCCGAGGGATCAAAACACATGGGTACCCCGGCATATACTTCATTACAAACAACGCAACCCATGTTTCTGAGACAATCAATTCACTGTCTATGTCAGTGTTGCATCAATGTATTCAATAAATACAATTTTATCAAATGTCATGTGTCTAGTGTTTAGGGAGAGAATCAATATTCCACTGTTCTTCCAATTTGTTGCAACACCCTGACTGTCCTGAAAAAAAGATAAAATATTACAATGTACAAGATATCACAAACGTCCTCAACATACCTATACGTGGTTATTCTACACAATACATTCATACTCATTAATTATTTCCTAAAGTACAATGTGTTGTATACATATAAAAAGTTAGACACATATAATATTGTATGAAAAAATAACTCTTTTGTTACACAACTGTTTGAGGATGGCTCTATTTTTCAACAATGGAGACCATCATTTTTGGGCATTCCATTTTTTTACTGATCATAACATTTCTCCAAAACTTACAAAATTCTACCACATTAATATCACATTAACAACCAGCAAAGTACTTTGCCATGTTGTACAATTTTTGACAGCCAGGAGCTATTGTAATGGCCACTCTGATTAATCACTCACTCACTCCCAGAGAGTAGGCCTTAAAGTGACTTAGTCCTCTAGCCCCCACAAACATAAGCAGCATCAATTGGGAACAAACCTTAAAGTCGGCAACTGCAGGACCGAATCCAGATCATGCAGCCACCCACACAGGAAGCGCTAGAGTTAACATTCCCAATGGATAACACTGAGTCAGATTCTGCAGTGTCATGCAGCAGTGCAACTTATAACTGGTAAAAGTCAGTAGTTGTGACGTTGCCCTAGACTTTTTTTTTTTTTTACTAAATTGGTGGGCATGTCACTTCTTTCCAGCCAAAGGCAGTCGCTGTCGCAACTACCAATCCTATGCAATCAGTCACTCAGTCACCCACTCAGTCCCATTGCATCAGCACTCCAAGATGTTGAGTGAATCATTCATTTTAAACAGAGATAGCCCCAATTGTGTAAAAAAAGAAACGATAAATAACAGTTCAGCTTCGCAATTGATACCCGTTCAGATTTACGATTTGTAAGAGTGTGTCAGTGGCTGCCTTCAGGTACCATCATCAATCGTCCAGAACCGTGGAATGGCATAGCCTTCCAAAAGAACGAGCAAAAAGTAATTAGTCAATTGTGGTACAACAACCACATGTGTTTACAGTCAGTATAGTCATATATTGTAGCTATGTGGCTCATATAAAATGGCAAAGGGGCCATATTACAGAAAATGTCCCCTAATGAAGAAAGCATTCATTAATGCGTGTTTTGCATGAGAGGACAGTCTGCTCCAGTTCTAATAAAGTTCGTATTAGGACTGGGGATATCTTTACAGTGATGCTACATTGCATTGAAAGAATAACTTTAAGCACTAGTGCATTTTTGCCCTAGTGCCTATACAGTGCGAAATTGCACTTGCAACAGTGTAAAACATGTCCTTAATGAGGTCCCAGGTCATTAACATACCACAGCTCACTGTTAACTCTTGTCCCAGTGGGACAAATGCAACTTAACTTATCTGGATTGTACCAATCTCTATTTAATGCCATATCAGAATACGTCCATGATGTTGCTATTAACAGACACCCTACATCATCTCTAAATTAATAAACAGTGAGCCCGCCCATTACCCAGCCACACCCTTCCCCCCATCCAAACCCCCTCCTGATACAAACCGTTGCCTCTTTTTCTCCAATCTCACAACAGGAGTTCCTCTCTTTCCTAGCACAAAGCCGCCCATCAGGTTCCTGCTAGGACCCCCTGCTCGCCCACCCTCCTCAAAATTATCCTAGCTTCAACCTGTGCAGGCAGTATTGCAGAATCAATCTGCAAACACGCCCTAATATTGTGAACTGTCCCAGAAGGCTTAGAAACCTCCTACATCAAACCCCTCCTCAAAGAACCCATGCTTGACCCCACTCCTCCACCAGTCCCCAGACTCCTCGGCCCATCTCCAACACCCGCTTCATGGCCAAAGTCATGGGCCGCACAGCATAGAAGCAGCTCTGCTGTTTCACTGAAGCCAACAAACTCCTGTACGTTGCCCAATCTGGCTTCAGACCTCCATGAGGAACGGAGTTCTCCATAGTGTCAGTCTGGGATGACCTAAAAAGAACAGCGGACACAGAAATCAATCAATCAAATTCTTTATTCTAGAGCGCACTATCGCCAAAGAAATCATGGTGCTGACAGGAGAAAGCAAGAAAAACAGAGACTGGAAAAGAAAGCCACTTATATGAAAAGGAAGGTTTTAAGTTCCTTCCTAAATGATACCAAATCAATATTGTTTCTTAATTGCAAGGGCAAGGAATTCCACAGCTGAGGCCAGGCCACAGAGAAATCTCTTCCGCCCAGCCGTTCCCTTCTGTATTGAAAGTGAGTCCCCCAAAAAGGCAGTTAAACTCTGCAATGTGAGGCAATAATGGACACACCCCAGCAGGGAATGAGACCAAGACCAAGTGCGGGTGAGGTATAAAAGGCTTTATCTAAATCAATATAGGTCATGCAAAGGACTCTGCAAACTCCGAGAGCACTCTGCCTGACAATAGCAAAGACAGTCATACTTTTTACAAAAATACATCATGGATGAGGTAAGCTATAATAAGCACATAATCGTGGGGATTGGGTGGTGAAGACTAGCTACTATGTACAATATAGGTGCAGAGCTCCATGATTGGTGGAGATCCACGTGGTGGCATCGTGGAGTGCTTGGGTCAGCTGGGCTCATCGGGGTGGAGTATCAGGTCACGAGCTGTCCATGTGGATACATTGCTGCTGCACTAACATGTTGCCCTTGTGGCCAAGCAAACACATTCATCACTAATTTCTATGTCAATTTAACCTGTAAATCCTACAACTCATTAATCTACTACCATAAAAGAGACAGTGAGAGACAGTATACAACTCTGAGCTTCCTTAATACATCATCATAAAACTTCTGTTAACAGAGGACCCAGTATCATGAGACCAGATGTCTTATCAGGGGGCATGGGTTAGGGTATCTTTATCATTCCATTCTGTTAGATGTAGTAAGAGACGGTTTTACGGTATGTTAGTACAAGAGTGAATAATGGCCTCCATGGTCAGTCGAGGTTAGGGTGAACTGAAATGCCATTAGGTCAGGGGGGCACATAGCTGGCACCTCAAAAGGCGGTGGGCTGTAGGGCAGTGTTGCTCATAATTCTGCTTAACCAGGGCATGGTGGTACACAGTGATTTTATGGTGGCATCAGGGGGCATGGGGAAGGTGACTGCTTGGTGCGGACTCAACAGGAATGCACGGGGGTGTAACTGTATTATTCTAACATCAGTAAACCAGGGACCTTCAAGTCCCAGCTGGGCCTTGGAGGGAGGAAAGTGGGGGTTGGAGACGCGGCTCTCTAGGAGGAGGGGAAATGGCCTTGCAACTTTTCACAGGTCCACATTTGTCAAGTAGCATGTGTATCATTATAGAGACGGAAAGCTGAGATATGTCAGTACAATTGTGTTTATACATATATGCATTCAGCTATAGATATATCGTGTGAGTTTATGGGAACTAACTATTTTTCACTTCTTCGTGGTTCATGAGTACTGTTCTCACAGAATCAATAAAAACAGCTTTTGTTAACATCACATCATTCACAGCCTTTCAATTTGTTGTGGGGGCACATGGGGAGAGCTGGCATAGAACGTGAGGTAGAACAAGGTTGGTGTATACGTCAACATCAGTGACAAGTTACAACTTTATACTTATAATTGGACTGAGGTACATGCTCAAGGGTAAAAAGCAATTGCTTCAAGCAACATCTCATTTGACAACACATGGTGTGTTTACTTTGAATGGCTGGCATATGTTACAACACTTAAACACATATCAGACATAGGGATTTTATACATTGCCTTTTAAATAAACTTACATGCAAGTGTTCTGTGGTAGGAAAAGGGTCGCTCTATGTTAATATGAACATCCATTTTAATACGAACAATCAACATCATGAGTTTTGAGTCTCCTCGCAAATGGCTTAGCAGCATGGGTAAGACTGGGTGGCACTGTTCAACATTCAGGTCTGACATTTCAAACGGAGAACAGGGTAGGGGGTTAGGCACAACATATATCATGACTGTGGGGGGCAGTGGGGGGTCAAGACATGTTTGATAGGGACAGCTTTGTTTTTCCCAGACCGCAATTTAAGCTCCGGTCACCGTCAGGGCAATGATGTACTGCAGAGGTAAATGATGCAGTGTTTGTTCTGTTACTTGTTCGAGCCTAGTTGCTCAGGAGAATAGGCCTTCAGTGGAGCAGCCATGGGGAGGAGGCTGGGGGAAGTGCAGCCTTGCTGTGCCGGATCAAGTGGGGGAGAGCTGCAGCTCTGCAGGCTGCTTGTTCCACGGAGGCCTGAATTAGTGTACTCAAAATGGAGTCCAAGTGTATTACAAAATGGAGTCTATATCATGCGTCGGCATGCAGCCATCCTGCATCCCGGGCCCAGGCGCATGGGTGGCCGCGGACGAGTCATAAGCCTCACGTAGGAGAAGAGTGTAGGGGAGGGGGGTCCTAAAGACCTTTCCTCCCATACAGTATCTAGGCAAACACAAGAGTGCAGTGTTGGTAGACCTTAGAGTTCGTCTTGGGTTATAGCTGCAGTTTCTCTTGAATGGTCAGGCATCCTTTGCCATTCCGAACGCAATGAATAAAACATAATGATTTAAACGTTGCCCTCGCTTTGATAGGCAGCCAGTTTAAAGATTGCTGTGCCCTGGTAACTCCACTTCCGAGGGGGTCATGTTTCACCAGGCGCACTGCTGCATTTTGCAGCACCTGCAAGCGATGGATAAGATAGGCCAGCTGAGCTAGTAAGATTGCGATGCAGTAGTCGACGCTGCCATTGATACCTGCTGCCACAATCTGAGCATGAAGTTTTTCGGGCATGAAAGGAAGTACTTTCTTCAGTTGCTTAAGTTTGAAAAATCCCTGTCCACATACTGCATTCACCTGAGCCTCCATAGACAAGGATTGTGATATTTTGATGCCTACATTTCGGACCAGGGCAAGCCAGTTTGCCTCCATCCAGGCCCAAATTTCTTCCAGACAATTTCTAAGACTTTCAGCAATTTCTGGCTGCTCTGGCTGCAGCCTGAGTAAAATGTGGGTGTCATCCGCATATGAAATACCCTAAAACCAAATAGGCGGATAGATGCCAATAAAGGGTGAATATAAAGATTAAAAAGCAAAGGAGACAATGCTGACCCCTGAGGTCCCCACAAGTTACCGCCACCGTGGATGAACGATAGAGGGTAAGTGAGACTATTTGAGAACAAAAAAACAGAAACTCCTCAAACCAATCCAAAACCGCCCAGGAGAACCATGCTTTCTTGAAACTAGATATCATAATTCCTTGATCTATAGTATCGAAGGAGGCCGACAGATCAAATAAAATAATGCTTAACATGCCACCCTCGTCACTGATCATGGTAAGGTCATCGATCACTGATACAAGAACCGATTCTGTGCTCATCACAAGCCGGAAACCCATCTGGCAACTATCCAGTATAGTTTGTTCTTCTGAAAAGTCCCTCAGTTGAATAGTGAATACTGCCTCCAAAACATTCATAAGGAAGGGGATCAGCTATATTGGACGATAATGCATCAGAGTCGAAATATCCAGAGATTTTTTTTTTTTAATGAAGGAATTACCAGCACCTCTTGTAATTTCCTAGGGATTTGGCCTCAAACAAAAGGTGAATGGATCACCTCAGCCAGAATGCCAAAGAAATCCTGAGGTGCCAGTTTTAATACGTGTAAGAGAATGGGATCAAGAGGAGAAGCGGGTTTAAGATGTGTCACGATCTTGCTTACTTCATCTTTGGTTGTCTGACTAAAAATGGAAAACAAACAGCCATATCCTTTACAGTGGGCGATATTAATACCTCACTATCCAAGTTCTTAACTGTGCCTTGATCTGTTTCCAGACTATCCATAATCTACTTTCTGATGGTTTCAATTTTGTTAATAAAAAAAAACGAAAAGGTTGTTGCACATAGTTTGCGAGCTAACCCCATCAGTATTGACATCAGGTTTAGTTAAGTTTTGTTATTATCTCAAAGATTTTCTTTGGAGCATTCACTGCTGATTGAATTGTATCAGAAAAATACAAAGATTTAGCATCCTACAAGTCTGTATGATATGCTAATCATTGTTGTTTACAGATTTCGCGCATTTGGGTATCATAAAGCTTTCTCCATTTTCGTTCTACCTGTTGAGTCTCAAGGCGTAGTGCACGTAATGTCGGTGTATACCAATGTGTGCCGTGATGAGCTGTTTCTGTCATCAGTAGGTAAGGCGCTAGCTCATCTGCCACTGCCTCCATTCCACTGACCAATCTAAATGTATCTAATGGTAAAGGGGCCAAATCAGAAGAGGCCTTGGTGTAGTAATGAGCCACTTTAGAAAAGATAGAAGCAGGGTCAATTCTTGCCCAATTTCGCATTAGAGTGGGGATATTAGGATTCAAAGCTAATTTAGATCTTCTTACTGTTTGGATCTTAAACGGAATCACACGGTGGTCTGACATGTGTGAGAATGACTTGGAGAAAACATTCACAAGTATGGTGTGGCAAATATTAGATCCAAAGTGCGGCCTTTCATGTGCGTAGAGTCCTTAACTAGTTGCTCTAGTTGGGCCAATCTCATCGTCTTTAAGAGGCTCTTATTATTTTGGGCTGTTCCTTCTCTGCCCATAGGTGAAAATCACCCAAAAAAATGTAGTTTTTAAATGCAGTTCTAAATTTAAGGCATCAGCCACAAAGGTCTTAGAAAAAGCCATAAGATCAGTAGACGGAGGGCGGTAGCCCAAAATACAATGACATACCCATGAGACATTGAGGGATGTATTTACCCATGCATCCGGGCCCTACCTCAAAACTGTGCAGTACTGGCATTGAAAACATCATAATGGCCAGAGCTCCCCAGAAAATGCACAGGAAAATCCCATTTTGCCTATATTGTGAGTTCAGAGATGCAATGCTGATTGCCAAAAGCAAACCCATACTGTTGGGAATTCATTTTTCTTGAATGTCAAATATGGCAAAATCATGGGCACAGAATTACTTTACTGCAGAAACACACCAATGCCATGTCCTGAACATGGACAATCTACTCCATATAATATCACTTGCTGAAAGGAATCAATCTAAAAAAAAAAAATCCCAAGGATGGATGCAGTAGCCACAAACTCCTGATGGTGGCGCTAGCGGTCTAAACTCTGACAGGAGAGCTGTCTTGCAAACTGCATGAGTGCAAAGAAAGGGGTTTTATTTCATCAAAGGTTCAAAGGGGTTGCATGTCCTGAGAACTCTTGACACTTCAGAACTCAACACAAGAAGCCAGGAAATAACAGGGTTCTGTTAATTAAATGCAAAGTGGCCCCCTGGCCTCCTGATGTGAGCTTGCCAGACACCACACAAAGGACCCTTTCCTCTGAAAGGAATATGTTAATTCTGGATGTTTGCTGTCAACAAAGATCTGCCAGCCAGCAGAGATCTGTGACTGACCCACCCAAGTCTTGGAGGCGGACTTCAACACTCTGAGGACTGAATTGAAAGTAAAATATATATTTTACAAAAACACTGATAACTCTTTGTAATCAAATGACAGAAATGTATAATTTTGAGAGCTTTAATTTAAAAAATGTACCTTTAATTCAAGCCCAAACTCCAATTTGTGTGATGTTCTGGGGCAAAACCCCATTGTTTATTAATATTACAGACTCCCTGTTTCAGCTAGACAAACGAAAATGCATTGGTATGTGGGTAGATATGTGAGGAACAGTTGTATAAAATTTAATGAAGATCCAATGTTGTTCAGCACATGAAAAAGTGCTAGAAGTTGCCATTTCTGAATGCAAGCTCCTAGAAAGAGCAGATTTGGACAGAGACATGGCTAAATTCAGCCACACCATGTATGTGTAATTTCAAACAACTGTGTAACTGTGAAATATGGATTTTGATCATATATAGATTTGGGTGCACAGATGATAGGGGAGTTGTTTCAAGAGATCATAAATGGCTGACATCACTCTGACACACACTTCCTTCCCCAATCAAATGAGAAATGGAAGTTTGACCAATTAGAAGTTGAGAGAGAGGTAGGGTCAGTGATGCTAGAACACACCCACATTCTAAACACATAAAAGCAGACAGACAGGACAGATAGGGATTTTTCAAATCCATCTGCCGCTGGAAGCTCTGCCGGAAAAATCCATACTTTACCTCCATCAAACCTCCAGAGAGCCAAACTAGAGACTTCAATCTATCCAGAACTAGAGACCCAGACCAGAGAACCAGAGAGAGCTGACCCAGATCACTGTGAAGTGCAGAGACCAGAGGCGAATTTAAAACCTGACCAGATCCATGGCGAGGCCCATTTCACTCAAGAATATAGTGTGAGTACATAGCAAACTGTGCAGAACCAATCTCTTAGTTAAAATAATATAATTCAATCCTATTTTAATCTAAGTAGAACTGTCTCCTAACTGTCACCTGTCATTTGTAAAGCTGTCATTTGTCATTTTCTAGTTGCAAGCTGCACTTGTCTTTTTGAATTTTAAAATTTGCAAAACCAAAAACGACCTCTATTAAATCGGTCATAACTCTGTCACCGTTTGGGCTAGAGACTTGCAGTAACTTTTATCTGAAAGCTTAGAATCGTGGCTTTCCTATGAACCTAGAACCGCATTCCTAGCCCTTATAGTTTTACCGCAATCGCGGAACACGCATTCGCGAATTTTACCGCGATTTGCAAATTTCTTCACATGTAAAAACTGCTGCTGCTTGCCTTCCATTTGCCAGAAATTCGTTTAACCTGCTAACTATCCCTGCATCATTGCTAGTGTGAGCCTGGACTAATATTAACTAGATACCACTCACCCTGAACCTCTGAAAGGGAATTAAAAGCATTTCCAGCATATTTCTCACCCATTGCTAGCACATATCAAAGCATTTGGGCCTGTGTTTTCAAAACTCCTATCTGTTTTCTGTAAGCTTGCTGGGATTGAACTGAATCACATTTGATTGCATTTCTGAGAACTGTGTGCTTCCTTCCATTTCCTTGCATTGCATCAAGGGGTGAGGGGATTGCCAGAGAAAAGTGATTACATTGTTTTGCTGAAATCATATCAAGTTGTTTTCTATACTGCATTTCATTCATTCAACCTTGCATTTCCTTGAACCTTATAAAGCATTCTCTACCATATTATACTTCTGTACCTATTTACCAGTGTGCTACCTTATCCATTTCATGTCAACTCCTTATTGATTATAGAGAAGCGTGTTAGTGCCAGATTCTCCGTTGTTAATCTTTATCATATCAGATTAAGTGTGCTATTCAATTATTAATTTATTATAAGGTGTGATATATACATCTCTTGTTTAAATTATCAAATAAACCTTTTAACTTGCAAAACAGAACTACTTCTTGGCTCAGTGGGGTCAGGGGGATTCCAAGAGAGGGGTGTTATATAGGGGTAGTCATCCAGAACGCATGAACTGGACATAAAGATATATCAATAAGGGTTTTCATTCAGTATTATAGACTAGGCGTTGACTTAGCTGTAGTGTTGAATTGAATCCTCTTACAACATTAACAACAACTCTAATCAACAGATGTTCCATTTCTGTTTCCATAATATTAGGAAGCAACAAGCGCTCATAGTGCACGTTGTAAATCAATGCAACCCCCCCAGGTAACTTAGTCCCATGATCCACATGAAGAATAGCAGAGCCAGGTGCAGCATTTGGATTATGTCCGGACCAGAAGACTTGGGCAATGAGATTTCAAAAAATAATACATCTCTGATCTGTTCGCTACAAGTGAGCACACATTTATAAGGCAAGCATACAAATGTACAAATGATTAGAAGGACCATGTGCAGGTGACTTCTTCGCTTGCATTTCCTGCGAACCAGTTGGAGAAAAGTCTGATGTTAGGGCAAGTATTTCACTGCAATCATCAAACTTACTACTAATCTGCGCAGACGGTCCGGACTTTGGCCTGACTTCGAGCTGCACTTGGTCGCTGTGCTCCTGGCATTTCTGCTTAAATACTGTTGCCACAGTAATTGTGGAGACCAATCCACACGGAGGTCGGTTTATTATAGAAAGCGAGGAGGGACTCACAATCTAACAATGAATCTGAGTCAGTAATACAAGAAAGCTGGGAGTTGAAGTCCGGCACGAGCACTGGCCTCCCCAAGCCCACACACGCTAGCTGCCGCAGTGTGCGGCATACAAGGAAATAAAAAAAATGAGTTTTTTAAAATAAATTTAGAAAGTAGATTTTAAAATTATTAGCATTAGTTTGCTTGATTTCTCAGGCGCCAAGTCACCCGCCAGTGTGTTAGCACTTAAAAGCAAAAATAAATATTCTACTTAAACCAGAAAGGTAGAAAAGAATAAAAGAATAAAATATAACAAACCCACACTTGCAGTATGTCCCTGTGGCTCTGGGGTGTCTCAACAGAAGGTTGCGCTGTACTCATTCTCCTTGACCTCTCTGCCACCTTCGACACCATTGACCACACCATTCTCCGAGACAGGCTACACTCTCTACGAATCAAAGACACTGCCCTCACATGGATCTCCTCTTTCATCTCAAATCATTCACAAATCATGCTCCTCTACTCTTTCATCACTACTTCACAACCAATACCAAACAGCGACATACAAGTAGCATCCTTGTCTCCCTTACTTTTTCAACATCTATCTGAACCCCCTCCCTGCATTCATCCGCTCCCACAATCTCACCTGCTGCAACTATGCAGATGACACCAGATCATCCTTACAATCCCAAAATTGCCAGGCTCCAACCGTCCAGTTCTGTTGTCATGCCTTTCGGATATTGACTACTGGATGTCCACCAACCACCTCATCCTCAAGCCTTGGAAAAGGAAATCCTAGTCTGCGGGAAAACAGTTCTCCTTCCCCAAAATATTTCCTGGCCTCAATCCCTCGCCCTTCACCCCACCCCTGACAACCTCCACCTCACTGAAAAACCTTGGATGCACACTGGACACAGATTGATCGCTCTCCTAACACATCAACTCCATATGCTGAACCTGTTTCTTCCATCTACGCCTCATCAGGTGTATCTTCCCTTACCTATCCTCACTGTTTCTCTGCCATCATCTCAATCATCTCAATTTGCAGAACAAAATGACTTTGCATTGCAAAAATACACTTTGCACAGTTCCATGAATCAGGCCTGGGTCGCCAGTGCAAAGTCACTTTTCAGAAGTGCAGTCACTTTGAACCGTGGAAAAAAATCCATGAATCCGCCCTATGTCCATTCGTGCATGTTCTGCCTTTCCAGACTCCTCCACATCTTTTCAAATGGAAAATGAGGGGCGTCCACTAGCCCATACCTTCAATTTAACGGACACAAAGTTTTATTTACAGTAGGATATAAACCTAGGTCTATTTTGTAAGCAAAAGTCACGGGAATTCATTCAATTTCAAGTAGGTATTTCTACCTACACTAATATGGCGTTTTCATTTTAAAAAGATCATACGTGATTTGTCAATCGCAATTGCTGTTATAGGCAATAGTCTTACCGAATGCCCCAAATATCTGTGACGATCGATAATCACGCTCAATTATTTTGCCAATATTATTTGAAAAAAATAAAATATTGATCACTCTTCTCAAATAATAAGTAAGGTCGGTAAAAACAGGCGTGTATAAAATCAAATACTCTCTCTTTTTAAAGTCGCTGCCATTTTCACGAGTGCCTAAATTATTGGAGTTGTTGCTTTTATTTGGCATTTAACATATTATTACTATTATTATTATTATTGTATTTTTAATAAGAGCCATGAGAGTTATTCTCTTAATTTATTACCGTAGCCGATCTCAGTAAACTCCTACAAAACGAAACCTATTAACTGAACTTTAACAATTATCTAGCATGCGCACTGCTTTTTTTTATTTAACTGTCATGTAAACAATTCAGGGACGTGTCATTTTTGTGTTCCATTTCTATTTGCTCAATTCGGCACAGCTTCTCTGCGACACCTCTGTTAGGCTGTCATTGTTTGAGAATGGAATTTACACTAGTCTAAAAAAAATACATGTGCAAAGCATAAAAATCTATTACTGCTGAAATATATTTTTTCAAGTAGATAGTAGGATAGCGTCGAGTGGCATGAAAAAAATCACATCGCTGTAAAAACCCTATGATACTTAATTATCTGACAAACACATCCATCTTGCAATGTTTCGAGATGCCCAGTGTGACGGGAGAAGAATAACTATAATCAGGACTGTTAAGGAGAAGTTTTAATTTCCAAATAGAAGTGCTGAATAAAGGCTTTTCCCACTCTTGCTGAAATTAATTAGCGCATTTCAGAGAAATACACATTCTGTTCATGGTCCGGCGTGTCTTCTTTTTCTGAAAAAAATAGCTGGAAGGCACACTTCCCTGCTTTGAGCACTAATGATTTTAGCACATTCTTTTTTTCTTTTCGGCACAGGATCGAATATTTAAGTACGAACTTTATTTTACACCATTTCTTTTTCTTGTGTTATTCTTGTTCAGTCTGTTGCGGGCTCAGCATAAAACAGTTATCCCTCATCAGACTCCGCCTTCCAAATGAGAGTCACCTTGAGCGTGCGAGTCAATTCCTTTGCTGGGTGATGGATGAGGAGCTTCATCAAGGCTGAAGTCTCAGGCAAATCCAATTGGTGCTTCCTAGTGGCAGAACAGTATTTGCAATGACACCTATAAAGTTACTCAGTCGCAGGGCCATTTTCTCTATTTTGCTCATTTCATGATGTTATTTGTGCACAGCAGAGAGCTCTTCGATATATACTCCCTCCCCTAACTCCACCCCCAAACATTTTTTGTCCACCCTTATGTTTTGTATTCCAAGGAGAAGAGTTGGCAGGCTATACACCTATATGACTTTGACTCAGTGTCATGTTGATTGTTTCGAAAACCGATTGACTCCTCAACTACTGGAACCAATTTGGTTTTATAATTTTGTAAGTTTATATCATTTTGTGGCAATGTATGTTTTTAACGTTCTATTCAAAGGGGGCATTTAATATTTCACGCATTTACTTTTTTGTGCTTTCCATTCAAACTTTGAATACTTTTGTCTTTATTTTATTTTTAAAGTTAATTTTATTTGCAAAATTATATATTTACCGATACTTATACACAAAACATAATATCGGTGATGATTTTCTCAGAGCAATTTTTGAGACCGTCAAAACTGCCAATATTGGTTCAAATTCATAGGAGGTGAAAAATATTTTTCAGACTCTATTTCCTGATATATAGTGTGAAGACTTCAGGAACATATCACTGCCTGCTACACAAATCATGGCCATCGTTCTGCAGTGACCTCTACATGACATATCATTTAGAAAAAGTGTGTCTAGGATGGGTAGAAAAATCCTCGTGTTACAAAGATTATGCGTTACGCAATGTGCCGATTTGTAAATCAAATCGATGCCCCTGAAACACACCAGCAACTTGCTAGTACATGCAGGGCCTGATTCTCAGAGCATTTCCCAATGCGATAGTGCCATTATTAAACCCTACTGGGAATCAGGGCTGCAGCGTTTATTTTGGTGGTCACAGGGGGATAGTGTTAATTAAGGACCCGATTCATGATCAGCACGGACAATCCTGTATATCGATTCATGGAATCGACTGCTCAGGACTTTTTTGATTTTTGCGTGGACTTTGCACAGGTTTGGCACGTCACTTCGAGAGGTTGAGTGCCTTGTGCGAGACACCACACAAAGAGTGGGCATGGCTTGCACAGAGGGCAGAGTAGCGGGCGGAACGCAGAACATGAGGAAGAACAAGGGAAAATGTTGGCGTTACGAGGGATGGACTGCAGGCAGTCAATCCCACATCCACCATTGCGTGGAACAATAGGTATTCATGGATCTAACTCTGCAACCTCTCGGCGGGAAAATGGCCACGCAAAGCCCTCATACTATCCACCACCCAAAGGCAGGCAAACAGACATTTGCACATAGGATGCAGGAACAGTTTACAGGGATTTGCAGGCAGATTTTCAGAGTTTTACCCGAATTATGATAAATCATATGCTTGTTGGCGGGGTGCCAGTAACACTTATAGGAGACACTGCGCAGGTTCCCTGAGAGGCAGGCCCGCTTGCGGGTGGACCCCATGCACTGTTTAAAGCTTGCATGTATTCACACCCGAGGGAGCGTGCAAGGGTAGCTATTTCTGGCTGTTTTTGCTTTGCATGTGGGTGTGTCAGGGGCGCTCCGGCCGTGACTTAGGGCACAGAAAAACATCTGCGTACAGGCTCATGCAGAGTTGTTCTTGGCACACAGGCTTTGCAGGATCTCTGCACACTTTTACATGAATAAGGCCCTAACAGTGTAAGCAATACAAGATCCACGTACCTGAGGACTCTAATGTATCGCTGATTACGGTCGAATTAGAGAGTCTCACTTGTGTAGTAAAAGGCATGCACACATGAGATAAAAGATGCAGCATGACAGAAACCTTCAGTCTTAGCACAGCTAGAAGCATGGTCAATTCCATTGCCCCATTATTTTTGTAAACGTTCTCACTGCTTCAATTTAAAAATGGCTTTAACTCATACAGCTTGACGAATATCTCTTTTTAAGCAGGGCAACAGCAAGAATACATGCACCTCCAATTAATAGGTTTATGCATACCCATACAATTACTACCAAATGTCAACACCCACTGTTAGTGTTCATGAGCCAATTGGTACATCCAAACTTCCAAATGTATGTGGACTTCTCTAAAAGGTTTGCTTGCCAAATGAAATGTGACCATCAGTCATTAATGTAGTTTATTATGTGCAGATTGTATTGGCCTCTATAATTATGATCTGATCTTTTGGCATGAGTCTGGCATTTGTTAGACTTCAGGAAAGATGAAGAGTGCAGTCACAGATATAAAGAGTATTTCTAGTATATTTAGTTTACGTTTTGTGGACACATATTAAAGATCGTCTGATGAATTTGAACCTGTATCAACATATAATCATCTGCTGAAGTGCCTATAATCCCGGTGACATTACTGGCAGAAGAGTTCAACAACATGCTTGAAAATTGCTCTTATACTAATCCAGTTGCAGATCCTATTTGTGAGACAAGTATTATCAGCATCTGTCAGATAGATCTACACTGATGAAAAGTCGATGATAAACTTTTACATGCCACACTTGATGCCAAGGTCTCTTTTCCCTGGTGTCCTTGCCACCCTACATTTAGAACATCGGCTATGCCTTCACTTACACAATTGGTGCCTTTTCCTATGAGCCTTGGGATTAATTGGCTGAGGTTATCAGGTTGGGATGCCAGGGACCTGTTGTGGTGAGAAATAGACTGAAGTCCCTTTAAGAGGCACGGACTACAGGCATTGGGCGGGAAGGTGGAGGAAGGAAGGAGGGGTAGGGAGAGGAAACAGGGCAGTTCTGTAGAGAAATAAAGAAGTATAGACACATATGAAGGAGGCTCCTGTGTCGTATGTTGGATGGGGGGTAAGAGCACAACAACTGGTGACAAAGCGACAGCCCACTTTGAATGCCAGCACCGCTGAACACATAGCTGCGAGACCAGGCCTATCAGGTTGATAATACGATTGAGGGTGAGGAGGACCCAACACATCACTGACGATGGCAGAGAATGCCACTGTAGGAGCCGCGAGCAAGGAGTGCCAAAACGCACAACTGAGGGAGAGGCAGACCCACCATAATGCTGATGAGGGTGAGGAACGGCATGACAAGCCACCACGAACAAAGATGGACTCACAGACCGCAGTAGCAGACCAGGCCAGCCCTCCGAGGTGTGCAGGACCCAGTAAGAGGAGACCGGAGAACCCCCCGCATAACCATGGTAAGCCACCTGTCAGCAGCAGGGAAAGGAGGGACCAGTGCTGTGCACACAACCCAAAGAGGAGATGAAGAGACAGGCGTCTCCAAGGAGACCCAGTGCATCACGTGGTGCTATACTGGGAGGCGCACAGCCTGCAACAGAAGCAGACCAGCCCCCACCCCAAGCGTAAAAAGGTGCAAATACACCCTCATGATCAGATCAATGTGGCCAACCCACTAAGCCACCAGGGAACAGTGCACCACATGAACAACACGCATATGCCCACCAGATTACACCACCATGGATAACTCCATCAAGAACTCATTTGGCCACTCCACTACACCACCAGGAAACATTACAAATATGCACAAGACGCACATGCCTACCATACGTGCTACCAGAGTTACCGAATAGGACTACTGCCCAGAAAGACACCATCGGTCCAGACAGCAGGTAAAGGTCAACCAGCGAAAAGGTGCAAAGGAACCACCCACTGCAGCTCCCCCCCCCCCATCCCAACAAACAATAGAAATCATCCAGCTGGGGACCATGAGACCCACAAAGACCCACAAAAGACATAATGACCGAAAAAGCACGGCTAGTGGCAGCCGCAGGTGCAGGAGCCCACACTCTGCGGCCAGAACATGATTGGCCTCCAAGGCATACTTGCTAAAACGATCCAACCCATTGCCACTCCAGCCATTCCATGACCAAGGTTAGAGATGGGAGGAATAGTTGGAGCAATTTGAGGACTTTATGAGCGCTATAGGGGACCAGGACTCCCCCAACAAAATAGACATCTTCGCCAATCTAGCCAGAAAATATATCAAAGGGATCCTGAAGACAATCCCAACACAAAAATAGTTCACCTATCAGCGCCTAATCTCTGCTGTCAACAGGAAGCTAATAATCCTCCATAACAGAGACTATGAGAGGTATACATTTAATCAGTGTACACAACTACCCCACAAAACAATGGGAGAGTTCATACTCCAACTTGCAAAAAAAGATCAGCTACTGTGACTTTGCCAATTTTAACGGCGATGAAGCAATCAGACTCTGGATAAACGAAGGGTGCACCTCCTCACAGTTTCGGAAACATCTGTTGGACAAACTCCTCCTGTGACAAGAAATCATAGATCTAGCAAGAATATACAAAAGGGTGGAGGTGCATGCAACAGCCATAGAGAACCCAAAGAAAAGTGATACCATTGCAACACTGGCCACGGGACCCCAAGGATACACCCACTACCCAGAACAGCCAGGCAGACAAGAACCCTGGAGCCCACACCGACGAACCGAAGGAGAAAAGCAATTCTACAGGTGTGGATTTGAATTTCCCCACAGGGGCCAGTGCCCGGCCTTAGGTCACATGTTTATGAGGTGTGGCCAAGAAAATCACTTCCAGGCAATGTGCAGGGAAAAATACCCAAAGCTTGCTGCATATAGAATGACACCGCTACCATGCCCAACCAGGAGACATGAACAGCCGAGACACGTACCATGACCGAGACACCTCAAGAACATTCCAGGGCACCTTGACAACATTCCAGGACAGAAACATACTGTCGGGCCCCGCTCAACCAGGGTTCATAAGGGCAGTTGAAGAGCTCAACACAAAGCCTGGCATGATACTCCAATGCATATGACTATGCACCTAACCCACCAACGTACTACACTCCTGACCAAGGACCCAGTCAAGAATATGACATAAACACATATCGAGCGCCATATTACGTCCATGACCCCTATGAAAACCCACCGCCAAACGAAGGAGTTCACCAAGTGGATGACCACTACTACACGCATTACAAATACAATAAAGTATATGTCAGACTCATCAGCGACACATCGGATGACTGCACAGCACCAAATGTTGCAGTCAGCATAGGAATCCTAAGCAACCAAGTCATCATGGACACTGCAGCAATGGTCAATGTATTGAACGAGGGCATCTATCACACCATAGCAACAGTCTACCCACTATACTCGTCTCGGGCCCGCAAATTCCATTGGGGAGTAGCACACCCACTCCAATCCAAAGGCCAATTTCGATGCAACTTGCTTCACAGAGGACGAAGAGTACCCACCATCATTCATGTCATCCACAGCCTGATGACAGGGTAATGCCTGCTCAGCTACCGCACTGCCAGAGCCCTACCTTTGATTGACATCCATTACAACTCTAACGAAGATGTACAAGGCTTACCCACAGGGGCCCAGAACCTGAGCTCAATACCGTGCTGAGAGCTGGACATTGAAGAACTTAAATCCACCTTCCCAAAACTATTCAAAGGGGTCTGTATGGTAAAAGACACCTTTAAGATGGACGGAGTACAGGAATTGGGAGGGAGGTGGCAGGAAGGAGGATGGGTAGGGAGAGGAAACAGGGAAGTTGTGTAGAAAAATAAAGAAGTGTAGACAAATATGAAGGAGGCTCCTGTGTCATATGTTGGAGGGCGGGCATGAGTGCAACAGGACCCTGTAGTACTTAGATAGTCATTTAATCGGGGGACGGTTTGCTTTTCTCCCATTTACTTATCACCTGAGATTGGCCTTGCATCAAAGAGAAGAACAGTCATTTTGGAGCATTTAGATCATGGAGCTTTATTTTCCACATTTCTGGCCCAGTTCTTGGAAAATCTTCCTGCAGTGTTGGATTCTGCAGTCCAAATGCCTGAGACATAAATTCACATAATCCAGCATTTGCTAAGGTTAGGACATTTTTTAATTGAACTTAGCCAATGATTTTTGACTTACTGTGCGCTAGTGTGCTTTTTACGTTCGTTTGGATTTTATTTGATCTAATTTTAAGACTTTCATTTTAATATTGCTCTTTCTATGAATTGAAGTGTCTCGGTTGCCCAAATTTGTTTTACTTTGTCCATCAGGCGCACTAAAACAGAGTTCTTCTTTTAAGTACCACATACGCACCAACTTGCTGTGGAACTACACTTCCCAGCACTTTTGTAGTTCTCCCACCTTTTTCATTGCCTGCAAGTGCGACAGTTCCTGGCGCAACTGAGCCGGTTAGTGCCAGTTTGTGGAAGTTTGGTGGAAGGTTGGTTGTGCTGTTCTTCACACAGCCTCCTTTTAAAGATACCTCTTAATACCCGATGTAAGGTTAACTGACCTTGTGCTTTCCTTTTCAATTTGCAGTACAAATTATGTCAACTCCAATGAGAACCCGCTCTCAAATGAAACGGGCGGAAATCCTGGAAAAATATTTAGCACCGGCTTTGCTTCCTGGTAGCGTTACGACTCCTGAGACAGACATAACTCACATACGTGCCCGTCCATCTCCAATTTCTAATAATACAAAGGATGTTTCGCTTCAAACCGTCTTAACCCTGGGTCACTTACCCCCCCCCCCCCGATAGTGATCAGCTTAATGCAGTAAAAACCCATATTAACGAGGGTGCCATAATACAGATCCTCTCTTCTCCGAGTAACCTGGTTATACCAATCACCCAGGAAGAATCCCTCTGTGATAATAATCTTATTTTAGGCACCAAAACAGAAGCTGATAAAACACTTTTTGATAAACTGCTAACGGTATCCATGTTGAATACCCACTCACTAGTTAAACACGATATCTTGGCTCTTACTGAAACCTGGCTACACGACACTACCCAGATCAGTGTGGACAACACTTTGCCAACTGGGTATACAATATATAGGGTAGACCATACAGGACAGTGAAGTTAGGGGGTGGATCTTACTATGAAAGACAATTTTGATTATCATGCCCTTAACATCCAAAATACAGATGCTTGTGAGAATCGTATTGTAAACATGAAATGAATCCTAATATCTCCCTTACTATAGTCACTTTACATAAATCCCCCCTGCCCAAGATTTACTATAATTTGAAGAACAACTGAAGAAAATGAAGTGATGGGTAGACATGTGTGCGTGTCATGACTGTAACTCATCATTGTCCCTACATTCATGTGTCAGTATTCATGCTGATTTCATGGGCATGTGTGTGTATGTGTATGTGGCAGTTGCTGGTTGACCCATGCTGACTTAATGGTACAGTTTATGTTGTGAATGCTACACATTCATTGTCACTGTTCACTGATGTCTATGTTCTTTGTCCACTTTTCCACAGTTGCTGCAGCTGGCAAAGATGGAGAAAGCTGTGCTGTGGAGCAGAGAAGAAGATACAGGGTCTCCAGACCCAGGTGCCAAAACCAGCCACTCACTCTTGACACCTCCTCTTCTGATAGCGAAGTGGTGGGGAAGTGCCAGTACCAACAGGCGAGGCTACTGAGGGTAAGTCTCAGGAGGGAATTGCGGCAGGTGACAACTCAGCAGCTGTGGGCAGGGTGCTCCTACACACGGGCCATCAAGGACAGAGGGCACTCTAGATTCAGCCGGGTTGATGGTGGCGGAGTCCACTGCAGGCCAGCCCACAGTGTCAGGTGGGGGCATCAAGGAGGGGGTTCAGGCTGCGTCTGTGGTCCAGAGGCATGACAATGTGCAGTCTACCATGGATGGTTCTGAATAACCGCTTGTCCCTGGGCCATCTGCTACAGCAGTGACTGCATTCCTGGATGTCTCCACCCAGACTGATCGCCTAATTCCGGCTGATGCAGCCATTCGAGTTGTTGTGCAGCCCCTGATGGCAGGTATTAACAGGTTGAAAGGCAGCTATTCATGATGATGTGCAAGGCTCTCACAATAATATTGCACAGCATCACAAACATGTGAGCGTCTTTCTGGCCCAGTTGGTGCATGCACTTCCTAGCTTGCATTATCTCAGTTGAGACTTGCTGTAGCTGCTTTTTGTAGAGTTGATCCCAGCTCTAACTTTCACAAGCATAACAGCTTGTGGCCCAACAGTGCCTTTCTACAAACTCTAACTTTGTGCAACACTTTTGTGCTATCTAAAAAGTGCCTCAGCTCCATAGACATTGCTCAAATTGACTTTGGTTATCCTGGCTCCCTGCAGACTCTTCTGACCCATTGGCTTTGATTCTAACTGTCCCTCATAGATGATGCATTGCTTTTTGGCTAATATTTGCTGGGAAAGACTTTATCTAGACTTAATTGGGAGATTTAAAAGTGCTCACATGCTCTGAGAACCTGTTAACCTTTTTCCTTCTCTTAACCTTTCCTTTCCACAACCTCAGAATTGTACCAAGTGCAAAAGTGATATATACATGCCAATACTGTCCTAGTAATTGAAGTCACCTCAGGGTGTAGGAAGTGTGTATGAAGTATCTCTAAAGAGTATCTACTTGCATATCTTGATTCTGAGATCGTGTTATGAAGTGTTTTTTCTTTTGTTGCACATTGCCCTTTTTAATGAAGGCTTATTTAAAAATGGCTGTTAAATAAATAAATAATAATGTTACTAGAAAACCTTGAGTATAAGTGCTATTTTGATACTTGTATGTGTGGAAATCGATGCTACAGGTCGACAGCTTACATTTACCCCTCTTGAGATAAGTCTGGCTGCTCAGTCACTCTACCATCTTGTGTAGTACAGACCTGTACCAATAGGTGGGTTACCTAATACCAAGAGGACAATCTTGCCTAACAGTATGTTGTCCAGTAGGTGTAGTTTTCCCCCCTAACAAAATGAATACCTATATATGCCTCTATACTAGTGCTCTATGGGCAATTATAGATTTTGAGTGGTCCTGTCATAGTCAGGCTTTGTGCAGCATTCATGTGCAGTTAGACCGTGCTTTTCCAATCCGCAATGTGAGCTAACAGTTACTTATATACTAAGAAACTGTTTCTTTTTCTTTTTAGTCAACCTAATTGTATTTGATTTCTGTGTTTCCTAGGAAATCTTTTCTCTCTCTTCTAAATATTTCTTCTGTTCAAAAACAACTTTTGTGCTACCAGTACCTGTTCATTATATTGTCATGCTTGCTACTGATAATAATAAAGCTGTTCAATGTGCATACAGCACTCCTCTGTGTATATTTATAAATGTAGGGTGCGTGTTGTACAGTAAAGCATTACATTTTTTATATTTAGGAAATGTAATTTTGCACCACATGTAAACTCAATCTTTTTGGTGCAGTTGTTGTCCCCTCCCACTCACAGTTCTTGATGGCAAAGAAAGACCTCTGGAGTAACAGTTCATGAATATGTGTGGGGGTTGCTGATTAACTTCATGAATCACAACTGAGCCATTAGTACATGTGAGTCACATTCTGTGACTAGAAATCATATAAAGGGGACTGTGTTAGAAGGAATGTAAAAGTGATTATGCAAAATTGTTTAGATTTGGAGACTAGGTGAGGTTTTCACGGGTGCACCTTAGCAGAGGTGCCAAAATGCTGAGCATGAGTGAGTGTTGTCCAGTGAAGCATTATCTTATTTTCACACTATACACTGAGGCTGATCTCCAACTTGAAACCTCTGTACACTGAGGTTTCTAGCAACTGTACTTTTCTCTCGGCCATTAAATGAACACTTATAAATGGGAGCATAGTACTGCTGTGAGCGCAATATCAGATTTTGAGCGACTCTAGGAGAGTCACACTTTCTGTAGCATACATCTCAAGTAGGCCCTGATTTTTTAAATCTAGCTCCTACCTAATAAGTTATCATCATAACAGAAGTTAACTTTTTTCCACTTACTGAACAAACTTCCCTGGAAAACTATATCTCTTATGAAGTATTTCTGCTCTGGTAAATATGTCTAGCCTTTTTGAAACTTAGAAGACTCATGATAAAGTGGGAGAAGCGTTTTTCATTAAAAAGATGTCCTCCTGCCCTATCTCCTCTATGCTAACCTGCATATCTTACGCCCAACCTCACTACCCCCACTCACACAACCTATCCCCATTCTCTGTACCCCCATACATGGTACCTCAACCCACCTTCCATATCCTCAGCCTCTTAACTCCTAGCCACCAACCATATGTCACTGTCACTACCACCACTCATCCACTTTACCTCCACCCACTCTACCTCCTACCTAAGACCCTATCCCACCCTCTATACGTGCTGCAACCTACCCTGACCCCACCCTTCTACCCCCTCCCACCAACCCTAACCCCACACTCTCTATCCCACCCACCTACTGTACCTCACTCTCTCTAACATAACCCATCCTACTCCTACACTCCTTACCCCCACCCTCTCTACCCACACCCCCTAACCATACCCACCATACCCCCAGCCTCTCTACCCTACCCACCCATCCTACCCCATCCTCTATTTCCCGACCCACCCACGTTACGCCATCCTCTCTATCCCCACCCAATCACACTACCCTCAGCATCTTTACTCCCACCTACCCTACCTGCACCCTACGTATACCTACACATGTTTGCACAACACTACTATGTGGGTATACATATATTTGGAGTGGCTGTTTATGTGATTTTTCATTTTGAGAGGTTGAGTAATTACCTGTATGTACTGATTATGGTCCTTTCTTTACAACATTGGTGCACAATGCTGTCAAGGAATAAACAGTAGCATGCCAGGAGGAAGGATTGTGTGTAGGGAAGTAAAGTATTAAAATATAGTTATGTTGATACTAATGTGTCATGTTTTGTACAAACTTGTAATGGCAATATACAAATGTCTGTTAGTGATAACTTTTTAGAAAACATCAAAATTCTGATAGAAGGCATGTCAACAAATGACACAAATGGAGACAAGCACATTTCAAGACACTCTGATTATACGGAAGATGTATTAATATTGTTAGCACATAATAAGAAACAACATTGTTTTAAGAAAAGAGAAACTAGAACTTCTTCAGGTGTTAGACAGAGGAATAAATGTATCACAAAAAAATTAAAAAAAACGTTCCACTCTCAAGTCTTTACAAATCTTTTGAGAAGTGTATAATTAAAATCTAGGCATGTGATTAAGTGTTTTGTGCAAAAGAAAAAAAAATCGAAGGAATAATCAGAAAAGCTCTTCATATGAAAAGAAAATTGGTAATTTAATCATGTTAAGGTCACAAGGCCATTCTACACAAAAGTACGAACAGTTTGTGTACTTACATTACACAACTTCTTATACAGAAAGATTTTATATTGAAGAGAGTTACATTCAACAATGGAATGTAACTATCAAACTATCTAAAAAAATATTATATGGTGCCACTCGCCCACAGGCCTTAGAGCGCTCACAGGATTTACAAACATAAAAAGAGGAACCAGGGATATGATATGATATGATAGGTGATTTATAATAAGCTTAATACCCAGAGGTTTCGAAGCACAGACCCAGGTATCGAACCTGTGTTGCGCCATGTCGTCTTGCTTGCAAGGCGAGCATGTTGCCCCTGAGCTATCCTCACGAGACTCTCGATGAGTAAAACCATGCACTTTAAGGAAGAAAATCACTTGGCTGAAAACCAGCAATCAAAAGTTCAATATTAATCAGCCTTTCTGTCAAAGAGAAAGGTTTTTAGGTGGTTTATAAAATGCATTGCAGAGGTGCATCTCCTAATGTCTGGCGGGAGCGAATTCCAAAGGGTCGGAGCCCAGGCATTAAATCCGGCCCCTCTGATCTTTTTCAGGATGACACGTGGTTGATCCAGAATTACCTTGTAATTTGAGCGGAAAACACATCTAATGGGAGCATTTCTCACTCTGAAGGAGAGATACAGCGGGGCTTCACCTGCCAAGCATTTGAACACTAAGACAGATTCCTTGTGCTGAATAAATTGCTCAATTGGGAGCCACTGCAATCTTCTGCAGGATTCAGAGATTTGTGCATGGCAGCCACGCACTGCTCCATTCTGTGTTACCTGGAGCTTCTTAATATTAGTTTGGGAAGTGCAACCAAGAGACGGTTGCAATGGTCAAGCTCTGTGTTCACCATAGCTGCTGCAATCAGAGCCCTATTAGCCTCTGATAGGTAGGGGTGAATCTGCCACAGCAGGTGAACATAATAAAAGCATGAGGATTTCAGGAATGAAACATGTTTTTTGAAAGATAGGTGAGAATCAAAAAAGAATCCAAGCGTCTTAACTGAGTCAGTTCCTGGAATAATTTTCCCATTTATCACAAAGCAATTATAGTGAGCATCTTTAATCTATATGGTGTTTCCTGATTAAGCAACTCAGTCTTAGAGTCATTTATGGCCAAATAGGTTATTGCCATCCATTTTTCTCTGGCTTTAAAAACGTACTCAACACGATTAGCATCATTCTTGGGAATAGGACGAAATATCTGAATAAAAACCTACCGACCCCACCAAAAGACCTAAAACGCACACCACGAAAAGTTCTAACTACCAAAAGTTCAAACTTTTTGTGGTATGTGTTTAGGTGTTTTGTCGGGCCGGTGTGAAAAAACATTTTTTTTAAAGGCTGCGAAGGTCAGGGGGTGTCACCCGCAACACTCCATTCACTACAGAGAGCGGGGGTTGTGGGGGATACCCCAACAACTATCCTGACAGAACCAAAAAAAAGGAGGGGGCTGCGGGAGTCTCCCCTGCAACTTCCTGCTCACTATACTAGACCGTACAGTGAGCGGGGGTTGCGGAGGGACACCCTGGCTTGTTTGCATGGGTAATGTACAAACATTTTGTATTCGTGCATTTCCCATGCATACATTTCTATTGCGGGAAAATCTGCCACGGAGATATCAGGTAGATTATCATTCTTGTATATCCCAGAAAGCTTGAAGACTATCTGTGTATCGTCTGTGTAATTTGCAAAATTGACCCCAAGGGAGACAAGAAGATTGCATAGACATTTGATATACACATTGAAGAGTAATGGTGACAAGCATGACCCCTGGGGGACCCCACATGTTAGGGTCATCTTTTGGGATTGAGCCTCTCCCCCAAACCATGCATGCTGTCCTTGGGCACAGAAAAGATTTAAACCATGCTGCCACAGATGGAGAGCATTGCCCAATGTTAATCAACCTTTCTGCCAACAAATCGTGGTTGACCAAGTCAAAAGCTGACAAATGGTCCAGCAGAAGGAGCAGAGCCACATTCCCCTCCTCAATAATTTCAGTGATGTTGGATTCTAAATCTAATAGGGCAGTCTCTGTACCATGACCTACACAGAAATCCTATTGTTCTTTAGCCAAGATATCATGCTGTTCCACAAAGGCATAATATTGGGAATAAGCAACTTTATCAATTATTTTCAAAACACCTGGAACGTTTGTGATAGGCCCGTAGTTTTGCTGAGTTGAGGTTCTCCTTTTTAAATAACAGTGTTATCCAGGTTTCCTTAATATTCTCAGGGACCTGAGCCTATTGGAAGGAATAGTTGATACATGTTGTAACTCAAAGGATCTGTACGGGTGCAGTCTTTACAAAATTTAGCCAGAAAAATGTCACCTTTACAGGGTGTGGGCTTCATATTTTGAATCATTTCTAATACTTCACTTTCTGAGACTTTGTGAAAGAAGAAAAGATCCATCCCATGGTTATTTTTGAAGGCATGGAGTAGATGCTTCATGTGTAAGCTGGAGCGTCTTCACCTGTGCATTGATGAGTGTCAAGTGTTGTAGAGTCTTATTAGAGAAGCTGTTGAGGATTTGCTTACACCAGTCATTGTCCATAACAACAAGAGACTTTACAGTAGTGCTTTGTAATTCCTGGAAGACTGAGAACAATTCCTTTTATTTGGATGCAGTCCTTGCAACCCTGGCATTGAGGCTAAGCTCCTTAGCTTTGAACACGGGAGCCTTAAAAATTCTGGCAGTGAGTTTATAAGCCGGGCATGAAGCATCAGAAGGATGTTTTCCCCAGTTCCATTCTGCCTTTCATTTTCCCCCCAACCTATCTAGACTTCTGAGGAAAACCATTGATTGTGCACAGCCACTTTATGCCTATTGGCTAAGCGAATGGGAGCTAGACAATGCTTGATTGATGGCCAACCTAAAAGAAAGCCTGAACTCATTGAGAGATAGCTTTTTCCCTAAGGATGGTAGCAATGGGGTTACTACAGTTTAACATGCTTCAAGGGTGACTTTGTTGTGATTATGGAATGGGACTAGAGTTCTTACTAGTTTGGAGGAAGAACAAGGGTGGGGAGAGGTCTCAAAATGAAGAAGAAAATGGTCAGACAAGATACACTCGTGCACCAGTTTTAAGTCACTATCTGATTCTTGGATAAAATCCAATCGAGAGTGTTCCCTCCCTTGTGCATTGAGATGTCGACACAATGATGAAATCACACAGATTGTAAAGTTTGTAAAAAGGAAATAGTTTCAAAATCCTGTGGGTTATTGGCCCATAAGTTGAAATCAACAAGAATAATGAAATATGAGGTGCTTTTGGATAAACTCCCTATAAAGCCTATGAGTTCTTCAAATAAGGGTGTGGCCATGGAGGCTCTATACAAAATCAAAACGCTCAGTGAATGGACTGGGTCACTGTTTATTTTCAGTAGCAATGCTTCACATAGATCAAGAGTAGGAGATGTGGAGATGTAGAATCCCAAGATGTGTTTAAAGATCATAGCGGAACCACCTCCTCTCCCACTTTTGCAGTCAGCGTAAAGATATGTGTAGCCATCAGGAGTTGCCAAGGCCACCACATGAAAAGCTGCATCATGCAGCCAAGTCTCGGTGATCACCAGCAAGTCAAAATTATTTTCCACAATGGAGTCAGAAATTTCCACTGTATGCAGTACCAATGACAGGGAATTTAATAGGCTGCATTTCAAAGGCTGTGGGGGCGGTGCAAGAAGAACTGAGCCTTCCACTAGAATTGGCTTGGATAGCACATTGGCTCATTACATGGTTGTTGTCACTAATCGTCATTTGTTTGAGGACGTTGAGCAAAGCGGGCAAGTAACTAAACCAACAGCCTTAAATGAGCTCTATGATTTCTTTGAATACAGGCCACGACAAGAGAATGGGGCCTGATTAGATATGAAGTCACCTCGAGAGTGAAACAAGAGAGACAATTTAAACAACCAACAAAGTGTTAGGAATGCACTCACCAGCCACTAACTGACACAAACAGGCTTGGACATGCCAGCGCTGATGCACCTGATGTCATCCTTTAATGTGGCAAGAACTATAAAACAACTGAAAGTTGTAGTTCAGGTAATCCATTCAGTGCACGGAATGCCCGGACTATAATTGAGAGTTGCATTAAGCACGTTAAGCACACGGAACACTTGGTAATCACAAGACTCACACAGCCTTACTGCAAGCACAAAATGTAAATTGTTCTAAAAGAGACAGAATATGATTTGATATTGACGTGAGGGGACGTAGCTATGAAGGATTTCTAGAAAAGAATAATTCTGAAAGACAGACAAGAGTGAAGTAGAGATTATAGGACAGAGTCTGATACAATCAACAAAAGATCAAAGGTAAGTATGTGTAATTATCTGTTTGTTATTGGCAGGTTTTCTTGTACATTTTTAATGAGATTTCTGGAAGTGTTGCACAAAAATGATGATGTTCAACGACAAATTAAGATGTTGCAGAGAATAGATGACTGTGAAGTTTGTGAAGAAAACAGGACTTCTGGGTTGCTTTCTAACTTGATGCAAGAGTCAGTTTCCTCATTTATGAATGCTGGCTGCACATCATCCCAAATTAGATATCTTCTTATTAAATTGTATACGTTCAAAACACCATCTATTTCCCTTGTGAAGAGGGGGTCCTCTTTCCATCAAGCTTCTGGCATCCATGAATATTTTTCAGAGACAAAGCCAAAGGAAAAATCAGGCTCCTGGGAGGTTTTCTCAGCAGTATTTATTAGATGAGGTTACAATACACTCTGGAAAATCACTCAGCATATTTGCCTTCAATTTGCTTATATAGGCTATTTGGATGATGCAACATCCTAATGCAAATGACTACTTTTGCCAGTGTATGCTTTTGATAGGTTCTCTTAATCAGAGAAAAACCCTCACTTTACCATGATTGGGTGGCTTATCTGGTGCATCCCAAACCCATATTGGCATAATTGGCATTAGCAATCTCTTCTGACACACACAACTAATAAGCTTATTTTAGACCTGGCTAGACGCATTTATAACATTTCTCAACTCCTGCCAAAGACAACATCATCAATCACTGTCAATCCTTTATCTACTTTTGAAGTTCTGCCAAGTTAATGAATGCCTTATGCCATGGAGAAATGTGTAACCTCTATAATATAATGCCAAATAATGCAGTTGGTCTTGTCAAAATTGTGCATTGTGCCTTTCTTATTAATAACATAGATACATGTATCCAAGCTTCCCTTGCCTTGTCTAACTTCATCATCAATCTTGTCTGCTTTCGCTGCCAAGTTCCAAGTGTAACCTTCAGACTCAATTATGTTGCCAAAGACCATTTCATGTATCAGCCTCTGTTGCTTATCAGCATGAGTCAGGGTTTTCACACCTGCCTTAACAATAGCCACCATTTTGTGATCGTGGTATCCATTTTGAAACATATCTCTATCTACCACTGTATTAATCCTTCAGAGAGCCATTATTTATTTATTTATTTATTTATGTAAGCATTTCTCACTTTGTAACCCATATTCATTATATATCGTTCATATACTCATGATATGTGTGTGTTATTTAAAGCACCCTTCACTTCCTGGATCATTCTAACAGAAATATGTGCAGTGCCATGTACACTTTTTACCTCAAATAAAGGCACTAAAATCCTGATTTCTGCAATAATACAACATTTGATCTGCCTATCATATTATCTATACTCTGTTGAGGCGGGAGGTGTCGGTACCTCTAAACACCCCCCACTATGGTTGATATTCAACCACTGCCCACCCTCCCCCATATACAGTGTACCTATACATCCCTATCTCAGTCACCCCCCTCAATGTGGTGCTTTATCTCAGCATGGGAGGCATCATAAAAGACATTCCTAAAGAATCCACAGTGTCTTCAACCATATTGTATTCACCTAATCTAAGATATATATGAATCTCTTTTCTATCAAAAGACCATGGCATATGTTTTTAATCATTATGTGTATGTATCCCCAAACAATAACTTTGTTTTGCTCCTGTCTGTTTCCCACCCCTGTTACCCAATTAAATATAAAAAATAACATGCACAAGTGATTTCAGCCACCATGAGAAACAGAGAGATCATTCCTTGAGGGAACCCACAAGCCCATTTTCTACTGTTCCGTCTACGTGCAACATTTCACTGTTCATATACATTTGTCTTCCTCCAACCCCACAACACTTCCTTGGTCCCTGCCCTCTCCCCATGCACATTTACTATCATCTTCATCTTATTCATATTGCAACAGCACATCTTCCTCCCGATTCATCTTATGTTCCTTATTCGAAGTCCAAGGACTTTCTCAATTTAGTCCATTTATGTTTGTTGAATTTCTCATTTGGGCTGCTTTGTATCCGGTACTCCCCTTTCTCTTTACTCACCTGGTGCTTCTTACACCTAATAATGATCAATAAGGCCTATACAGACATGTGTTGTGTCAACTGGTATTTACCTTTTCTATCTCTACTTGTCCACTAGTACTTACTTTTGTCATAATGTTTCTTCCCATTATATTGCTGTACTCCACTAAGGCCATATAGACATTTTTCCTTCACTCCAAAAGTGACAATTTGTTTTCATCTATAATACATAAATCAATATTTTCATATACACATAAACACTGTTCTTGTTACTTACTCTCATATGTTCTTTTATGCACTTCTACTAAAAGTTATCTCATATTGTTAGAGCAATCTTGGCCATCCATACCTTTGTGGTCTTATATTAATCGCAATGTATTTCCATCAAATATACTACACTTGATCCATTGAAACAAGTACCATCCGTTGTGCTCATTGTTTGAAATCTGAATATTTTACCCACTCCTTCCTCCATCACCCTTGTTTCACAATGTTATTTTTGTGTTGCTTCATTTACACCTTCTATCAACTTGTGTTTTTGTTGCTGCTTTTATATTAATTAATTAATTAATTAATTCATTTTTATTTGCTTATTTATTTCATCCCCCGGGGTTAACTGCAATCTTTTGGTTTTGAACTTCTTACTTCAGCGCTTTTTGTTTTAACTATTTATGATTATCTTACATGAATTAGTCTAATCACAACACATACTCTCATATTTTACATATTATAATTCCTTACATGTGTGTACTTTTATTTTGGTTCCCTTATTCCTTTCAATAGACCAACGTCATAAGGGCCTGTGGTCCGCAGGACACTTGGCACCTTCTCCAAGTCTTCCTGAAAATATTTTGAGTGCTGCCTTATTATTTCCATATGCTATGAGATTTCCCTCATCTCTATTTTTATCCAGTATGTGATGCTCATAAAAAACACTACATTTGTTTGGTCTTCACTAAACATGTCGTCATGAAAAATGTCAGTCAACCTATAACATTCTTCAATAGCTATTACTGTTCTCCATGGTCTACACTGATCGTCCATTCCTTCAAGCATTTCCCTTCGTACTATGGCTGCTTCTAATTCTAGAGGGATTGTCTGCCCCCCTCTTCGTCCATAGGTATCTGTGGTCTAAACAAGAGTTCCTCAGGAACACATCAGGTCACCTTGTAAGCTGTCCTATTGTGGGTGCATTCATACCCCCGTACTGTGAAAGGATTTCCTCATTCTTCAGTGGAACCTCCTATTGTGGGGTAAACACCTGTCAGATGTTTGCATATTACTGTGCCTGCATGGGGCTAGTTGCGATTGCCCTTGTGGTGAATTAATTCGCACTCACTCTGGCTGTTGTACCTATTGCACTCTCGGTGCTTGCATTTGATACATTGTCTGATCTTGGGTGAATCCATCTCGTTTCTCTTCTTGAACATGTAAATTCAGAGTATCCCTATCTCTCTTCCATTTATAGTCTCTGAAATCTAGCTACTCTGAGATCATATTTAAGCAAAACATAATGTTCCTAACTGGTATTCCTAATGTAAAGGGAAAGCATCCTATATGTCTTTGTGTGTGATTGCCTGTACTTCCACAAGATCATGTGTGTATGTGTGTGTGTGTGCATGTGTTTATATGTGTGTGCATGTGTATATATGTGTGTGCATGCATGTGGGTGTGCATGTGTGTGTGCATGTGTGTTTGTGTCTGTGCATATGTGTATGTGTGGGTGTGTGTATGTGTGTGCACATGTGTGTGTGTGCATGCATGGATGTGTATGCATGCATACATGCATGCATGTATGTGTGCTCTATAGAATTTACTCTTTTCACCTAATGTCTTCTCAAGACATCTATTAAATATATCATGCTTTTTACTCTACATTGTGTGTAACCTTAACGTTGGTGCGTTTGAGAGTACTTCCCCTCATTACTTACTGCTTTCCGATTCTAAATACACATTTTTGCATCAATACATGCACTTTTAACATTGTTGCTGAAAAAGGGGTTTTGTCTTATTAATTCTTGCTATTCCCCATAAATATTCACTGTTCTTAGTTTAATATCATTTGCTATTTTGTTAATCTACTTTTAAATGTAATTTGCACTCGTAATTAAATGTTTATTCTCAGCATTTAGGCACATTCATATCTTTTTACAAATGCATCTGCAGTGGGAAATGCTGTCCTCCCTCTTGAAACCTATCCAATCTGCTGTGGCCGTGGTGCACATGCCTGAGTACGCATGTATAACATCTCCATGACTCTTCATTGTATTATGGTGCATATCCCATTCCTCCTCTCTCTGTCCCCAACTCCCAATATTCTCAATATTCTGGTCATCCACAGCATATTCTTGTGCTTTCATTTGCAATCTCTACCTTGCTCTTGCTCTCCCAATCATCCTGCATCCCTTTCTCATTCTACTTCTGCTGACAAACTTCCTTGGCTTCTGTTTCAATATCTATGAAAATAGACTGTGTGCATCTGTTCCTCCTTTTGGTAGTTCATTTTTTAGCGAAACACCTTTCCACTTTTCCTCCCTGTGTGTTTAGCCCATGCATGCCGTATGATCTATGCTCAATGCTCTTTCAAAATGTCCCATTTATCACTAATGAAAATGCCTATATTATTTTAAAATGAGATTTAACAAATCAGTGTTACTCTAATGTGTCCCTAACAGAGAAAGTACCTAACATCAACACCAAAAATGTATTTTGCTGGTGTTATATAAAAGAGATTGTCACTTTTACTTAAAAAACAGTCTTTATGCAAACTGGTTCATAGTCTGCTTTAATTTTCAGGGATGTTTTTCCGAATGCACGCAACCTTGCCTTCCTGCACTATTTCTATTTGAAATGTGTTTTTATTTATTATATACAAGAAAAGAAAACCAGCTTACAAACGATTGGCATTCGTATCAAGTTATATTCACAGACAGTCATTAGGTTCATCTTGTACTTCAGAGATACTGTGCCAGCCAAGCAACAACTGTTGGTCTTCCCCTCCCCCACCCACCAAGGCAGGACATTAACACATATTGCATCATATTATCAAGCACGTCTCTCAGGCCTGCGGTGAGTTATATATAATCTAGTCTCGTGAATGTGGAGTGTGGGGTTGAATAAAAAGTGTAGCCTGTATGGCGGGGGTGAAGCTGGCCCCATATATCGTGTAGTCACCAACTGGTAGATCATTTTATTCTGGGTTGCCAGCTTCTCTATCGATTGTAGGGTCAGCCAACATATTAAAATCGCCTCCCAAGATGACCTCCCCCTCGGCCTGAAGCATGATTTTTGGAATCATATGTTGAAGGAACCAGGACTGTTCCACGTTGGGTGCGTACAGGGATGCCAGGGTAAGAGTACTGTTATGCAGTTTGCTCACCAGGACAATGGCTCTTCCTCCCGTTTCTGTCCAGGTTTTTTTTAAGTTCAATTTTAAGTCCCTTCCTGACCAGGATTCCCACTCTTGCTTTTTTAGAGGGCCTGACCCCCAGTATTCAAGTCCCATCCTGGCATAGAGTACCCTACGCTCCTCTCTGTGTATGTATCTAGTTTCTTGAAGAAAATGTATGTCTAAATTGGCCCTTCTGAATTCTCTGGAGACCAGTAATCGTTTAGTGGGGTAATTAAGACCCTTTACATTTAAAGTGCCGGCACTAAGAAATCCGGCCCTACCTGTGGAGCTATCTGTACTCATCAATGTCTATACCATTTGCAACTCCATTCATGGGTCCTAACCAACCTTCCTTAAACAATCATGTTATTACTCTGCATGTACTAGTATATATACCTGCTTTAACTACTCCCATTCCCTTCTCTCCTCCCCCTCTACCCAACCCTGTACGCATCCGGTCTAGCCGGGTTATTCTCACCCTGGTAGTCTCGGACCACAAATGAAGACCATACTCCCTATGGTCCATTAATGTAACACTTCTATTAACCATGAGCCCCATGTGTTTCCCCCATCCCCACTTTTCCCACCACTTATAATTATGTACAAATCCTACTTTCTATTAACCTTGCCTCCATCGCTTGCTGCTTGGTCACCTCCAACTGCGATACCAGAGTACTGTGTCTTAAAGAGGTCGGCTAATCGCCAGCCCGGGTCTGCGTTCCGGACACATCATCAATGCCTGCCAGATTGTTCAGTGATTCCATGTCGGGCGACACGTTCATCCTCCTGAACTTCCTTGAGCCGAGGATCTTTCTGCGCCATGGTCCTTTTATCTTCCATTCTCTGTCCCTGTTCCCTCCCTCATCTGGAGCTGAGTCGCCCTCCTGTCTCCCCACCAGGTCTGATATGCAGCCTTCAATATCTTTCTCTGTTTTCAGTTTTATTGTGCTCCCTTCTCATTCGAATGTTAGTGAGAAGGGGTAGCTTCATGATATTGTATTCCTTTGTCCTTTAAACATTTAGTGAGTGGGAGACATTTCCTTCCCATAGTTAGAGTGAGTGAGGAGAGATCTTGATAGATGGATACCCTTGCGGAATCTGTGTACCCCTTCTAGCCTTGTCAAGAATACGAGCTTTGTCTGCGTAGTTATGGAATCGGGCTTAGATCGTTCTTGGCCCTCCTTCGTAACCACCAGCGCGATGGATGCGGTCAAGCTTCGGCTCATCTATTGAGTTCCTCTTCAAACAGAAGATTCATCAGGGTGTGTAAAGTACGTTTCAGGTTGTTCTCTGTTTCCCCCTCTTTTTCTGGAACTCTTAAAATGTGTATGTTATTGTGTTGTTCCCGATTTTCAAGGTCATCGACCTTCAGATGAAATTCATCCTCCTTGGTTTCAATGTCCGCAATTCTAGCATCCATCTGTGATTCCAGTGTGGATAGGGAGGTTTGATTGTGCTCCACTTCTTCCAACCTCTCCTACATTTTGTCAATCCTATGGTTTATTTTGTCTATTTTGCTGCTTATATCAGCCCTCATGCTCTTCATTTCAGATATTAGGTCCACCACATGTGCGTTGGTTGCAGCTGCCTCAGACCCTAAAGAGGCCATCTTAGTGTCGGAGGTGGAAGTACTGTGAGTGAGTTGTGGGGAATACTTGTATGATGTGAGCTTGTCCTTGTTCATTTATATAATGCCAAACGCACTCCGAAGAAGGGTATTCAGATATGTATGAGAATGCACTTTCTGATTCAGCTTGATGTTCCACTCCTTTGCGGGGTGAAGTGGTCATACACTCAGGAAGAAGAGGGGTCCAACTTTTGCCATTGAATTCGAGGCACCAGGGCAAACAAGAAGAGTCGTCCACTCCCTAATTTTGACTTTTAATACAGGTAACCGTAGGCCTCACTGTGAACTTGACAGGTCGCAAAGGTTGTCTTTCAGGTATCGGTGAGATGTGGTGTTCTGGTAATGTCACTTAGGGTCTTCCTCAGCAGAGGTAGGCAGACTTTTGCAGTCTGTATTATCAAGGGGGAGGGTGTCTCCTCTATGGTGGCAGGGCAACACCTCTGTCGGGTGGCACTACAGGTGAGCACTTGAGGGTCCTGCACTCACGAGGTCATTGCCTGTATCTCGGTGGAGCGCGGTCTCACACCTCTGGCTGTGCTGCGCTCACCTATAAGTGTTTGTGGTAACTCAGGACGTGCATGTTTCCCAATGAGACGGTGGGGTGTCGTGGTCTCACTATATTATCCACTACTGAGGCACTATCAGGAGGGGTCACAGGACTTCAATTATCTGGTGATCCCAGGCTCTTCTTTCATGTTGTCAATGCTCAGGCTGGGAGCAGGATGCATGCAGAATGATTCCAGGAGCAGGTGGGTTGATTATTTCACTAATCCCCTGCAGGGTAGTTCCTCCTCTTTTCGGTGTTTCTTACTGGTACAAAACGAATTCTAGGCTCATTTACTGTATATGTCATATGGTAGAAGCCAAGTGCTGCGCTGCATGTGATCCTCTTCCCCAAGAGAACACGTCCGTCCACAATTCTCTTCCGGCTGTTCCATTATCACGTTGTCCAGGCAAAACGATTCATGGAAGGTTCTTATGTACAGCTGTCAGCTCCTGTTTTGGGCTTGACATTTGCGCTTGCTCACCGTGTGTTCTTTAACCAACATGAGGGTAAGTGCGGATTCTGTCCCCTACTCAGGGAAATGCACCCTCCATGAGCTCCGGGAGGGACTTTCTCCCACTGGTCCAGCATGCACCAGAGCTGCTATTTGTTTTCCTCCGCGTTCGGTGTGCACTGGAACGTACCTGGGCAAGGGTGTGTGTCGAGCACGCCACCGGGGCTCCACCACGGTGACCAAGTTCTTTCCGCCTGGAGGTTCTATCCATCAGGCCGCTCAGGTCCGGATCGATGCCCCTGGTGTCCTTGCACGTGTCAGGGTTCCCTGGGACTTATTCTGTGATGGTGGTTGATTTAGGGTGTGATTAGTTAAGTATTGCTATGCATTCTTTCATTGTGTGATGGTTGGGCCTTAACTCTATTATTTAGAGTATTGATAGAATCCCAAGTCAAGATGGAGGGTCACAGCAGTGATCTGATTGGCTGAGAATTCCTTTTTTTCAACAGTGATCTGATTGGCTGAGAATTCCTTTTGTTCAGCTGGAAGGAGTGCTGAACTGCCTTTCATTGTCTACCATCAGCTGAGCAAGTGAAGTACTTTAGAAGATCCAGTGGTGGGCCCTGTTTGCCTGTGCCTGGCCTAGCTTGAGAGAGCTAAGAAGAAAGTTTTGGTGTTTTACTGGAGAAAACAGGTATTAACTGTGAGCTGTGGATGCTTCAAGTTAAAGAGATAAGTGCCTGGCTGACTTTTACCTCATCAGTTAATGAACCGTTGTTCTGAACCATAAAACTGACTGATACAAGTAAATAAGTGGCTATAATCAGATATTATAATCTGTGAGACTCTATGCAGTAAAGCAGGTTTTATTTTTTGTCACATGCGCGCATGACTTACTTTTATCTGAGCCAGCGAAAGTTAATTCTTTCCTAAAAAGAATTGTGATTTAATGTAAATATTCTTTGAGAAATATACGCCGTGTTTTAGGCTAGTGTAATGTTAAATACTTCAGCATACCCATAAATTACAACTCCGGCGGCCGCTGAGGGAATTACATTTTAAAAGTTGATAAGTGATAACATAACAAAAGCGTTAGTTTATAGTTATTAAACAGGAATGCAGCTTAGGTGGAGTTAGTAAATAATTAAACAGTAGTTAAGGTTGTAGAGGCAGAGTTAAAGGATGTGTGATAATTTAAAGACTTTGAAGATCGCGATGACTTTTTATCCATCAGTGGAGACAGGAGCACGGAAGACTCAGTATTCTGTTTGCATCCCGGTGCATAAAAACAATTTGTTTGAATAAGAAGTTTAAAGAAAAGAGGTTGAAAAGACAGAGCTTAAATAGCAACCATTTTTCTGTGCATATCTTTATTTTTTGGAGTAAAGACAGACTGATGTTTTGTGAACACAGTTTTTCAGCCACTTTAGGGAAAGCTGTATTGCCTTTATTTTGGTGAAGCTTTAATGTTTCCATCCTCTGGGCAGGTAGCAGAGGATTAACAGGTACAAGAGTTATTCAGTAGTTCATTATACCTTGAAGCCAAAGTTAAAGTTGATTTTGTATGTTGACTGCATAATCTTTGCTTCAATCCTTCCTGCTGCAGATATCCTGAGGGTCCAGAGGTCTGGAAGGAGTCTGTTGTTTTTTCCACATCCCCTTTCTCCCTGAGGTGTCGAATATTTAGCTGTGGAAATTATTGGTTGAGTGTTTCACACCTTAGAGGGTCTGTCAGGATTCAGAAGCTTCCGCAGATGATCAGACAAGACTCAGCCTGACAGTATGAAAGGCCAAAGATGAGTCTGCCTGAGCTGCTATGAATCCCGACGAGACCGCTATGGATGTTTTGGGAGATATGATGAGGGAATTGAGAGATGAGTTAATGATTTCTCATAGGGAGAACGAAAAATTGAGTAAGAAAGTGGAGGAATTGAGTGAGAAGGTTACGAGTTTGCAGGAGATGAGGCAAGAAGAATGGGGGATTTCAGAGTTCAGGATGGAGAGGATCCTCCTGTGTTATATGAGGTGGATGAGGACCGATCTCAGGCAGGGAATAGCAGTGCAGTGACTGAGGGAATTCGCTCTTTACTTTTGCCAGTTCCATTGGCGGCTCATGAGCGGTATGGAGGAGAAGCTAAAAAATGTAAGATTTTCTACACACAAAGGGCCTCATTTCAACCCGGGCGGTAAGGGATTACCGCTACCGGTAAGCGCACCGGTACCGGTAATCCCTTACTGCCCAATTCCGAGGTCCCTTTGCGGGTCCTCCCTTAACGGCTGGTTTTACCAGCCGTTAAGGACGGGACTCGCAAAGGGACTTTGGAGGTAATTACGGTACCGCAATTTGTGGTACCGTAATTACCGCCTTCCCATTCCCATTGAGCCCTATGGGGGCTCGAATGGGAATGGGGAAGGGCCATGGTGAATGGGGAATTACCGCCCTGCAAACCTTGGAATGGGGTGGTAATTCCGCCATTCACCATGGCGGAATCGGTAGTTTACCGGTGGCAACCATGGCGCAAATAGCACCATGGTTACCGCCCGGGTCGTAATGAGGCCAAATGTGAGCTCCATTTTTTGAGTAAACCAGAAATGTTTTCTTCTGAAACAGCTAAAGTCATATTTGTTATGTCTTATTTAACAGGGGAGGCGGCCGCTTGGGCTGGGTTATTGGTATTTCAGAAACATTCAGCCCTGAGAAACTTTGCTTTGTTTAAAGAAGAGTTTTGTAAAATGTTTGATAAGCATCAGACCTCTTTTGAAGAAGATGGGGAATTATTAGAGCTGCATCAGGGAGGACATGATCTGTTGTCCCATATTACTCAATTTAAGTCATTAGTTTTGGAAACTACATGGCCGGAAGAAACGGGGTCTTCTCTTTTTTATAGAGGCTTAAGGGAGGAATTGAAGGATGCTTTATCCAATGTAGTGAATAGGCCTTCTTGTGAGGAGCTAATGGATTTAGTCATTCAAATGGACTATCGTTTAAATGAAAGGAGGAGTGAGAGAAGGCGAGCATTTGGTGATCAAAAGGAGTTTGGGCAGGGTTGAGCGGCCAGTTAAATTAGAGTTCACAAGTAACGAAGTAAGAGGTCGAGGTATTGAGGCTAAGGGACCCAAACAGTGTTCTAGGGTTAGAGCCCCTTTAACTAAGGAGGAAAGGGAGAGAAGGCGTACCAATAAGTTATGTCTGTATTGTGGTCGGGGCGGTCATTTTCTAGGGAACTGTCCATATATTCCCAAGAGACCAATTACTTCAGCGGTTAAAGATCAGCAGGTGGTGAATACAATACAAACAGCTGTTCCGCATATTACAGTGAACGTATCCTTGTTTGATAAGGTAACAACTCTAAAGGGTTCTGGGCCTGTGGTTATTGATTCAGGAGCCACGGGTAACTTAATGTATTGGGGAGTGGCCAGGGCCTTGGGTATTCAGTGTATCCAGAAGGAGGTTGTAGAACAAGTGTGGGCTGTTGATGGAACTTTGCTCTCATCAGGGCCTATTACCCATGAAACTGGAGTGTTGAATATGGTTCTTGTTGGGGGTCATAGGGAGGACATTTCTTTTGAACTGATAGACGCACCTCAGCTAAAAATTATTTTAGTATGCCTTGGCTCACTTTTCATAATCCCCGGATAGATTGGGGGTGAAGGACAGTTGAAATGCAGTCTGAGTTTTGTTTGGAACAGTGTTTGGTTGGGGAGAGATCTGTTGAAACTTCAAAGTAACTTGTCTAATTCTTTCCCACCAGAACTATACTTGAATGATGTGAGGACTTGCCCGGAGTGTGCACAAGCAAAAAGTCAATCTGGAAAGCCAATGGGTTTACTGGAGCCTCTTCCGATTCCTCCTTGGCCCTGACATACTGTAGCTTTGGATTTAATTTCTGACCTGCCTAAAGATCAGGGTTGTTCTTCCATTTTGGTAGTGGTTAACCTTTTGACTAAAGAGGGACATTTTATTCCTGTAAAGGGAAAGGTTACAGCAAAGAGTCGGGCTCAGTATTTTCTTCAAGGGGTGGTCAGATTACATGGCTTGCCTAGTAAGATCATTTCTGATAGAGGATCTCAGTTTATTTCTAGATTTTGGTGAGAGTTTTGTAAACAATTGGGGATGGAGGTCAGTTTAACTTCAGGTTATCATCCCGAACTAACGGGCAAGTTGAGAGGGTCAACCAAGAGTTGGAAAAATATCTGAGGTGCTATTTGAGTGAGAGTTCTGAGTGGGTAGATTTGATTTGGTTGGCAGAGTTTGCCTACAATAATTGTGAAAAAGATTCCACGACTATGTCTCCTTTCTTTTTAGCCAGAGGATTTCATCCTCGTTTCTTGTCTGATTTTTTAGGAAGGGAGGATGATAATCCAACGGTGGAGGTGTGACTCCGGTCAATGGAGTAAAACTTTGTGAGGGCTAAGGAAGCCTTAATGAAGAATAAAATGAAGTATATGAGATATGCTGATATGATATTACAAATTAAAAGTTGATATTAAAAGGCTTTGTGTCCCGGAGAAGGACCTGGTACGCTTGGCTCACGGGATGGGAGGGAATGAGGGGTTTAGTGCTCAGAGCTGCCATCTGTGTTCGAGTCAGTGCCCTCCTCCGACACATCCCCTTTCATCATTTACCTTGCAGGGAGTGCAGGGGGGGGGCCCATGGTTCGATTGTTGTAGGCTGGGCTCTGATCATTCGTCAAGCAAATGGGGAGGCATTCACACTCTCGCTACTTGTTCCTCATGAATCCAGGCATCAGAGTTCTCTGGAAAGCATCACGTGGGCGGGTCTCCCCCAGTTGCTTTCACTTTCAGTCGTGTGGCCTGAGATGATCTAGAAGCTTGCGACGTGATTTTAATCTAGCAATAACTTGGTGATTTCGGCAGCGATTTTCCTCGGAGTTGCGATCCAATTCAGGAGGGCACATTCATGTTAGAAATTCATGAAAGTATTTCGGGGTCGGGGGCCATGCAGTCAGGGCTCAGACCACTATACATACCCGTCGAGGTGGAGCTCACACGCACACAATTATCTGTGTCTATCTCTGGATTGAAACCAACAACTTCTCTAGATAGTCTTTTTAGCTCTTTAACTTCATATCAATTATTTTGCAACATATATCACCTTTCAGGACTTCAACTCAACACAAATACAAACAGACAGACTAGTCGACTTTTCACATTTACAAAAAAAAAATACTCTTTGATCACCTTTTTTCTCCTTGTCCCTAATCAATATCCTGTCACCAGATTTAAATTATATGAACCTGATAATATGTAGGCTAGAGATTCCGACTGGAGTGTGAGACAAGTTCTTTTGGAACTCCCTTGAAACAGGACTCATTGGGTGCTATCTCTATCTAATTCATATAATATTTCCATTACTTTAAAAATACCACAACCCTTTCCCCTTAATATGTGCATGATCATGTTTTATTTTCTGCTGCCTCTGTCCCTCATAATACATACCATAATTCACAGATGCCAAGTGTGCCATGCTGATGGTAATAGGGAGACGTCCCTGACAGAAATTAGAGCATACTGCAATTTTGTCACTCACCTTGTTACTTTCAGGCATCTCCTCATCTGCGTCAGCACACCAACTTGAAGCCTGGGTCCTTGTCCCAGAATCTTATGAAAGACTTTAGAGTCCCATCTGGGGTGCCAAATGAAGAGGGGGGTCCTTTTCCCATCAAGCTTCTGGCATCAATTAAAACTTTTCAGAGACAAAGGCAAAGGAAAAAAATTAGGTGCCCGGGAGGTTTTCTCAGCAGTCTTTATTATATGAAGTTACAAGACAATCTGAAAAAGCACTCAGCACTTGTTGCCTTCACCCTGCTACTTGGATATTGTAACATCCTCATGCAAATGACTACTTTGGTCAGTGTATGCTTTTGATAGGTTCTCTTAATTAGAGAAAACCCCTAATTTTACCATGATTGGGGGCTTTTCTGGTGTACCCCAAACCCACATTAGAATAATTGGCATTAACTATTTCTTCTAACACACTAAACTAATAAGCTTATTTTAGACACATTTATAACATTTCTCAACTCCTACCAAAAACAGCAAACTACTGTCAATTCTTTATCTACTTTTCGAAGTTCGGCCAAGTTAATTAATGCCTCATACCATAGAGAAATGAGTAACCTCTATGTATAATGCCAAATAATGCAGCTGATCTTGTACAGTCTCCATAAAGTACAGTGTGCCTTTCTTAATAATAACTTAGATAAATGTATCCAAGTATCCCTTGCCTTGTCTAACTTTATCATCAATTGTGTATGCTGTTCCTGCCAAGTTCCAAGTTTAATCTCCCAGACTCAATTATCTTACTGAAAGATACTGCCAAAGACCATTTCATGTGTTGGCCTCCGTTGCTTATCAGCATGGGTCAGGGTTTTCAGACCTGCCTTAACAATAGCCACCACTTTGTACTTTTGGTATCCATTTTGAAATATAGCTCTGTCTGCCACTGTATTAATCCTTAAGAGAGCCATTATTTATTTATTTGTTTAAGCATATTTCACTTTGTACCCCATATTCATAATATATCTTTTATATACTCATGATATGTGTGTGTATTACTTAAAGCACCGTTCACTTCCTGGGCCATTCTAACCCAAATATGTGCAGTGCCATGTGCACTTTTTTCCTCAAATAAAGACACACTAATCTTGATTTCTGCAATAATAGACCCATTTGATCTGCCTATCATATTATCTATACTCTGTTGATGGGGGAGGATTTGGTACCGCTATACACTTGCACTTTTAAATATATCACTGATTGGAACTGTAGACATTTTACTTTCTACACTTCAGATGTTAAACATTACTTATTTCAAAGATTATGTATACACAGATGAAATACTCACAGCACATGTAAATGATGATCCTATGCTTTCAAAGGATCTCATTTTTCAAGAGTAAAAAACAGATATTGCAATGTTTGAGTTGTCTTCAAGCAAAAAACCTGACATTGTTTGTGTGTCTTGCCAACACACTTTCTATAAAGCACAAGTACAAGTATTGTACATTGAGGGGGACATTACAGAATATCTAGAGGATGTTTGGGAAGACCTTTACCTGTATTATTTGTAGAAACGTGATTGAACATAAGTTAGGCACTATATGTTTGTAAACACTGCATCATGTTTTATCAAAGAAAATGCATTTCTCCTAGAAGTGTCTTTAATGTTTGCATTTGTATGTATTTGTCATTTATATTGCACCTTACGCCATGGCGCTGTGCAAAACCAATTTTCAGTATAATAACATGAACAAGTGGTGTGAGTGAAAAAATATAGCTTACAGCAGGGCATAAAATACAATTAAAGCTGAAGTAAGAACGTTTTTAGAGGAATACAGAAGGTACAGTAAGAATGTATAGACCACAGGGAAAGAGGAAGAGCATTCCAGTAAGGAGGAGCCAGAAAAGAAAAAGAATAGAAGCAGGAGGAAGGACATGGGGGACGAGGCATAGTTAGAAGAAAGTGGATTTGGAAACAAAGAGTACGAGAAGGGACATAAAAAGAAAAAAGAGAGGCAAGATAGATAGGATCAAGTCTGTAAGAGATTTAAATACTATGCAGAGTAATTTGAATTTGAGTTGAAAGTGAAAGGGTAGCCATCGAAGAGAGATCAGAGAAGGAGAAATAGATTTGCGAATAGGTAGGGAATAAAGGAGAAGCAAAGAGGAATGAAAATAGATTTAAGGGGAGGTAGACAAGAAACAGGAAGCCCAAAGAGAAGAACAGAACAGTAGAATAATCTCGAGAAAATTAAAGGAGAAATTAGAAGCTTTGTTGCACTAAAGGCAAGAAGAGGTCTAACTTTCTGGATGTTGAAAAGATGACAGCAAGAAGAACAAGATGTGATTGAGATATGATGAGCAAAGGAAAGATTAGTATCAAGATGAAGACCAACGTTGAGGGCAGTCAGAGAAAACAGGAGATGTGAGAGAGCAAAGAGGACAAAAGGAGGGGAGAGAGGAGAAGTGATGGTATTAGCAGGAAACAAGAGGACTTCAGTTTTAGATGGATTAAGGACAAGAAAATGGTCTGACATCCATGTTTTGATCGCAGAAAGACAGGCATAGATGTTCAAGTGTATATCAGGTGTGAAGGAGGAAAAGGAAAGGAATAGTTGAGTGTTGTTGGCATAAAAGTGATGAGACAGCCGAAGAGAAGAAAACATCTTGGCTAAAGGAGAATTATACAGAGAAAAAATAAATGGCCAGAGAACAGACCCTTTTGGAACACTGTGTAGAAGAGGGGGGGATCAGAATTAACACCAGCCCAGGATACTGAGTAGGAACAATTAGAGAAATAGGGTTGAAACCATGTTCTTACAGAACCAGATCATCCCAAAAAAGAGAGGTAGAGAGAAGATGTGGTGTATGAGCCACTGTATCAAAAGCAGTGGATAAGTCCAAGAGTATAAGAATAGAAGATTGTTTAGCATAAGGGGCAGAACGGAGAGAGTCACAGACACACTCAAGAGCACTTTCTGTAGAATGAAGAGGTTCAAAACCAAACTTAAAATGTGGTTGAATTAATTAAGAGTAACAAAGAAAGAAATCTGGGGGTAAATGAGACATTCCAGTAATTTAGAAAGATAAGGAAGCAGAGAAATAGGACAGAAATGAGAAGAAATGGTAGTATCAAAGGAAGTTTTTTTCAAAACAGGATGTTTGAATAAAAGAGGGAAAATAGAAGTAGTAAAAGAGATATTAAGAATACTAGTAATGTAATAATTAAGAGAAGGATAGATTTTAGAAAATAAGAGCAGATGGAACAGGATATTTAGGAGAAGCAGAAAGATATGTAAAAAAGTAGAGATACGTAAAGAAGTAAAGAAGTATCAGAGTTAGAAAGCAGCGAGAAAGAATGAAGAACCACACCAGGAGGGGAAGGAGAAACAGAACACAATCAATACAGGAAAACAAGGGGAATGGCATAACGGAGAGAATTCACTTTAGAAGTGAAGAAATTGGCTAAGTCAGATGCAGTAAGTGTGGGGAGAAAGGAGTGATCTGGCAAAGGTGCAGACAATAGGCGAGAGAGGGATTGGAAAAGATGGCAAGGGTGAGATGATTGAGAGTGTAAAAGATCAGAGTAATAAAGATGTTTAGAAGAGAGAAGCGCCTCATCATATAAAGTTTGATAGGATGAAAGATACCCACCATTGGACAGAGATCAAGATCTATGCCAATAATGTTCCAGGCAAAATGATAGTGACTGAAATTCCTGTTCATTAAAAAAACATAGTTTTCTTACTTTATTGCACACCTGAAAATTGGAACTGAGACACACACAAGTCTTTGAATCCCAGAGAAATAAGCACTAACTCTCAGTACAAGTGTTTGACAATCACCCTGCACTGCTGCTGTTCTACATTTACTACAGCCATCCAGTACACCCTGACACATGACACATGTAAAAAATAGGGATATGTGATAGTAATGACACCAACATCATGATAATAACTCCCACAAACTCTTAATCATTCTCTTGTCTGATCACAAACATACCTTCACAATAAAACACCCTTCAAAAAATAATCTTCATAAGAAAAACAATGTTCATTTTCATCTCCAATCCATCTCTGAAAACCTCATGCCCCTTCTTACACTAGCCTGCCCTAAAACACTAAAAACACACCCACAAGATTTGAAGTGGGCTGCCTCTTATCCAAACACTTGATTTGCATTTTACAAGAAAAATGACACCCCACTTAATTGCTCTCAAACTCACAGACTCAAATACATTTCACCTGCTGTATTGTCCTCTTAGCTTTAAAAGAATTGTATTGGCGACTTCATCTGTCTTTCCACATTTGCTACCTTCACGAACACAAAAATAAAGCCTCGGACAATCAATATCCCTTGCACCATTCCCACAAAAGAACTGCATGTTCCACATCATTGACATACTATACTATATTGCATAACTACACCAAAACATTCTTGTTGCTGCATCTTTTACACGCATTTGTCTTATTCCACCTCTCTAAGGTGTATAATACTTCCCCTCCACAAACTGACTGCCCATCTTTCCCTATCAAGTTTACATCAGAATTCCAATCCTACTACTCAAAGTTAAATCCAAACCCTCTACAATGATCACCCTAATAAATTGCAACAAAAACCCTGACTCTTTTCTGTCTCACCTTGCAAACATCACACATATCATCCTTGACAAACTTTGCAACACAGTAACATTTGGTTGTGTCTTGCCTTTCCCTCTACCATTCCCTGTATGCTTGCAAAACAAGGAGTGACTGGCATGCAATGCTCTGTAAGAGAATGTTATCTTCTGAATGGTTCTGAGAGTTTCAGTTGGAAGATGGGTTGACTGAGAGAGGATGCCAGTGGATGTTGTCCCCTTGTCACTAACCAGATGTTTCTAAATTTGAACCTGTAACTTATACCTGAGACTGGAACTTCAGTAAAGATGGTCCTATTCAGTCTCAGTGTCATCTTTCAGTGTCATAAGTAGCCAAGACCTCTACACTGCCAACGGAGGAACCTGCGGGGGCTGTGCTGGGGGTGACAGCACCTGGAAGGGACTCTGAATAAAGGGACAACCACAACCTCCCAAACCCAGAGAAGATCCTCTCTCGAGGAAGGAGCACTGCTGGGAGCAATGAGGCCTGTGAGGCCCAGCCTTTGCTGTAGGAGTCAGCATCCAGGGCAAATGGCCAACCGAGTCTGCCGGCTGCAGATAGACCATCGCTGCATGGGGCAGCAGAGAAATTGGTAAAGGACCAGTATCCAGTGAGACCCAGCCATTGATGTGAGTGGCATTGAGGGGCCTTGTGTCAGCCGGGTCCGCAGGGGAAGACAGACTTGTGCTGCAAGGGGCAGCGAAGCTGCAGAGATTTCTGCTGGGAGCAGTCAGGCCTAAGCAGGCCATCCATGCTATAAGGGCAGTTCTGGCTGAAAGAGTGAGATGCCAACCTTACAGGGAAACAGGAAGCCTGCTGTGGCAAAGGGTAGCTGAGGTGCCTGCCTACAGGTGCATCTAGCTGTTAAAGGAGGTGGCCATTGAGCGCTGGGAAATGGTGTGACCTTGCCTGCTGGTTTGAAGGAGAAAGCAAGTGTTGAGAGCAGAGTTCAAACCTCTAAATGGTTTCGGTCTGCTCTGTGGATAGAGCTCAGGAGCTCTGTGCTGCTGGAGCAGCATTTGTGTAGGAACAGTGGAGCTGACAGGCTCTGTGGGGCATCTGTGTGAGGGATCACATCGGCAGACGCTGAAGGTGTAAGTGGAGCTCTGTCCTCTTTAGAATTTGGTGTGTGTCTGATGACGTGGTCGACAGAATGTCAATGTGTGGCACGCTCATGGCCAACCGTTGATCTCACAGGGCTACGGTGTTCCTTGAGGAGGCTGTGGCATGCCTATGCTGCTGCATATTTTATTCTGATTTGTGTCATTGAGGCGAGGGATCAGCCGTGCCAATATGGGACTAGATCATCTGCCCCAGGTTTTTGTTTTTACGGTTGGGGGAAGGCCACTAGGCGAGGTCTTATTTTTTGTCAATCGTGTTATGTGATGATTTGAGGTGCCTTTCACCTTGCAATCTGCATTAGTGAGGTACAGTCGTGGACTGTTAGAATCTGATAATAGACTGTGACTCAGTTTGGCAAATTGACTTGCCATTATGGGCTTCAAGAATTTTATGTGTGTTAATGTTGTTTTGTTTGTGTCAAAGTGCAGAACGTTGTTCTTTGAGTTCAGAGCAGTTGGTGTGGAGAGTGGAGGGAGGTCGGTGTATTTTTTTATGCAAACCCATTGCCAGTTATAGTTGAGATGCGAGGCTAGTTGTGATCCAAGGCCCGCTTTCTGTTTTGATGATAAGAATGCATTTGCAACTTATGTTGGGAGTGTACACTACATAAATGTGTGTGCTTTTAACCACAGTTTCCTTTCACCCTTGGACATTAAATATAACATTAGTTAGGAAATGGACTTGCTAATAATGTAAGGCATTGTTTAAGCATGTTGTGTTTAACTTATGTTTTTTCAGGTTTGACTACCTTTGCAACTTTAGTTAGGGCATACATTTCTTTAAGTGAGAGTTGCCATTGCATTATTTAAAAAGAAAAAAGATATGTTTGCATTTTTATGTTTTAGTGAACTGTTATGATCTTGTGCCTTCTGTCAGCAAGTTTAAGAATGTTTCTGCTTAAGAATCTTTCTGACTTAACATGTTTGACCAATGTCGGGTGTGTGTTATGGATTTTGTGCAGTCTGCTTCTGATTTTCTACATTGGAGCTGTGGTGTGTGGTCCACTAGTACACGTATGGGAAGGCTTATGGGGGTGTTGGACCCCGGAGTGCTTGCAGTGCTCTGTCTTGTTGGGTGTTGCACACCCAGAGTGCCTGCAGTGCTCTGTCTTGTGGGGTGTTGGATGCCCGGAGTGCATTGAGTTCTCTTTCTTGTGGGTGTTGGACACCTGTTATGGTGTGGCCAGTGAGGTGTAGTTGCTCCAAATTGAAGTGATGAGTGTGTGGGGAGGTTTGTGTGGGAGATTATTCTCTGTGCCCGCTGGGGTACACCTGACATATATGTACGGCATGGTTTTGCCTGAGTGATGTGTTTTGCAGCTGGAAGCCTGAATTTGTCTGAGAGTTTTATTGAGGTATCCTTTCTTTAGTTGTGTTTTGTCTCTCCTCTACTCAGTAGCATTGATTAAGCAGATTGTATCATTGTTTGCAAATGGTGAGTATGGTTATAGTGTTTGTGTTGGGTGCGTTGTTGGGAGAAAGTCGTTTTGGATGTTGAGGGACGTACTTATGTTGGGTTGTGTGTATGTATGTCTCTTGCTCATTAGGGTACGTGTCTTGTGTTGTTAAAGGGGGAAGATGTGTTGTGTCTTGCCTATTCCTGCACCCTGCCCTTCCTGCTTGGAATGCTAGGAGTGACTGACATGGAATGTTGTGTGAAAGAATGTTATCTTCTGAATGGTTCTGACAGTGTCAGTTGGAAGAAGGGTTGATTGAGAGAGGATTCAGGTGGATGTTGTCCCCAAGTAATTTAACTGATGTTCCCTAAATGTGATCCTCTAACCTGTACCTGAGACCAGAACTTCAGTAAAGATGTTTTCTGTTCCTACACCAGTCTCAGTGTCATTTCTGTCTGGCCAAGACCTTGTTTCTACACATCCCTCTCTGCAATTGCATCAGAATCATAAATGCCACAGACGTTTCATTTAGCTGGGAAACAATAAATTCAAACAATGACATCCAGGTACAATTCACACTCCTTGTCAGGTGTAGAGGCACCCAAAGTTTCATTGTGTCTAACAAGAATGTCATTGTTTTCATGAAATTTCTGGCATTTCCGCTACCATTCAAGCAAAACATCACAGAACATCAGCATTCCTAAAAACACTAGTATGTTTCAGGGTGTCATGTGATGATGATATAAAATACTCTCAGATCTTGCCTAAAAAGAAAGAATTTTCAAAGTTCGCAATTTACCTTAAACTGAACACCACAAACATAGAGTTTGTCCTCATGATTAAGGGAAATACAAGCCCCATTCTGAAGACTAAGAGGCTGATACATGGTAAAGAGCACAATTATCCTGCAACTACCGCATGCCGAGAACCACAATGTGTGAGCCTGCGTCCATAGGTAAATCAGCGCGCTCCGCGTATTCATCGATCCAAACGCGCATGTTTAGCCGATCTGCAAGGAGAATCAAGCAGCGGGAGGAAAGCCCACAACACGCACCAACACAAACCAAAAACATAGCCATTGACCAACATTTCTTCAAAGCACCATGTCCACCTCTGACCCAACATCTAGCACCCCAGCGATTTAGCGTGAGCTGACTTGTAACTAATGGCTGCACACCAGCTACTCTGCGTGCGGTCCCACACAAGTAACGGCTGTACCCCAGCCACTCTGTATGAGGTCTCATGTAACTAATGGCTGCACCCCCTGCTACTCTGTGCGAGGTCCCATGTGTGCAACGGCTGCACCCCCAGCTACTCTGCGCAAGGACTCACATAAGTAACAGCAGCACCCTAGCTACTCTGCACAAAGTTCTACATAAGTAACGGCTGCACCCCAGCTACTCTGCGTGAGGTCCAACGTAAGTAATGATTGCACCCCAGCTACTCTGTGTGGGGTCCCACGTAAGTAATGTCTAAAACCCAGCTATTCTGCGCAAAGTCCTAAGTAAGTAACGGCTGCACCCCAGTTACTCTGCACGAGGTCCCACAGAAGTAATCGCTGCACTCCTGTGAACTGTCCCCCTACTCCCACTGCACACAAACTGCTGGAACTCCTGGCTACACTTCAATCCCCTCAGGTCCACACACCACCCACCAGCCCCCCTCACCTCTGACATCACTGCCAAGCATCCCCCACAAGGCCAGAGACCGCCCACCAGCCCCACTCACCTCTGCCACTACCCCAGATGGCCCCCTTAAGGTCATACATCTCCCACTAGCCGCCCCCACCTCTGTCCTACCCCAGGCAGCCCCCTCAAGGCCAGTCACCACCCACCAGCCCCATCACCTTCAACACCACCACCAGGCATCCCCCTCAAGTCCAGACACCACCCACAAGCCCCCCACACTTCTGCCACTACCCCAAGTAAGCCTCTCAAGTCCAGACACCATGCACCAGCCCCCCTCACCTCCGACAACACCATCAGACATCCCCCTTAAGGCCAGATACCCCTCAGCTCCACTCACCTCCAACACCAACTCAGCCTAGACCTTCCACCTGACCCCCATACCAGATTTTATTAAACAGCAATTTACCTCAACTCCACTGCCCTGCCACCAACATGAAGCAGAATGGCCACATAACCACCCATATACCCACCAAATGGGTGCACTGATGCAGAATTCATGTTTGTAGCTCATCACAAGGCTCTGTGGTATATCAAAACCAGTGGCACAGCAACATGACAGCAGAATTTAGCAGCAGCTACACAGTGAAAGCACCATTTACAAGTCACACAGTAAAGCAATGTGATGTATCATTGTGCACATGTGCCATTGCAATCGCCTCAAAGTTCCATAGTTGAATGACCTAGGAGGACAGTAGTCCAACACATCACTTACAGGACAGAGTCGCATCTAATGTCAGTGCATATTAGCAAACAACAATGAATCAAGGGAATGAGGCTGGAAAGCAAAGCATTCAAAGCCCCTGCAACTGACATAATTACGCTAGGCATGTTTTAGGGTGATGCAAAGGAAGTCTGAGAGTGTGTGAGACAAGCAGAAGGATGATGTGTCCCACCACACATAAACAAACTGAGATGTGAAGAAGAAGCATTATAGTGGCCAATGTGCAACATGACATGAGAGCACACACTGTATGGTAGCTGATGTGTGTCGATGGGTGTTCATGCATTGTGTTAGGGAGAGTTCTCGGTTTAGGCTGAATTTCCCAACCTAGTGAGTCCCCCAGCAGCTTTGCTGGATTTCTGGAGTTTGCTTTTTTTCCATCCTGCCAAGAGTGAGACTCGTTTTCTCCCACTCTTGGACATGAATGTGTGTAATTCCTTTGAATGTCAATGTGTTCTATGGGCTATGGGGTCTTTTACTCCATAGGGTCTCATATGTTTTACTATGTGTGATACAACTCACCCTCCGTGCCGTAGCACTGGGGCATCCTAGCGGACCTCCATCATAGACTCCATACCCGGGGACTGACTACTGTCTCCCCGGGCATGTAAAGTCACCATTGGCTTTACTAGACCTAAATTTACTAACAGAACTAGTACAAACCATCCTATTGTGGACGTGCTAGTAGGGGTAATTCGATTACTCCTGGGTCTGTTACTCGAGGGGGCACTGTCCCGTCCCCCCTCGTCGAGTTTTGGCTGGTGGCAGTGGAAACTACTTGTTATATTCGACCCCGAATATAACCCTATGGGATTCTTCCCATTGTTGTAGATGAATACCTTTTTCCCGTTAATCTCTAACATACCACCGGTTTACTTATCTTAAATAAGTCTATCGGAAGGTATTTTCTGCCAGAACTCGGTTTTTAAAATGGCATCTGTGTTCGTCTCTGTGACTCCTAAACCAAAGGTTGAACCCTTTGTTCCACTTTTGGCGGGCTTCTGTACAGAGACCCTCCAAAGTGGTGCCATTCTGTCTGGGTTACCACAGGGGTGTGGGAGGGGGTTTAGGCACCCTGGACTGAGTTGCCTTGCCAACTCCGGTCGCACTCTGGTGTGATTGGCCCAAGTGGTGAGCCTCCCCGCTCACCACTTAGCGTGTTTTGATTGACAGCTAGGCTGAATGAATGGGGGTCTTCTGCATAAAAGCAGGGCTTTTGGGAATGGATCTTCAGAAGTCGCCACAGGACCTAAGAATCCGACGAGGGTAAAGCTGAGCCGACCTGCAAGGACGACACCTCCGGTGGAGCCCTGCTGAACCGACTCACCGCTTCCCGACGACAGAGGAGATCTCCCTGCCGGAGAGTCTCTTCCCCTGACTGGTGGGAACAACCAGTCCCCTTTGCTTTTTCTTCACTCCAGGACGCAGTGGTCGAATTGCCCGTGCAGAGCACCTCGGCAACCGGATAGCCACTACCTCTGTACTGCGACCAAAAGGTGGTGCCTTGTGACGGAGCACTACGCGGCTGGTCTCTTCCCCGGTGGTGCACCGGACTTCACTTTTCTTCGACAACGAGATCATCTCTACTCTTGGCTAAGACCCGACGTGCATCCACCACCAGGAACAACTGCCCCCGCCGGAGCTGTCTCTCCACAAACAAGGTACTGTGTCCGCCTGGCTTCCCTTTCTGCCGAATCGAGTGAGGTGTCTTAATCCTCGCCTTTCCATTGGGTCGCCTCCAAGCTTTCTTTAACGTGTTGTTCTGAACTGGTCCAATCTTTCCATAACAATTTTGCGATAAAGACTCAAAGCGCATTTCCACTGAGACACTTTTTGGGACATATCGCTTTGCCTCTCTCCGAGTGGGCCTGGCCTCTGAACTTTGTGATCTGCAGTAGACCCTGCCTTACTTGCCTTGCATTTGTCCGAAAAGTATTGGTACCAAGTTGACTTTATAACCTGCCTTAGTTTTCTCTCCCGTCCTAACGAATACTAGAGTACCATCTATAGGTTAAAGCATACACCTCTGTCTGCAAATAAGTGATGCCGGTGAACCTAGACTTGTCAAACTATTGCTAGGGGGATTGATCTTTTTCTTCGTATAGTAATTGTGATTGAAGTTGTTTGTCGTATTTGTGCCAGAGTGTTTTCTATAGATGTGTTGTTATAAATAAATACCTTTATATCTTTACACCGAAGCCTTTTTCGTGTTTGCTTGTCCTACTGTGTAGATTGCCCTATTTTGTATACTCCACATACTGCCTAACTCTTCTTGAGGGAAATCTGACTGCTCAGCCACAGCTACCAAGTGAATCTGTGTGGTACAGACTGCTACCAAGTGGGTTTACTGCCAAACACCTGTAGTCCTAAATCTTTTGCAGTGGTCCCAGAGGGAACTGCACAGGTTTCCGCCTAACACATTGTGAGGCACACAGACACACACCTCCATAACATATGAGCTTATGCCACATCTCCACCCTTTTCCCCAACCCACGTGAGAGTCACATGACAAATGCATATCAAAATCAACACAAACCACATGCCGCCAATGAACAGAGACAACCACTGTGTGATGAATAATGATAAACTGTATTAAAAATATTTACACTATCCAAAACTACTATGTGTAAAGGGGGAAATATCCAAGGGGAAAAAAGAAAAATCACAATATTAACTATTTACATAGGCAGCAGGCTCATTACTCTACCATTATGTCCTCCAGGGCAAAATCGCATTCATCATCCTCCACTTGGAGGTGGGCCGTTGTCCGGTACTGGATGGCAGTGTGTTCCTCATCCTCCTCTCCTCATCCACATGCCTGCTAGCCTCTTCCATGATGTCAACCGGCCTCTGTGTCCCCCTCTCCACCACCTCTATCCTGGCAACCTGTGCCATCCTAACCAGCAGCCTCCCCACCATTAGCTGCATCCTCAAATCCATCCTGATGCACACCAATTGCCTAAACTTGCGGCGCTCCTCCTGACAAGTGTCCGAACCTTGCTGCATAGCTTGCCTCCCCAATGTAGTAGGGCCCTGTGTTGATTGCCCCAGGACACTCCTGTAGTCCTGCTGCCTGGCCGAGCACACCGTGCGCATGCACTCCCGCCATCTGGATGTTGCACAAAGGGGGGGTACAGTACCAGCACTGTCATGATGTGCCAGCTGCCCCACTGGTGCCTGTTCCTGTGTAGGTGCCTGAGCAGGTACAGTGACAACCTCTACTGTACTTTTTGGGACTTCCACCTTAGGCAGGGATTTGCTGACCACCAGACTGGGTGGTGTGGGTAGGACAGGAGTAGAGGGGGATGTGATTGGAACTGGCAAGGAAGGCTTCTTTGGAGGAGGACTGGGGCACAGAAGAGGCAGTGAAGGAGGGGCAGTGCACAGAGACAACCCAAGACCAGTGTGCGTGCCAGCTGGGCCATAACGTCAGACATCCAACTGTGATAATCTGAGAGCAGCTCACAAATGACTATCTCTTCATGAATGGAGCCCGTCCACCTTGCAATCCCAGCCAGCATGGTGTGCAAAAGCTCAGGGGTAATCTCTGTGAACCCAAAGGAGGGCTCGGACTGGGTGGAGACATCAACAAAGGTGGTCACAGCTGCATCAGATGGATCAGGGACGGGAGGTTGGTCAACTCTCTCCATTGTGCACTGCATGTCCTCCTGTCCCCGTCCCAGGGGTGAAGCCTGAACAGGCTCCTGGATGCCCCACCTGACCTTGTGCACTGGCCTTCATCTTCCTCCTCCTCCACCACCACCCCCATCTCCCTGGATGACTCCAGAGAGCCTTCCTCCCTGGATGGCCCCTCCGTCTATGCCCCTTGGCGCACAGCCACTGAGGAGTCCCCCTCCACAACAGTCTCCTGGGACGTACCCCTAGCAGCTCCACTGATGGAACGTGCGCTCCCCAGCCAACTCACCCTCAGAAAATGTCGACTAAAGTCGGGTTGGCCGGCAGATGCATTTTTGTCTGGTGGATGTGTTCCTACCTTTTTGCTCCACAACAATGCCTACGCCCACTTCACGGGCTGCAGCAACTGTCAAAATTAGGAGAAAAACATTGACATCAGTAATGGTCGTCAATGGAAGTCTGGCATACACCAAGTACACATGAGAAATCATGCATCATGTTTCATCCATGAACTGACACATACACAATGCACACACACACACATATATGTGCCCTACCAAACTGCATTACAAATGTTGCATGAGTGTGGTGTGAAAGCTCAATCACAATCATGACCCATGCACATGTGAACAAATCACATTGTACAGTGCCTAACAACACATTACCAAAACTGGCAATGTCACCATAGCAATGTCCAACCAACACAAGTATGACATGCAGCCATGGTCATGGGGACAGCGCAAGGGTACCTTCCCACACATATACAGTTTCACGATTTGCCCATGGAGAGTATGGGACAGAATGAGGAAGTGCTGGGTTTTCCTTCACGTTCAGAAGTGAACATGTGGTAGTGCTCTAGTCTTTCAGGATTCCCTGTCTAACTATAATTGAACACCAGGTGAGCATTCTGGTGCGCTGCAACTCCCATTGCAGTTACACTTGATTGTTTAGAGACAGCACTCCTGTTTTGTGCTTTTCCCTTGCCCTCCTTGTATGCACTTTCCTACTGATTCTGTACCTTCCAACCACGTAAGCAGCCTGCCTTTCCTCCCGGCACTCTGTGCGGCGCATTACCTGGCTTTGTTCTTTGAGGCTGGTGCGACACGCCTCATCTGTTGGCTATCTCCCTTGCATTGCTTCCGCCTTGTTCTGTACTACTCCTTTTGTTTGGATTTGAATTAGTAATTTCCGCGTCTTTCGTGATTTACCCTGTGTAATCCATGCCAGCTCTTGCTTCTATTACCAACCTCCTTCAGAGTTTTCCTATACATCCTGTATACTGCCCAGTTCCTTGCTGTCATGTGGTCTTTCCTGGAACTTCTACTCACTCCATTGCATGCTGGAACCCATGGTTCAAATTAAGAATCCTAGTTCAAACTCAGCAATGACTTCAAATCACCAACATCGTCAAACTACTGCCATCTCTGCAAGATTATCCTAGGGTTTTTTCAGCCAAAGCTTTTTCTCTGGTTGGGGTGGGCTACCCAGAGTCCCTGCTGCCGGGCAGATTGTCTTATAGGCAAAGTGGCCTCCGGGGGAGCTCGCCCCTATCTCTTCAAGAAGAAAGGCAAGACAGTGAAGAAGAAGTCTACGATTACTTGGAGAGAAAAGAGAGAAGAGACCACATCTGATGACTCCGAATTCAACACAGAAACCTCAGGTGAGGATTGGGCTAGTGAGCAGGGTACAGTTCCTACTTTAAAGCAGACACATTTGGAGACAGTCACCAATGTCCACATGCATCAACATGACCTGCAAGCAAGCAACGTGTACCGCCACACATATCTGTGCAAAAAATGCACATGTCAGCTGGTCAACCATACAAATGTTGTATGTGCACACATACACTTATTCGACAAATCTAGTGGAATGATAGGTCACATATTAGGCTAGAGGCATCAATGCATGATCCCACACACACTCAGACATAAAACCACATGTGTCACAATCATCAGATGTGCCTGCATGATGCAATTTCAGTTGTGCCACACATAGACCTGTACATCCTGTACATCACTCACATGCCCACAGCATAGCATGTCCACATCTGCCATGTACATGCACTTGCTCCATGCTCTCACACTGCACGTGCACAACAACAAGCCATGAAGACACAAACCGCCAATCCTCAGGCAAATGCCATCATACAATGTCTGATGCCAAAAATGGCTTGCATTGGCATGAGGCAGCAATCAGCTGTGTCTTACAACACACAAAAGCCACAAACAGGATGTGGCAACTGCAATCATGCATGCCACGCATACGACCTAGAGCATTGTCCCACATAGGTACTCAACAGCCGAATCCAGGTGACTTTTCCAGGCCAAGATCTGAGAGTGGAGGTCTGGATAGAACCTCTCAAGTACCTGCAGCTGTATCTGGCTGGAAAAGTGGCAACCAGCACAGTACACGTCCATGGTGGGTTCTGTGGAGAGGGTTGTCACCACCTTGATATGGCTACTGGTCTTTAGGTTGTCCCAATGTTTCTGGACCGTCTCTTTGGGCCAGGCTGCCATCCCCTCTGCATTGATGGCAGACATGATGTCATCCCAGATCCTTTGCCTCGCGTTGGTGCCCCGCTGCATAGCTGGGTTGAAGAGGGAATTAGAGACGTCCATGACCCGATCCTCCAGGATGCCAAGTTCATTGGTGGAGAATTTAGCAGCCCTCTGCCTCAACATAGGGGTGCTGCCCTCCCCAGTTGACATGGATTGGGAAGACATGGCACACCTGAGGCATGAATGGGTTTCCTGGGTCCTGGGTATGTGCTGTGGAGATTCTCTGGTGTTGGGAGAGGTTGAAGTCCTGGAAAGTACAGAGGAGGTGGTTGCAGGCCCAACACAGAAGTCCAGGCAAAAGTGGCACACAAAGACAGTGCAGGTTGCAGGCGGTAACTCACTCTCAATCAGGGCCAGAGAAGGCAAATGTAGCAGCAGGAAGGCAGGAGGAACAGTGATGTGTGTCTTGCATCCACAGCAGCTGATAGCAGAGTAAAGGCCCTTAACAGGTAAGTTATGTGCTACATGCAGTGACACAGCGCACCTATGCGGCATGCCTACGTGGCTCACGGCAATGACAGGGTGATATTAGTCACGTGATGCGCATCCCTAGTGCGCAAGAAGGTTACAATCCTGACGAGTAACGGATATATATTTTGTAGTGCTACGAAATCCATTCCTTCAGGTACCGCGTACCCATTTTTCTTTTGGGGGGATTGCCTCTGCACTTACGCGCATGTTTATGTGAACCTTTTGAGGCATATGGTGTGTTGCATATGCAATTTTTGAGTCTCTGGGTGTCTCTGTGTATCGCATTCCACTTATTTTGACTTAATTGAAGCTTTATGGTATTGTGTATGCAATTTTTATGTTTGGGTGTGTCATGTACTGGCTTTTCATTTTTTGTAAGATTTTGGTGTATCGCATACACAATTATTAATTTCCCAGGTGCCACTGCCTATCTTGTACCATATTTTTTGTAATTTTGGAATACTATTGAGTCTTTCTGGACCATAGATCTATGTGGCACATTAAGTAGACTGTTTCCTTTCTCATTTTTCCCAGGACAATAACTTGGCGTGCCTTCCATGCATCCCTTACACCTGTGACATGAGTGGAAAGGCCCCCAGAGGGAAAGGGGGCAGACAGGGTAGGGAGACATCTGCCCCAGCTCTACGGGTTCGGGGATGTGGTGTGGAGACACCTGTACCAGCATCAGGTGTTTGGGGACATTGGCCCTCCTTCCGAGTTTGGAGGTAAGTACCGTCCCTTACCGGCATGGTTGAAATAGCGTGTCCGAGCTGGCAGCAGCCCGCTAATAGCGGACTATTCCGACTTTGCAGGCACAAGCTTTGTGCCATCCTGGTAAGGTACCTAGCGCCATGCAGCCAAAGGGCTCCAAAAAGCCCTTACCGGCATGAACCGCACCGTAGATAACACTACCACCATAGTCCAAAGCGGCATTAGCAGTGACCGTAAATAGCGGTGACCGTAATAAGCGGTCACTGCTATTTACGGTCACCGTTAAATAGCGGAACCGGAAATAGCGTCCTCGCAGAGGAACGGGAAGGAGCACGGCAGCCATCTTTAAAAACACAATCCATTGCCATCCTCACCACACCGGATGCCTGGGACTCTGGTGAACTTGCAAAAAGCACATCCTACCTGCCAACAATGCCCAAAGCACCCAAGAAGGGATCTGCCTGCCTCCGAAAGGAGCGCTTCAGCCCGGATGAACTACAAATGCTCGTAGACACCCTGCATGAGCACGCAGGGATAGTGTTCAATAGCAACATGAGGAGGGAGGCAGTGTTGTGGAAAAAAGAAATTTGTGCACTAGTCGGGCAGAAGGTCAGTGCAGTGGGCAACACCCCCGCACGATCAAGGATCGCCGCAAAAGGTGGGATGACCTGCGGCTGAGGGCGCGGAACATTCTTTCGGTAAACCGTACCCAGGCCTTGGAGACCGGAGGAGGACCAAGTTCTCCAATTAAACTCACACCGTGGGAGGAAACATGTGCGAGCATGATAGGCCGAGAATCCATAGAAGGCATCGGAGAGATGGAGTGTGACATCACTACTTCTGCTGATGGCGGTGAGTGTCCAAAGTAAAAACTACTAAGCCAAATGTGATGAAAGAGTGACGATTCCTGGTGCAAGGCCGTAACGCACGTGACACATACCACACACCACAAAAACTAGGAAATCCCATGAGGCACACACCGTGCATGACCTACATTGTGAGCATGTCAGGCAGCACAGTACCTGGCCAACATGAGTGACACCGACATATGGCTGCATTTACCACCCATGTATGGAATGATGTGCCCTCCCCAACCCAAATGCCTATTACCCACAATTGTGTGGATGTGCAATCGTACCAATGTATGTATGATGCCTATCCAAACATCACTCATGCCGTCCCTCTCTTTCACCCCCATAGGCAGTGAGCATGACAGTGAGGAGGAGGAGACACCACCCCTGCACAGGACAGCAACCGTCCCTCCACATCCAGGGGCCAAGCCAGGGGGTGCTGGGCCACAGCAAGAAAGCCAACACAGGGACACATGCCACCAGCAACAACAAGGCCCATGGAGGGCACACCACCCCCAACCCTCACTGCACTATCTGCAGACACCTGTCCAATTCCATAGTAGGAGGAGTCCAGCATGGCTGGGCAGGTGGCAGCCACGGCCCCCCTCGCAGTCGGCGACAGCCCCAATGACATCTGGGCACCATTGAGGACGACTCAGTGGATGTTGTACACACCCCAGCACAATTGGCATCCCCCCAGGTATCCATGAGTGACACTGTAGATACCAACACACCGGAGCAGTCTGGGCAAGAACAGACCCAGGGACATTTCAGTCCTGTAAACAGTCCCGGCGAGGATGAGCAGGCTGGGCATGCCAGCCAGATCCCCAGCAGGGCCACTTGTGCAGCCGCAGGAGCACAGCGGGCTGACCAGCTCTCTGCCCTAATATCGGAATTAGTGCAGGACAATCGGCAGGTCAGGGAGGAGTGGCACGGGGATTTGAGGGCACTGGGCCAGTTCATCACTGAAAACACAAACCGCCTCTGCGAGGTACTCGGCCGCGTAGCCGATGCTTTGGAGGCAGCTCTTCACGGCCAACAGCCACAGCATGAGGACACACCGTCCACAAGCAACTCTACACAGACCAGCCCACTCCGCTGGTCGCTCCGTGCGCTGCACCAACGGGACATGCCTCCCCCTGGCTCCGGGAGCGCTTAGTGACTGTACTGGCAGCCTCATGTGGGCTCCGTGGACCCTATGGGACTTGTGTGGGGTAGTGTGGGGGCAGGAGGAGAGGGGTGAGGGTGGTGGAGGCTTTGCTATTCACATTAATATTATTACTTTCAATACACCGGTTGTGTTACAAAAAAGAACCAGAGTGGACATTCATCATTGCGCATGTGTCATTTAATCTTGCACAGTGCATGGTGTACATGTATTCCCACACCCAGTGCCCTATGTCCTAACATTATGTTACCCTCTGCTGACTTGTGTGTCAGAAATATTGTGCGATCACTGACTGCCACACAGCACGTCCCTCCTGTGCATCGGCACCGTGATGATGTCATGCCACATCTTCCTCCTCCACTTCATCATCATTAGGTGGTAGCAGTTCCATGTCAGGGGGCAGGGGCACGTTCTGGCAGATGTGCATATTGTGCAGCATTACACATGCCGTGGTAATCTTGGCCACCTTCTCATGGCTGTAGAGGAGTGCCCCACCGGACCGGCTGAGGCAGCGAAATTGTGCCTTCAACAGGCCAAAGGTCTGCTCAATTACCACACGTGTACGGGTATGGGAACAATCGTAGTCCTCCTAGTGCCTGTTCTGTGGGTTTTGGACAGGGGTCAGGAGCCACGGCTTCAAGGGATAGCCACCATCACCTGCATGAGAGGGGAATGAAGGTAAATGTTCGCACATTCATGTTGGACAACTCTGCTAGTCTCACATGGCTGCAGGCAATTTGTGCCCACATGCACATGTCCCTGGATGCATTGACTCCATTTCAGGTCCTGCTATGTGTCCTGTGCAATGGACTAATGGTGTGGGTTGCATCTTCAAGATGATTCATGGTGTGCACTGACATCTTGTTGCACATGCATCGTATGAGTAAAATTAGTGATGTGTTGTGTTCTGTGAGATTTAGTAGTAGGGAGCGTTGGCTGTAGTCTGTACAATATTGGGCATTCTACACTGATCATTTCCATGGTGACATGCAGCACTCGTATGGGTGTGTCGAACCAGTGACACACTGTGGAATCCCTGATTGGCTCAGTTCAATGCACTCCCAGGGATGATTGTCCTATTTGGTGATATGCTGGAGATAGCAACATACTGCATATGCACTGCATGGTGCAGGATGGTCTTATGGTGTGTAAGGGCCACTAATGAGTAGGCTGGTTACCTGTTAGTCATGTAGTGATAGGTGTCGGCCTTACTTCATCACTATGGGATTTGGGTGTCATGTACCGTTTCTCATGCTTTGGGGCACAGTGTTCAGTGATGTGCACATCGTGAACTGACATCAACATTCCCACCCAGGTGGAGTATGCACCCCACCTTCCCACCCAGGTGGACTATGCATCCCCCCTTCCCACCCAGGTGGAGTATGCACCCCCCCTTCCCACCCAGGTGGAGTATGCATCCACCCACCTCACAACCCCGATGCACTGCCATGGCCCAGTCAGGCAACTCAACAAGCAGCCAGGCACGTCGTCCAGCATGTCGCTCCATGAAGCGTGGTAGCGTGGAGTTCCACAGGACCAAAGAGTCATGAGTTGATCCAGGATATCGGGCACAGCAATGTGTAATGATCTTGCTGGCGTCGAATACCATCTGCACAATGATGGAGTGGTATTGCTTGCGGTTGTGATACACCACTTCCATGGCATGCGGGACCACCAACTCCACGTGGGTGCAGTCAAGGGCACCTACACAATTTGGCATGCCTGCCAGTGCATGGAAGGCAACTTTTGTATCGAATATCTCCTGGGGAGTCGGTGGTAGGGATATGTAGTCCCTTGTGTGCTTGAGGAGGGCATCCAACACTTGGTTCAGAATCCAGGAAAATAAGGTTGTGATATGCCATGCATGTGCCCCACTGTGTACTGGTAGGTGCCTGTGGCAAGGAAGTGGAGCACAGACACTACCTTCAGTAGAGGGGGGATGGCGGTGAGTATTTCTATGAGGCTCACTATGTCGTCGTGTATCAGGTCCACTATGGTGGTGATGGTGTCCCGGTCACGCCATTACAGGGTGTGGATCTGCTCAGGGGTTAGATTGAATGGACTGGCTGTGATGGTTGGGATTGTGGGCTGCCGGGGTGGTAACGGTGGCTGCACTGGTGGGGCATGCTGGGCCTGTCTCACCCTCCTTCTCCTCCTGCGTCTCCTCTGTGGTGGCGTCTGTTGTTGTGGTTGATGTTGAGGCATTGCAAGCAGGGCCTCCAGCTCCAGTAATGCTACTACTATTGGTATCATCTTGGTGTGGGAGGGGGCTTGGTGTGTGGGTGTGCTCCTTTTGTACTCGCCCTGACTCCATTGCCTCCACCTGTGCTGATTGTGTGCACCTGTGGCACTTGGAAACACTGCTCAGGTTTCTTTACGCCTGGTCGGCGTTGCCAGTATTTACACCATGCAGTTATTCACTTTTTCTGCCTTCATGAGGCCGTTATTTGCATGTGCGCCTCACTTGTGATCTCCGGTTTATGGCATGCTGCTAATGGCGGCATGGTGTGACGCGTGTGCGCCCCCAGACCACTATTTACGGCATCATAATTTACAATGCTGTTAATAGGGGTCTGGTTGGTCAGACTAGCCCGTAGCAGTAGACGATGACGGCAATCCTTTACCGGCATCGTTTTCAAACTCGGAATGAGGGCCATTGTGTGGAGACATCTGCCACAACCCCAGGAGGTCATGGCAGGCCCCCGTCCACAGGTGGCCTGGCACCGGGATGACAATGTGGTTTCAGCCAGACAGGGTCAGCACCAACACACTGTGCCACTCATGGCAGGAAGGAAGGCCCTGAACAGCAGGAAGGGCTCAACCCCAACACATGACACAGGACACTGGCCCACAGAGGAAGAATAACTTCACTGATGAGGAGCTCCAGATCCTCATTGACTACATGACTGTTCATCATTGTGACATGTACCTGTATGCGGGGAGCACACATACACATGCACAGTATATGGCACATTGTCAGCATGCCACAGACCAGATTAACGCCTTAGGGGTGGAGATGAGCACAATGGAACAAGTTATGAAGCGCTGGAATGATCTCACCCATCACACCAAGCACAAGTTGAGTGTCAACTTGGTCTCTGCAATGGCAACTGGAGGGGGTCCGGCAGAAGAGTAGCAGTGGACTTCCCATGAAGGGGCCACGAGCCAATTCATCCTCCTTGAGCAGGTGTAAGTTGTGGGAGGCCTTGAGAATTATGAGGGCACATCAGGTAAGTGGCCGTCATTGTGCATCTTGTCTTTTGCCAGTCATGCATTACCCACATCATTTGTGTATTGGCACGCCTTCCTGCATTTGGATGATGGCCCTGGGTAAAGCATGTCATGTGACGTACAGACTCATGTCAAATGACCATCATGGTGGGAGTGGCCTGTGCACTCTTTTCTTTTCTGTTTCAACATGACAGCTTTGATGTGACCGTGTATTGTGAACATACTAGTTGTCAGGGAATGGTTTGGCAACTGAACCTGTTTATTGTTGTCTAACATGAATTCTGGGTGCAGGGTTATCCTCGCATTAGGTTGCTAGCATTCCATTTGAAGTATGCCTTCCTAATTTTGGCATTGTGTGTGGTTTGGAGTCTACATGCAGCCCAGTTGTTGTTGTACATGTGACTGTTGTGTAAAGTTGATATGCCTCTTTTATTGATTTGTGCACTGCCATGTAGATTAGTGGCATGAGTCACAGGCTGTTTTCATGTGGGATTCCACCAGTATTTGACACTCCTGTGAATGTGGCCCTTGTGGTGTGTCAAACACTTTTGCTCACTTACACATTGGGCCTCATTCTGTTGTTTTGATATGGGATGCAATGTATCCCTATTCCCAGTATGTATGTCACATGTTTAATCTTGCAGCCCTGCTTTCACAATCACAGCAACATGGATATGTCTATGCCTGTAGTGCACATGGTCTCAGAGGCCTTGTATCCGATTTTGGTTTTCCTCTAGAAATTGGTGGAATTGTTGATTTTGATGTCCATGACTGGCTAGGTGTTAAGAATTAATTGATGACTAGTTCATACATTTTTCCATAGCATCATATTTGTACTTGTTCAGATATTTTCGCCATTTGTACAGTTTTTGATTCTCCAGAAGGATTTCACTACATACTTCACAAAGTGGTAGTGGTAGACTCCCACTTAAAAGTCTTTTCTGGGACCACTGCTTGAGCGTGTTTTTTATGTGCAATGGACACACAGAATTTTGCACTCCCAGTGGTACATTCTCAGGGTGTTGTTGTGGGCATGGAGGATAGGCCACAATTCATCATTGAATGGCATCTGGGAGGTGGTTTCACTGTGTGCACTCCACAGGGGCTGGTAGTTATGTGAAATATGATTATACCAGCTGTGTGCATGCAGACTCTTCACATGCCCTTTGGCCAGCCATGGGCAAGAGTGGTGCCCGTGGTTGTGGCCTGTGTCCCACCTGTATGTGAACTGGCACACTCCACTGTGTAGCAATATTGTGCAGGACACATACGGCCACAATTATTCTACAGACTACTGGTGGTGCATAGAGCAACACCCCACCATAGAGGTTAAGGGAGCGAAACAGTGTCTTTAGCACTCCGAATATGCTCTCCATTATGCCCAGAGTGGCTACATGTGCAGTATTGTACCTCACCCCAGCTGGTGTTGTGGGGTTCCTGATGGATGTCATCATGAAGGTAGTCAGCGGGTAGGCACTGTCCCCTGTAAATGCGTACATGGTTGTCATTGTGATTTATTGGCAGGGTCAATTGTTCAGTGTGTGACATGCATGCATGTGCATGAGCGTTCATACTCACCAATGAGCCATGCATTGACATGTTTTCCAGATACCAGGGCCTGGTGCAGTGGTGACATGCAGAATATGTAACTGTCATCTGTGCTGCTCGGTAAATTAGCATAGACTTCCATAATGATTCCCTTGGCATCACACACTGCCTGCACATTGATGGAGTGCCAGTGCTTTATGTTATGTTATATAGAGTTATAAAATGCAGCATACGCCCAAAGGCATCTTGGCGCTGAAGGGTACAAGAGTGAGGCAGAAGGAATTAGAAAAGAAGAGTTTTAAAGTGCGCCTAAAAGCCAGGTGGTTGGTAGTAGCACGAAGAGCCAAAGGAAGTTGGTTCCATGCTTTAGACCACCAAAAAGGTGCAACCGCCAATTCGTGCACGTTTAAAGTGAGGAACCTGAAGTAGTAGCGCAGTCTGTGAGCACATGGAGCAAGCAGGACTTAGTGAACGAATTTCCCCTGCAGATACTCCGCTCCCACCTTATGGCACGGTGAAACAGGCACATGGATTTAAATAGGATCCGTTATTGGATAGGGTGCCAGTGCAGTTGTTTCAGGAGTGGGGCCATATGAGTGCACGCCAGAAGGCACAATATTGCTCTAACTGCTGCATGTTGTAGCATTTGGATACGATTACGTAGATAGTGTGGTTGGCCGAAGTACAGTGAGTTACAATAATCTACTGTACTAAGAACCAGCGCTCCTACCACCGGGGCATGAAGATGACCAAGGATGAAGGGAAGAACCTTCCTCAGTGTCCGCAGTCTGGAGTGGCCAGCTTTCCAAACTGCACCCACCTGCTCAGTCATCGTCAGTGAAGATGAGAACTTAACCCCCAAATTTCTCACCATGGGAGAAGTTAAGGGGAATGGGCCAAGAGAGGTAGAACTTTAAGTTCCTGTAGATGTGCTCTGTTAATCGGGGTGCCTGTAGTGCAACATGTGTGCAGTCTGTAGCACCTAGTACACGGGGGAAATGTGACACTGCATAGAAATCCTGCATGACTGTCTGCCTTTCAGCTGATGTTTGAGGCATATATATATGCCTGCTCACACATGCACGTGGTATTATGCAGGACAGCACCTGGTGTAGACAGCGTGATTGGGTGGCCTGCATTATCCCGCCTACTACTGCAGCGGTCCGCTGGAAGAAACCACTGGCACATTTTCGAGCGGGTAAGGGCCTGAGAGCAGATAGTGGGTGATGTTAGGCCATCTTCCCACTCCCTGACAAGGTCTAGGAATATATGGGGGGGCCTATACCCACCATAGACCTGATCATTTGGCATCTCAAAAAGCATAGTGCGTGTTGTGAAGATCTGAGCCCCAGACAACCTCCTCCTCCTGTGGTGTCTGTGCAAGAGAGCTCTGACTACTGCTGGATTCATTGTAGAGGTTGATGTTCATTTGATGTTTATTGTGTGCTGTATAGGCATTAGTTCCTCTGCGCATTGACGTTTATACCTTTTATCATGTGGCTTATGAGTTCTGGGATTTGCGTGTGCTTTTTAGCGACCCAACGTTCCAGTTGGAAATCCATGAATACGGTTATATTTACGCGGCTTTGGGCGTGCGATTCCTTGGCCATGTACCACCACTCAACATGCCCACATATTTGCGTGTTCTTCCTCATTCTGCATGTTCCGCCACCTATTTTGGTCGATGTGTATGCCCGGGCCACACTCTGTGTGGAGACTCTCGCAAGGCACTCGTCAACTCGCAGAGACGTGCTGGGCCTGCGCGAACTCTATTCAAGTCCCAGGAAGGTTCTGCACAGTCACTTCCATGAATCGATGAATGAGGATTTGCATGCAGATTGGCATGCAAATCTACTATTTCCCTGCAAATATTTCCATGAATCGGCCCCAACAATCTGTTTTGCCCTATAAATCGTTCTTTCTTACCTTACCCCATATACCATTGTGAATCCATGGGCTTCTACAGCATCCCTGAAATCTTTTTTTAGTTCATTAAGCAGTGAAAGCAAACATGGTTTGACAGCATCATGGTTTGATTGGAAAGGTGTTGCCCCTTCAATCCGTCTCCATAAAAAGGAATGCCCCTTTCTTTTACCCACACTGAGAAAACTTGGAACAATAAAGGGGTAGGAAAATAAACCTCATTAAAACATCTCTAATGGAGTAAAATGTCTAATGATACAACACAACACATTTTCTACAGATTAGAGCAGGTTTGAGGGTGAGGAGATCCACTGATGAGTGGCTACCATGAGGCTATAGAGACAAACAGTTGTCACACACCTTGCTTCTATGACCAGCTTAAACATCAAATACTGGCAATGACATGAGGAGTGCACTCACGGAATCCAAAACATCTAATGACAGGAAACTAGAACATAATCCACTATAAGGAACATCATCAAACCAACTTCTCTTTTATGGGAGTCTTGACAAGTTGGGAGTCATCTGTGCCAGATTCAGCAAGGAATCAAAAGAAATTAAATTAAACCAGTGCCAGTCAACCCCAACATAGCAAGAGGATACAAGGAAATAAAAACGAATCAATGGCACAGGTGTTTGGCACTGCAAGGAGGAGGGAGCTGAGTGCCGGAACCTGCAGTGCTAACTTTTTATACAATGAATTTGTACTTACCTGACAATGCAGCCATAACTGAATGGTTGGCTTTGAGCACATGCCGCCCCTGACCTTTTTTCCAGGCTATTCTCTTTGACTAAAAAATACATAATGAGGACTAGTTCAAGTGGTCCACTGGTGCAATCCCCTTGATGTCTAACACTCTTAAATTTCTCCTAGAATACCAGTATATCATGTTTTTCTTCTGACGTGTCTTCACTGGGCAAAATCTTTGCCATAGTGGCTGAGCTATTTGTCAGCACACTAAACTCACTTTGCATGTGGACTAAGTACTACTAGCATGGCTATTGCGCTCGCGAAGATCTCTTACTATGCAGTTAAATCTTATTAAATGTCTATTTATGAGGCCACATTAATGTATTTTCAGCACTGTATCTCTGAGACTTCATAAACTCAGAAAGAGGTCCTCAGGATCATTGAGGACATATCATTACCTGCAATCTATAATATATTCTGCCATGCCCATCACAGTCTCTCCTTGTCCAGCTTCTTTGAAATTAAAATCAAGGATATCTACATGCAAGTGGCAAAACACACTACTCAAAAGACCCATCATACTCCTCCCATTGATTTTTTACTGCTCACTCTCCTCAAGCACGGATACCCATTTTTCTGTCTTTTCTCATGCAGGACAAATGATCTGTTCTCCTCTCAAAACTGCAAGCTGTCTAGCCATTGTATCCCATCCCAGTTGCTATTCTTAATTTCTATGCCAAGATTCCCACCCTTGCCCACTACTTATCTGAATGCCCCTTGTTACAGCCCCTCTGAAACATGTCACAATAGTCCCTCTCCAAAAATAATCATCACTTGATTTCCTAATTGCAGCCCAAAGTCTCCTTGTCTACTTGCTTCTGGCGAATCACATGAGTTCACAGTCATTTGGGTATAGGTGGGAATGTATTGAATCCTTCTCAGATCTTGACCCTATTAAAGCTGGTATAAAGTCCACTCAGGGACCAAACCAGTGCTCTTCAATGCCCTAAATTATCTTCACATGGTATCTGGCGGTGGAAGTGTCACAGTTGTGATAGTGTTAGGTTTTTCAGCAGCATTTGATATTGTTGACAATATCATATCTCATGATGGCCTTGCTCAATTTGGCATTGCACTGGCTTGAGCGACTCATTGTATGGGCAAGGGGCTCTCAGGCATTATTATTCACATCCTTTCACTATTCTTCCATCATTTTTCATTGTGGGGTACCTCAGGGTGTATCCCGGTCTCTCCTTCTTTTTAAGCTATTTTTACAGCCTCTGGTGGAGCATTTCTACAGTTACGTCCTCCATTGTATCCCATAAGCCACAACGCCAGATCATACTCCATTTGGGCAAGTGTATGGGATTGGAATCTCATTGAATCTTAGAGTGCATGAGGGCCATTGACTTGTGGATGGCAAGCATGTGGTGAAACTATGTGATGATATGATTGAGGTACTGATTGTGGTTGCAGTTATGACCTTCAGGGCACCTACTTGTGACCTTCTAAGTTGGTTCATGCTCCTTTATATGTGTATTTAGTTCATGAAATAGTCTCAGCCCTGACATTGATCCTTCAGATTGATGCTGTCATCAGAAGCATTTTTATGAACGTTCTTAGAAAAGCCTTATTTTCCATCCTTCTGCTTTTTGTCCCTCTGAGCTCCCTGCTTTATTTTTCCCTCTCTGCCTATCTAGTGCATTGCGTACAGGTCACTCAGAATGCTGCTTTTCATTTGGCCCTTGGCATGCACTATTGCGCTTTTTTTCGTTTCTCTGTTTGCCAAACTCCATTGGCTTTCTGTTCGCACTAGAATTCTTTCAAGGTTCTTTGTACTGTTCAGCAAGCCATTCATAGTATTGGTCCCACGTTTCTTTCATATCAACTTGTTCAGTATATCTCCTCTCACTCAGAAAATAAGCAGAACATTCACTGTAATTGCCCTGGCGCTGTAGAAAATTATGTCCTTATCACGTCTGTAATATTGACAACCAGCTGATTTTCTGTCAATCTCAAAAAGCTATTTTTTTCCCTGAGTATCTCCCTGTAGCTGTAAAATTGTTAAAGCTATTCAAATGTCTGACAAATGTGACCAACTTCTTTGCTCATCTCCTTAAATATATGTTCTACCCTCAGTTACAGGTTTAACAACAGTAAAGCTGGCTTGGCTCTTCAGATTTTTCTGGTGCATACTTTAGTTATTAATAACAGAAACTTTTTTCCAGCACTTAGAGCACCATATAAAAACCTGTCATTATTACTATGTAAAAGTATGTATGTTGAACTTTCCAAAATCTTCCTGAAAATGTTTTAACTGCATCACAACCAGCTTGAAACCCCTATATTGGTTCTGAATAAAATCTGAAATGTAAATCAATCTTTTGTGAAGTGTCCATTTTGCCACCTGGTACTTTGACCAAGAATATCTTTCCAATGAAATTAATTGGTACACATCTAGAAGTAACTGCATATGTGTGAACTTTAATCTTCTCTCAGTCAAATGCCAAACAGGTAATAGAGGATATTAATGACTGGATTGGATTTGTGGACCCCAAACAATCCTTGGATTACAGATCAAGGA